>NC_139999.1:16183841-16536485 GCF_964263955.1 Coregonus lavaretus | reverse complement strand
TCCTGTAATTACAGCATTCAGATGCTCACTTTCCCCCCTAACAGGCGCTCTCAGGCCCCCAGTTCCAGCCCCGCCCCACCCAGCAGTTATAACACCAATGACAAGGGGGACTGGAAACGCATTAGGAGATGCGTGTGGTTGGGCTTTTTCTTCTGAAGGTTGCTGTGTGGGACGGGATGGGATGGGAGTGGGATGGGAGTGGGATGCCTCTCTATCATGAGAGGACTTGCAGAGCAGAGGGGAGGGGAGTGGGCCCGTGCTGCTCTGCTTCGAGGAGGACCTCTGCTCTACTCTGCTCGTCACGTCTGTGCTGCTGGCTGGGGAATGCGACGCTGAAGAGAGGAGTGAAAACTGGATGACATGAGTGGAGCCGGTGCCCCAGGGGGATCTCTCCACCACCTGTTCAAACAGCCAATGCTATCCTAAGGAAATGAAAACTTCCATCTTCATAGACCCACAAGGAGATCCAGCACACCAAATCCCCCTCGCTAGTCGCTACAGCTCACTGTCTGCTGTTTCCACAGCTGTTCCTTGGGCGGCCTCGCCTGGCCGGCTATCTGGAGATCTGGAGCCAACACAGAGCTGAATTCAAAATTTGAAGACGGTGAAAACGTACATGTATAAAATACTATTTTTGTGATAAAACAGGCCCCCAAATATTTCTTACATTAAATACATCTTTAGAATGCTGTGCGTAAACAGTCACAGAATGAGAATGGGAGAAATAATACACATGTTCGAACGGCAATCACATTCCACATTCATTCAAGTTCAAGTTTTAATCTCACATGCACAAGTACAGTGAAATGCCTTTCTTGCAAACTCAAAATCCAACAATGCAATAATCACCATGCGGACAGAGCTGACAGAAGAGACCATTCAGCAGAAACTGAGTCGAAGCTTTCATGAACCCTTTCAGCCTGTCTGTGTACGTTTTTCAGGTCATAGTGCGAAAAGAGCAGTATGAAGCGGTGGCAATCGTTTAAGGTCCCCCCCAGAGGGACAGTGACAGCACCTGAACTGTGGTTGACCTTGGTCCGGTATTGTGCACTTGGCCTTTCACAGAGAGGAAAGCAGGACGTTAAGTAGAACCACTTTACTCAACTGGAAGAGTGCAATCAAGCAAGGTCCATCTCCGGGCCTGAATGTTCAATTCGCCTTCTCAAAGCAGGTCAACAGATAGGTGGGCAAAATGCTTGAGGGCACTGACCTAGATTGAGTGGTTCAGCTGTTCTTTCAGTTAAGTTATTATACTCTCTACTTACTACAGCCTGGTTGGAGCACAACAGCCCCCCTCTGTCTGACTGAGACAGGCCCTGGCCTAACCCAACCTTTAGGAGTTCAAACAGTCCTCTCGGTCTGACTGAGACAGGCCCTGGCCTAACCCACCCTTTAGGAGTTCAAACAGTCCTCTCTGTCTGACAGACAGGCCCTGGCCTAACCCACCCTTTAGGAGTTCAAACAGTCCTCTCTGTCTGACAGACAGGCCCTGGCCTAACCCACCCTTTAGGAGTTCAAACAGTCCTCTCTGTCTGACAGACAGGCCCTGGCCTAACCCACCCTTTAGGAGTTCAAAACAGTCCTCTCTGTCTGACAGACAGGCCCTGGCCTAACCCACCCTTTAGGAGTTCAAACAGTCCTCTCTGTCTGACAGACAGGCCCTGGCGTAACCTACCCTTTAGGAGTTCAAACAGTCACCGTGCAGCCATGCACTGCAGTCTCTTATCAGCAGCACATGCAGACGGTGCTGTGGCTGGAATCAGGCTGGGCAGACTACCTGGGTATGCTGCAAACTGAAGTAAACAACACAACCTTAACTGCTCCCCTCACCATGGAGATACCCTGTTAGGACCAATCAAAACGAGACAACTGGGGTAAGGTTGTGAATGAATGCCACCAGCTATTTTATGAGCAGTTAATACACTGCCGCATCTGTCTAGCCTGCCCCATCATTCCAGTTAGATCGGCTAGTCCTCCACACAGCACCAGGCCTCCTGAATGACACCAGCCCAGAAACAAACGAGTCCCTGCATGCTGTCTGTCAGATGAGTCGTGCTACGCTACGGAGGACGAGAGCCAATATGTTCTGCCCCCTCTTCACACCAGAACCAGCCAAGGTGAAAGGGTTCTTCTGGAGAGGCAAGGAGCTGGCTGGCGGGAGGATCCCAAACCAAAAGCCAGCTGTTGTTTCCTACATGATTTGACAGCTGAGTGGCTCACTTATTTCTTAAGCTTCTACTGGAGTCTGAAAATTATACCTTCATGGTGGTCATAAATCATACCTTGTTATGTTAAAGCAGCAATCAGCAGTTGAAACAATAACAAAGCAAACTCCCTGCCCCTGTTTCGGTAAAAAGCTGAGGGATAGGGCTGGAGAAATGTAACGACTCTCAAATTCATAGACAGAGCTATGGATGCAGAAAACTGACCCTCCATGATATCAACATGATAGTTGTAACCATGTATTAGGCGATACAGTGTTTTTTTTACATTTACTTTGTTATACAAACATTGGAGTAAAACAATCTTATATATTGGGTTCTAATGGGGTCCAAAAATGGATGTAGCAACTGCAGATTGCCCCTTTAAGTGCTCATGTGTCAAGAGATAAAATATAAGCGTGTTATACAAACTAATGTACATACTGGGAGAGTGAGTCAGCTGTTGTCTCATAAATCCCAGACAACACTAAAATGTATGTAACAGAGGGTACAGAATCATCAAGACTAAATCCAATGAAAAAACAACCATCCAAAAACCTGCTTGGCTTAGTTATATTTGATTTACACTTTTTAGGAGTAGATTTTGAGGGAGTTTGAGACTGTGAGTGCAGACTGTGGCCACTAGGAGGCTCTCTACACCTCTGCCATTGATGTTGTTCTAGACTAGCTGGACTGACTGATGTCAAGAATTATCCTCACACACAGAGCCCAGAGTCTCCCTTCGGATACAAACCACTCCTGTGAAAAACACAGGGCTCTAACAGGTCAACTGAGGCTCAGTTTAACAGACAACAGCTTCAGTTACACATAAAATGCATTTTTCAGCGAGCATATAAATATTTTATGGTACTGCCACAGCTGGCACGAAAGCGCGTAAATCCCCTGCTCACTTGTGAAAATATTTCTTTAAAAATATTCTACGCCTCGGCTTCACCTCGAACGTACTTTCTGGTCACAACTTGCATATTATGAACAGTGTATGTATGCTGTGTGCACATGAATCAAAGAACTTGAGAGCTCCTTTCCAAAACAAGAACAGCGAAAGGGAGCAGAACGTCACAGGGAACAGCAACAGAACAATATACAACAGAACAACAACAACAAGGATCCATGTGTAATATCAGCGTGTCTTACCAGCATTTGTATTTGTATTTATTATGGATCCCCATTAGCTGCTGCCAAGGCAGCAGCTACTCTTCCTGGGGTCCAGCAAAATTAAGGCAGTCTATACAATTTTTAAAACATTACAATACATTCACAGATTTCACAACACACTGTGTGCCCTCAGCATTACAAACCTACAAACAGATGGAGAGGAACTACAAGGATCTCCACTTAAGATTTCAGCTTGCTCCCTGACCAGATGTTAGTGACAAAATGTGTATTCTGCCATCACTGATTACAAGAGAGAAAGAGGTAGAAAGACTAAAAGGGAGGAAGAGAGATAGAAAATAGAGTTGGAAATATAAAGCCCTATTGCCAGTCCAATAGGATATGAGCAGTGCTCATGGTTGAGTTGGCCCATCATGGGCTCAAACTGTAGACAGGAAGCACCTGGGGGCCAGAGGCCTGAGCGTGGCTGGCAGGCAGGCAGGCAGGCAGGCAGGCAGGCAGGCAGGGGTCCTGCACCCAACCAACACTACACATCATCAGCACAACTGGAAGGAATCTATGTGGCTCTGTGTGACCCAACAGTCAGCCTGCCTGCATGGGCTGTGTGTAAACAAACATGTCTCCCCTCCCCCTGCATAGAGAAGTGGCAGCAGGGGAGAAGACTCTTGCATTCCTCTCAACCTTTTGGCTAAGGGAACACAGAATGTGGTAGCTATGCCCATCCAAAAGCCAGCTTAATGCTCCTCCTCATACATCCAAAACCCATTACTAAATGAAATATGATTTTCCTCGACAAGAGTTGATTTCTTACTGTACCAGCTTTCTTACCACAACAAAAGAGAGAAAAGAAGAGGCGAGGGTAGGCTGGTAATATGTCTGACATGGTTATGGTTCGCTGGCTGTCGTGCTTTGGGAGGAGCACAGCGGCCATGTGGCGGCTGGGTAGGAGCTTGGATGAGCAGGGCTGGCTGGCTGGCGGGCGGGCGGGCGTTTGGTGACTGTATGGCTGCCCCCACTGAGTACTATGGGGATCAGAACTCAGCCACAGCAGCCAGAGGCAAGCAGCCAAAAGTAAACAGCTCATTCTGGGGACGGCTGAGCTGAGGAACTAGCTACTGTTATTATACTGGTGGTCATGAGAAGATTAATAAGACCAAGAGGAGGAGGAGGGAAAAGACATTGATCTTTATATGCTGCAGATTCCCAAGGAATGAATAAAATATTATTTTTCTGGGGGGACCAAAAGGCCAAGAGGGATCAGGAAGGGAAGCCAGGTGGCGAGAGCGTTCAGTTCACACTACTCTGTCTGCACTCTCAAGCCCAAAAGTTCTCAGAACATTTTCAGTTCTCTTTCAGAGGCCGTTGGCAAATTCATCTCAAACAACAGTGAGAGTAGTATGCTGAAATGTGAAAGTTCGAGCAGAAAATGTCCATTAACAGTGTTAAAGAAGTTGCTGGGTTCTCTACTTCTACATATACTGAACAAAAATATAAATGCAATATGTAAAGCTTTGGTCGCATGTTTCATGAAATGAAATAAATTATCCCCAAAATGTTCCACATGCACAAAAAGCTTATTTGCTTAAATTTGTTTACATTTACATTTACGTCATTTAGCAGACGCTCTTATCCTGAGCGACTTACAGTTAGTGAGTGCATACATTATATATATATTTATATATATCTTTTTTTTTTCTACTTTTCATACTGGCCCCCCCGTGGGAAATGAACCCACAACCCTGGCGTTGCAAACACCATGCTCTACCAACTGAGCTACATCCCTGCCGGCCATTCTCCCTCCTCCCTACCCTGGGCCAATTGTGCTGCGCCGCCCCATGGTTCTCCCGGTCGCGGCCGGCTACGACAGAGCCTGGATTCGAACCAGGATCTCTAGTGGCACAGCTAGCACTGCGATACAGTGCCTTAGACCACTGCGCCACTCGGGAGATACAAAACTCACTGTAAGTGAGTATTTATCCTTTGCCAAGATAATCAATCCACCTGACAGGTGTGGCATATCAAATCAAATCAAATCAAATTTTATTGGTCACATGCGCCGAATACAACAGGTGCAGACATTACAGTGAAATGCTTACTTACAGCCCTTAACCAACAGTGCATTTATTTTTAAACAAAAAAGTAAGAATAAAACAACAACAAAAAAGTGTTGAGAAAAAAAGAGCAGAAGTAAAAAATAAAGTGACAGTAGGGAGGCTATATATACAATAGAATAAAGTGACAGTAGGGAGGCTATATATACAGGGGGGGTACCGTTGCATAGTCAATGTGCGGGGGGCACCGGCTAGTTGAGGTAATATGTACATGTGGGTAGAGTTAAAGTGACTATGCATAAATACTTAACAGAGTAGCAGCAGCGTAAAAAGTATGGGGTGGGGGGGCAGTGCAAATAGTCCGGGTAGCCATGATTAGCTGTTCAGGAGTCTTATGGCTTGGGGGTAGAAGCTGTTGAGAAGTCTTTTGGACCTAGACTTGGCACTCCGGTACCGCTTGCCGTGCGGTAGCAGAGAGAACAGTCTATGACTAGGGTGACTGGAGTCTTTGACAATTTTGAGGGCCTTCCTCTGACACCGCCTGGTATAGAGGTCCTGGATGGCAGGGAGCTTTGCCCCTGTGATGTACTGGGCCGTACGCACTACCCTCTGTAGTGCCTTGCGGTCAGAGGCCAAGCAGTTGCCATACCAGGCGGTGATGCAACCAGTCAGGATGCTCTCGATGGTGCAGCTGTATAATTTTTTGAGGATCTGAGGACCCATGCCAAATCTTTTTAGTCTCCTGAGGGGGAATAGGCTTTGTCGTGCCCTCTTCACGACTGTCTTGGTGTGTTTGGACCATGATAGTTCGTTGGTGATGTGGACACCAAGGAACTTGAAGCTCTCAACCTGTTCCACTACAGCCCCGTCGATGAGAATGGGGGCGTGCTCAGTCCTCTTTTTTTTCCTGTAGTCCACAATCATCTCCTTTGTCTTGGTCACGTTGAGGGAGAGGTTGTTGTCCTGGCACCACACGGCCAGATCTCTGACCTCCTCCCTATAGGCTGTCTCATCGTTGTCGGTGATCAGGCCTACCACTGTTGTGTCGTCGGCAAACTTAATGATGGTGTTGGAGTCGTGCCTGGCCATGCAGTCATGGGTGAACAGAGAGTACAGGAGGGGACTGAGCACGCACCCCTGAGGGGCCCCCGTGTTGAGGATCAGTGTGGCAGATGTGTTGTTACCTACCCTTACCACCTGGGGGCGGCCCGTCAGGAAGTCCAGGATCCAGTTGCAGAGGGAGGTGTTTAGTCCCAGGATCCTTAGCTTAGTGATGAGCTTTGAGGGCACTATGGTGTTGAATGCTGAGCTGTAGTCAATGAATAGCATTCTCACGTAGGTGTTCCTCTTGTCCAGGTGGGAAAGGGCAGTGTGGAGTGCGATAGAGATTGCATCATCTGTGGATCTGTTGGGGCGGTATGCAAATTGGAGTGGGTCTAGGGTTTCTGGGATTATGCTGTTGATGTGAGCCATGACCAGTCTTTCAAAGCACTTCATGGCTACAGACGTCAGTGCCACGGGTCTGATTAAACAGCATGAAGCTGATTAAACAGCATGATCATTACACAGGTGCACCTTGTGCTGGGGACAATAAAAGGCCACACTAAAATGTGAAGTTTTGTCACACAACACAATGCCACAGATGTCACATGTTTTGAGTGAGCATGCAATTGGCATGCTGACTGCAGGAATGTCCACCAGAGCTGTTGCCAGATAATTTAATGTTCATTTCTCTACCATAAGCCACATCCAACCTTTTAGAGAATTTGGCAGTACATCCAACCGGCCTCACAACCGCAGACCACGTGCAACCATCCCAGCCCAGGACCTCCACATTTGGCTTCTTTACATGCGGGATCGTTTGAGACCAGCCACCTGGACAGCTGATGAAACTGAGAAGTTTTTCTGTCTGTAATAAATCCCATTTGTGGGAGAGAAAAAAAACTCATTCTGATTGGCTGGGCCTGGCTCCCCAGTGGGTGGGCCTGTGCCCCTGCCCAGTCATGTGAAATCCATAGATTAGGGCCTAATGAATTTATTTCAATTGACTGATTTCTTTATATGAACTGTAACTCAGTAAAATCTTTGAAATTGTTGCATGTTGCATTTATAATTTTTGTTCAGTATAGTTACAGAACAGTTTGAGCTTTGTCTCCTCCACTGCTTTCTGATAATGTGACCTCATATGCCTTAAAGACAGTTCCATGTGGATTCTGGGAAGAATATTTTCAGCTTACCACAAAATTAAAGTCTCTCCAAACTAAACTGGAAACAAACCTTAAAGGAAATGGGAATTAAAACTTCTCTGCAGACCTGCAAGCCAGAACACTAACGCTTGTCTGCTGCTTTTTTACTGGAGTACTTTTCTGCTTGTCTATCTCCTTTTTTGCCAACAAAACCCTCAAGGAACAAGGCCAATTATCTATACAACTTTGTGCTTTGTGTTGCTAGCGCAGCGCACATGTACCTTTCTCCAAACTCCATAGCAGCTAGACTGAAGGCACCGTATCTTTCAAAGGGTTTCTACTTAGGTCCATTAAAAGTTACTATTTAACTTACAACAACTCTTTAGAGAGAGACAGGGCTCTGTTGTTAACCATTTTACCTACATGCCCACAAACAACATCCAAATGTATGGAGAGTCTGCCCCTTCTGACAGAAATGAGAGAAAAAGTATCGATGGGGAAGAATATTACGTAATTTAACCATCTTTTAATGGAATCATCACAGCAGCATTGAGCCTGCAAGACATTGAAGATTAAACTGAAATGAACTGCTAGTCATGACATTGTAATAATCATAGAATAATGTTGTAGAATTTATGTTGGGGGAGGGGATTCGATGACTATTCTGGATCCCCATCTCTGGAGGCTTCCTGATTGGCTGCTGATGGGCTATTTGTATCCTTAGCCACCCAATGAGCATGCCAGAAATGGCACTACAGTAGGGGGCAGGAATCAATCTTTAGGCCACAGAAGATACACAGTGAATAAACAATTTGCAATGGTATCTACAGCTCTGCTGTACTAACAACTGTATTTCTGTTCCACATGGCTTTATAGTAATGTGGGACCTTTATTGCGGGAACACCATGTGACTTTTATTTTGATATGCTCTTCTGCAGGTTAACAGAAGAGCAGAGGTTGCTGGGTAATTGGGGGAGTCTTTTGATTGGAGTGACTGCTGGTGTCACGCTCATTACATCAAATCAAAGTTTATTGGTCACATACAAAGGTTTGCAGGTGTTATAGCAGGTGCAGCAAAACAATTATGTTCCTAGCTCCAACAGTACAGTGGAATGTTTTATTGTTTGCATTTCCCTAAGTTGTTGTACTGGGCTATTAAACAGTGAAGTCTTGTAATATAGAGTCGCATTGTCCCTGGTCATCATTCATATAAATCGGTCTGACAGTAACATCATTGTCTTTATAGTGCTATGAACACGGACTTTACTTTCAACAGTCTTCGCAAACTCCCAAACTGCCATTTACTGTGCATTATCCTGTGGAAGTCAAAGACAAGAGGTAGGTTAACTACTCCATCCATGCTCACCCTACACAGTCTCCCTCTCCCTCTGTGGCTGGTAGTCAGGATGCCAGCCCCTGACCCTGCTCTTCCTCCCTCTGTGGCTGGTAGTCAGGATGCCAGCTCCTGACCCTGCTCTTCCTCCCTCTGTGTCTGGTAGTCAGGATGCCAGCCCCTGACCCTGCTCTTCCTCCCTCTGTGGCTGGTAGTCAGGATACCAGCCCCTGACCCTGCTCTTCCTCCCTCTGTGGCTGGTAGTCAGGATACCAGCCCCTGACCCTGCTCTTCCTCCCTCTGTGTCTGGTAGTCAGGATGCCAGCTCCTGACCCTGCTCTTCCTCCCTCTGTGGCTGGTAGTCAGGATACCAGCCCCTGACCCTGCTCTTCCTCCCTCTGTGGCTGGTAGTCAGGATGCCAGCCCCTGACCCTGCTCTTCCTCCCTCTGTGTCTGGTAGTCAGGATGCCAGCTCCTGACCCTGCTCTTCCTCCCTCTGTGGCTGGTAGTCAGGATGCCAGCCCCTGCTCTTCCTCTGATCCACATATGGCCCTGGCTCCAACCCGGCTCTGATTAACAAATTAACAAGCTCCGGAGCTGATCCTGGATCAGGTAGCGGTGCAGGAGTATGCGACCCCGACGCCAGGGATTAAGCCTCCTTTATACACAGATTACACAGCATTTACTCCCCGATCTGAGGGGGTGTCAGGTGTGCCCTCGCAGATTAGCACAAAGCTCCTGGTAATGAAAGAAATGATACCTGGTGCTGCCTCGGCCACCTTTGAAGTCAGATCAGTCAGGCTGAATAAAAGGCATTCCCCTCCCTCCTTGCCTCCTCTCCTCCCTCCTCTCTCCTCCCCTCCCCTCCCCCCCTCCTCTCCTCTCCTCTGTTCTATTTATTAATTCAACATGAGTAGCTAATAGGTTGATAAATAGCTAGCTAGCTTGCTTGCTCTGATTAGCTTAGCATGTTGCTGCTAGCTTGCTACATTTTACTCTTTGCTTGAAGTTAGGAGACCAGTTGTATCTTAGTGATATATTGGGGAAGGTGGAGGTACGTAGAGGGGGAGGGCCAGGGTTCTGTGTTATACAGACTAACAGAAGAGAGCAGAGCTTTTTTTCACTAAGAGGGATAACCCTGCATGGAGAAAAGGTCAGAAATAGCTGTCCCTGAAATGCTTAGACATTAAAAAAGGATTTAAGGATTAAAATGAAACAGTGTCGAAAACCATAATACACCCCCACAGAAAATCTGGTTTTACGTGTGGATGTTGAAAGAACAAGCTAAGGACATGGGGCGAGTGAAAATAATCGGAACTCCGAAGGGATGAAACTCAAACGTAATTGAAAAGAAGCCTGAAGCAGGAAAAACAGAGAGAGCTACAGCTAGCAGCAGGAGAAAGATAATAACCAGAGATAGAAAGGTGAAGTCCATGCATCGTCAGAGCCGAGGTTGGAGGCTGGTCTTGGAAACAGGGAGGACTGTCACTGATGGACATATCTGACATCGCACTAACAAGCAGCCTGTGGTATTGCACAAGTGCATGCACACACACCATGTAAACTAAAGACATGCTCTCTTGATTCAAAACATGTACAGTATGAGTCTCACCAACCCACCCCCACTTTACCCTCTCCTCCTCCCCCCTCCTCTCCTCCTCCACTACCCCTCTCCTCCCCTCCTCCTCCTCCTCTCCACTGCTTACCTCTTCCCTGTCCTCTTCTATACTCTCCTGTAACCCTTCTATCACCTTTCCTATCCCTTCCATCACATTCCCTTTCCCTTTCACACCTTCCCATCACCTTCCCTATTCCTTCCATCACATTTCCTATTCCTTCCATCACCTTCCATCACCTTCCCGACCCCTTCCATCACCTTCCCGATCCCTTCCATCACCTTCCCGATCCCTTCCATCACCTTCCCGATCCCTTCCATCACCTTCCCGATCTCTTCCATCACCTTCCCGATCCCTTCCATCATCTTCCATCACCTTCCCGATCCCTTCCATCACCTTCCCGATCTCTTCCATCACCTTCCCGATCCCTTCCTTCACCTTCCCGAACACTTCCTCACCTTCCCAAACCCTTCCTCACCTTCCCGATCCCTTCCATCACATTCCCAATCCCTTCCATCATCTTCCCGATCCCTTCCTCACCTTCCCGATCTCTTCCATCACCTTCCCGATCCCTTCCATCACCTTCCCGATCCCTTCCATCACCTTCCCGATCTCTTCCATCACCTTCCCGATCCCTTCCTTCACCTTCCCGAACCCTTCCTCACCTTCCCAAACCCTTCCTCACCTTCCATCACATTCCCAATCCCTTCCATCATCTTCCCGATCCCTTCCTCACCTTCCCGATCCCTTCCATCATCTTCCCGATCCCTTCCTCTTATCTTTTAATGCAACTCCCACCTGATTTCAAGCGTTTTCCCACTTTCTTATATAGGGCAAAGTTAGTTGTTTTCAATCCCAACCTTCTGTAAAACTAATGCCCACTGGTATCGGAGTCACAGGGTAGTCTCTGGGGGGAGAGAGAATGTTCTGGAGAGGATTTATTTCCTCCAGCTGTGGCAGTAGAGTTATTAATGGAACAGCTACAGCACAGAAACCGCTGGGTTAGCTAGCTACTTCTTTCACTACTGCTTTGCGTTGGGGCACTTCTTTCAGTTGTCAATGCTTAAAAATAACCCATCCTAAATTGACATCTTTCATGTAAAATTATCCTATTCAACAGAAATGAAACCTTCTTTGTATTCCATTATGGCTGTCCTAGTAGCTATTTCATTTTCAATGGAGCAGTCAAATGTGAGGAGGAAGAACCATGATCCAATTGACAGTGCTGTCAGTGAATCTTAAAATACTGCTTGTCTATCACTTCCAATCCAGAATGTAGTGCTTGGACAGCCAGGGCTCAACTCCCTGTATTCCCTCCATTAACAGGATCTTACCCATCAACAGTGGGAGCTGCTGTAATCTGTGTTGCCCTGACTAACCCTATCCCCTCATCAACTCATCTGATCCGTCTGTGCTGCTACTGGAGGTTGATTGAGGGATTCAAAGAGAGAGAGAGATAGAGGGATTCAGAGATAGAGAGAGTGGAAGAGAGTTTTTTTTTTATCAGGATAAACTGTGCCCATGACAGCAGCAGATGGCATTGACGGGGGGGGGGGGGGGGGGGGGGGGCATGGAGGACTCATTATCTTTACTATCTGCATCGCTTGGCACATCCACCTCGTCCTCCTCCTCTCCTCGACTGATAACAGACCACTGCTCCTCCTCACTGGCCTCTGCTACTGTAGGCTGACACTGAGAACAGCATGGACCTTCTCTCCCTCAGATCGCACACACTAATGCTGAGATGAGACAAACTCTGAAGATTAGACAGCTGCTACAGTGGTGAGCAACTTTTAATGCAGTTTGCAAGCCTCTAAGACTGAATTGATGTACATGCGCTGACATTTGTTGTGAGGAAAGTGTCAATCTTCTCTAGAGTTGCTCTCGCTAGCAGCGTAATTTCTTATAGTCCAGACCTACTCATCATAGTTATTCATGGCCACAGTGACTGAAGTGGATACAGATATACAATACAATGGGCTTCAACACTACAGAGTTGCCTCTGTTCTGTTCTGACTGTGGTTAAAGGAAAATTCCACCCAAAAACTATATTTTTGTGTTTGTTTCATTAGTCCATTGTCGATATAGTCCCAAAATGTTTGCATGTCAGCAAACAAGTTTTCAAGATATCTAACTTTCAAAATACAGAAATACAGCCAGTATGATGCATTTTGCATCATATCATTCAAAACGTAGCGTCATATGATAAAAAATGCACCATACCGGCTGCATTTCTGTATTTTGAAAGTTAGATATCTTGAAAACTTGTTTGCTGACGTGCAAAATATTTTGGGATTATATCAACAATGGACTAATGAAACAAACACAAAAATATAGTTTTTGAGTGAGTTTTCCTTCAATATGACCTCGCCCATCACCCATTTTGCCCAGAACAAACAAGCACAGACAGGCCCTATATTAATAAGAGATGACCCAGTCCCAGCCAGGCTACAGCCACACTACCACAGTTTGTTTTAACATGGCAGCCAGCGGGCTCCGTAGCCTCTCCTCTTACCCAGCAGCCCCTGCACTGGCAGCCTAGCCAGGTCTGCATAAACAAAATTAGGTTAGGAGACACTCTGCAAATTTAGTTTATGTCGACCTTGCAGAAAAATACCAATTTGAGAACATTTAGTTTAACAAATTATATTTTATATGACTTGGCATATTATGATCTGAGAGTTTATAAACACTAGAGGAGTCTCAGCTGTAGTATTATGCTCTGCTGTACATTGATGAAATTCAATGTTCAGTTAACAGGCCAGTGAAGATTAATATGATCTCTTTCTCTGGTTGTGTATGGAGAGAGAGAGCGTAAACGTATATGCAAACCAACTACAGGATGTGTGGTCTGCGCAAATTGGATGAAGTTCTGGAGCACAATTTCTTTTGAAAGTGAGGCTCTACTCCATGATGTGTGCTACTACACAGAACTGTTGGATGTCTGGCCGGCCCCTATAAAAAACCCAGATCAGATGTACTGTTTAATACTGCGGCCTAAATATACCCTCCAACCATGGTCTCTCTCCCCGTCTCTGAGTGATGCATCTGTTTCTTCTCAGGACATTCGGTAAGAGCAAATCTAATGTGCGGTGGAACACTGTTGACGTCAAGTAAGACAACCAGAGCGAAGATAGAATCGCCTGACTCAGTTAACACCAAGACTCCCTGGCCTTTCTTTCCTGGAGTGGTAAATCAGAGGTGCACTCTGGGAATCGTAGTGCTGTACCTCCAGTCCCTCAGCCCAACTGGGTTCTCGTCTCTAGTGTGATGGAGGTGATGTTTTCTTCCTCTGCCAGACCTAGAACAGAAAGCGTGCTCCTATCACCAGCTCCCCAACCTCCTGTCCTTCTCCACACTCCCAGGAAGAGGCTGCCTTACATAAGCAGGCAGGGGGGGGGCAGAGGAGACGGGCGTGGGGTGGGGATGGGGGTGTCTGGTGGAGTGGTGTCATCAGTCTGTGTGTTTGAGTGGTCTGTCTGTCCAAGCCCACTCCTCCCAGTGACCTAGTGGCCCCGGGCCCCTCTGATCGACACGGCTTTCACCCCAAACACTGCCATTATGGCCCAACTCACTCCTCACTTTTGAAGTCCTCGCTCTCCTCAGAGGAGACCAACGTTTACCTCCCTCCCCCCTGAAGCCCAAAGTATCCCCCGCAGCAGGATTAGAGCTCTCCCCAGCCAGCCAGCCTGTTTACTCTGGTGCTATTGCCCTGGTAGTAATCACAGACACACTGGAAGTTACTCTTTAGCCAGAATTATGCAAAGGTGTAAGTTAATACAGGTTAAGTCTCTATTATCACTAAGGACATCACACACATACAGTACCTGCATGGGAGGAGAGAGAGAGGATGGGGGAATCCACACTGTGACATTCTAAAAGAGGATGGGGGAATCCACACTGTGACATTCTAAAAGAGGATGGGGGAATCCACACTGTGACATTCTAAAAGAGGATGGGGGAATCCACACTGTGACATTCTAAAAGAGGACAGGGGAATCCACACTGACATTCTACTTACATGGCAGATCACAAAGGCTTTAAGAGAGGGCAGTCTTTCTTACCTACGGGAGAAAGAGAGTAAAAAGAGAGAGGGAAGAATATGTTAAAACGTTGAACATTATTTGACATTGAGGCATGTACAGTATTTGGAGTATGCCAGGATAGGCTGTAGATAGGGTTCATTATTTAGAACGGTGATGCCGGCCGTGAGAGGGTGAGCTGTTGGCCTTATTTGGTGCTGAGTGTGGGTGCTGGGTGCTTCCCTAGCCGGTCTCTGTGCTGGTCTCAGCTGGCCAGGCAGCCTGACAGGCAGCAGAGTCTCCTCCAGTTCACTCTTATCTACAGGCTGCTCATCCTCCTCCCACACACAGGCATACATTCTAACACCAGACAGAGACATATACAATTTTCACGACTGGAATATATGCTATTATATCGTTGTGGCTCTTCCCTATTTTAGACAGGGTGTTCCTCGTCTTCATTCAACATGTCCATGTCAGTTATACTGCACCCTTTCTCATGTGGATGACTCTGAAAATAAGCTACATTAGTTCTACAGTTACTAAATGAGTGGCACACTTAACCAGCATGGCTACCACAGCATTCTGCAGTGATACGCCATCCCATCTGGTTTGGGCTTAGTGGGACTATCATTTGTTTTTCAACAGGACAATGACCCAACACATCTCCAGGTTGTGTAAGGGCTATTTTACCAACAAGGAGAGTGATGGAATCAGATGACCTGGCCTCCACAATCCCCTGACCTCAACCAAATTGAGATGGTTTGGGATGAGTCGAAACGCAGAGTGAAGGAAAAGCAGCCAACAAGTGCTCAGCATATGTGGGAACTCCTTCAAGGCTTTTGGAAAAGCATTCCAGGTGAAGCTGGTTGAAAGAATGCCAAGAGTGTGCAAAATCGTCATCAAGGCAAAGGGTGGCTATTTGAAGAATCTCAAATATAAAATATATTTTGATTTGTTTAACACTTTTTTGGTTACTACATGATTCCACGTGTGTTATTTCATAGTTGTGATGTCTTCGCTATTATTCTACAATGTAGAATAGTAAAACTAAAGAAAAACCCTTGAATGAGTAGGTGTTCTAAAACTTTTGACCGGTAGTGTATATCGTATCATTTTGACATTATCACTAGTTGGCTGTACCTGCACCAAAACTCCAATATTTTTCCTTCATAGCTTGTTCTCCATCTTCTTTTAAATAAGGAGACAATTTGTTTTCATCACTTTTATTTCCATGACTGATCAAAACTTGTTTTATCATGGCTCTCTGCAGCAGACATGGTGAGCAATACGTTTGGAACATCAAATTGCAATAAAATCACAGTATCGAATCGCAATACATATAGAATCGTGAAAATCGGCACCTAAGTATCGTGATAATATTGTATCGTGAGGTCCCTGGCAATTCCCAACCCTATAGTTCAGGTTCTGTCAATGAGTTGGTTAGACAGCTGGACATATAGAATAGTGAGAGTGATGGGTGAGGATTTGAGTTGACCCCAGAGCTCCTATCAACATCAAGGACTATCAAGGCAGTTTATAGGAGAGAGCAGATCAGGAACAATCTCTTTTGAAATCAGCAGTGGACTGGGGGTGAGGTCATGTCTGCAGATGTGAGCGAGTGAGTGTGTCTTTGCATGTGTGTATCCTGTCATGAGAATATGACACATAAGCATGGCAGTAGCTTTCTAAGCAAATATATTGCATAGACATTGCTATGGCTGGCTTGACTGAATCTGGCCCTCAGACTCTTTAGTGACAGAGAACACCGATAACCAACAACCTTTTAATGACTTGGGTGAAAATACACACTGTCCAATCCAACGTCTGATTTACATAAGGTGAACAGTGTACATGTCAGATAAGGATAAATCAAAGTGCATCTGGTACAGTGAGCCAACTACAAATAGAATGAGATTACTTTAGCTGTAAATCAACAAGCTATTTGACTAAAAACCTGTTGTAGGAGTTATAGCATATAGATCTCCTCATCTGATAACAGCTTGCCTCTACCCCACACATCCATTTAGTGGAGAGGGAGGAGAGGAAAGACTGGGTGGAAGTAGAGAGGGAGGGAGGGAAGGAGGAAGAGAGGGAAGGAGGGAGAGACATAAGTGAACAGACCAAAGGCATGGCCCATCCTTGACTGCCATGGATGATGATCAGTGGCTGGAATGAGGCAGGTCTCAGGCTGGCGAGACTCGTCTGTCCACAGTAGGGATTAACATGGATAACCGGGATCCCGGAACTGTCCCTGGAACACTTCACATTTCCATTTTTAAATTAATTCCATTAATTAATACAATTAATTCCATTAATTAAATAAATAAAAAATTCCCCAATGTCGCACTAATGCAATTCCACTAAATACCCAACATGCGCAGCAGCATATTAGCAAAAAAAACACATTATCCAAACAGGTTGTCGCATGAAAGCCTTTAGCCGAGTGTATTTACTTCACACAAAGTCGCCATAAATTCAAAGCACATGCAAAATTGACACTGCCGGACTGCACACACGACCAGAATGCAGTTAATAAACCCTACAGGAAACCCCTACATTACAGACGCTTTTCCAGTACACGACACACTGACGTCACGCACAGATGCGCGCGACTCTTGTCGGCAGTAAGAAAGCGATCGCCATCTGCGCCCATTCAACACAGCTTAGATTTACGTTTTTATTCCTTCTAAACAAAATAACTTTTGCGGGTTCTCATACGCTTACAATGATATTTAGATTCTTGCTTGAACAGTCGCTAAGATTATATTTGGTTGTTATCTTTGCAAAATAACTATTTTGGATGCAGCAGTTGTTTGCTAGAATGCTAACGCTCATTCATATAGGCTGTAGCAAAAGCTAGCCAAAGAGCCATTTTACTGGCTGAAGTTGAAGTGTTTTTTTAAGTATAATGCAGTTGATTTGCGATGATGACGCAAACATTATATTAAATAGGACATTCATATTAACCTTAAAATCCAATTATAATCCAAAGTACTGTGAAATGCACTCATTAGCTAAATATAAATAGAGGCTTTTTTTGCTGGCATTCTATAAGAACTCCCCCTTGTTCTGCCACCAACGTGCGCGCATCGCCCTCATGCGGCAATATTTGCAAACACAGAAAGGGGTCTATAGCCTATAAAATAATGTGTGCCTCTTTGAGCAGTCTTAACAATTGGCATGAGGGAAAATTATATATTCTCCTGTCCTAGAGCCTAGGCTATTTTCCTATCCAGTCCCAATCCAACTGAAACCCAAAATCCTGACTCGCATGAAAATTCCTAACTTTTTATATTCTGTAATCCATAGGTTGCATTATCAAAGCACTTCTCTCACCTACTCTCACCTACGCATGCCATGGTAAGGGTAGGTAACAACACATCTGCCACACTGATCCTCAACACGGGGGCCCCTCAGGGGTGCGTGCTCAGTCCCCTCCTGTACTCTCTGTTCACCCATGACTGCATGGCCAGGCACGACTCCAACACCATCATTAAGTTTGCCGACGACACAACAGTGGTAGGCCTGATCACCGACAACGATGAGACAGCCTATAGGGAGGAGGTCAGAGACCTGGCCGTGTGGTGCCAGGACAACAACCTCTCCCTCAACGTGACCAAGACAAAGGAGATGATTGTGGACTACAGGAAAAAGAGGACTGAGCACGCCCCCATTCTCATCGACGGGGCTGTAGTGGAACAGGTTGAGAGCTTCAAGTTCCTTGGTGTCCACATCACCAACGAACTATCATGGTCCAAACACACCAAGACAGTCGTGAAGAGGGCACGACAAAGCCTATTCCCCCTCAGGAGACTGAAAAGATTTGCTTCCTGCCATCCAGGACCTCTATACCAGGCGGTGTCAGAGGAAGGCCCTCAAAATTGTCAAAGACTCCAGCCACCCTAGTCATAGACTGTTCTCTCTGCTACCGCACGGCAAGCGGTTCCGGAGTGCCAAGTCTAGGTCCAAAAGACTTCTCAACAGCTTCTACCCCCAAGCCATAAGACTCCTGAACAGCTAATCATGGCTACCCGGACTATTTGCACTGCCCCCCCCACCCCATCCTTTTAACGCTGCTGCTACTCTGTTAATTATTTATGCATAGTCACTTTAACTCTACCCACATGTACATATTACCTCAACTACCTCAACTAGCCAGTGCCCCCGCACATTGACTCTGCAACGGTACCCCCCTGTATATATAGCCTCCCTACTGTTACTTTATTTTACTTCTGCTCTTTTTTTTCTCAACACTTTTTTTGTTGTTGTTTTATTTTTACTTTTTTTGTTAAAAATAAATGCACTGTTGGTTAAGGGCTGTAAGTAAGCATTTCACTGTAATGTCTGCACCTGTTGTATTCGGCGCATGTGACCAATAAAATTTGATTTGATTTGATTTGAAATACTGCTACAGTATAACATTTCCCCAACTTCTCTATGCCGTCTCGTACTTACTGCCCATATGAGCACTTCGGTAGAGAATGTGTGATCCACAAACGGTATGAGAGTAGATATGGATATTTTAAAAACAGAGTTGGTCCCCGTTTAATCTCTCGTGAACAGATTCCCGTGGACAGATGAAATGGCGAGAATCTGTCAAGGTTTACATAGAATTGTGTGATTACAAGCAGCAGTAGTTCCTAGTTTTGGGTTTTTTCATTATTGATTCCACAGCCACAAAGTCAAAATTGGCTATATCGTAAAAAAAATTGGCCATGATACACACAGGTGAAATTAGCAGAAGGGAGGTGTTTGGCTTAGAATTTCCATTTGCGAGGGAGGAGACTTCGCTTCCTTCCTTTGCACAAAGGTAATCAGAATTGTTAACGGCATTCTCCCCAGAAGTAAAACAGGAAATGACAAAACTTTTGCGAGATCATTTTACTTCTGGGTTACCGAGATTAGTCCCTGTTAAGATACCTTGATATTAGCCTCCCGTGTGGCGCAGCTGCCAGAGACTTGACTACAGATCCGGGTTCGATCCCAGGCTGTGTCACAGCCGACCGCGACCGGCAGACCCATGAGGCGGCACACAATTGGCCCAGATCACCTTGCGCAATGCAAAGCGTCGGCTGGAGTGGTGTAAAGCTCACCGTCATTGGATGCTGGAGCAGTGGAAACGCGTTCTCTGGAGTGATGAATCATGCTTCATCATCTGGCAGCCTGACGGATGAATCTGTACTAACTGTAAAGTTTTGTGGAGGAGGCTGTTTTTCATGGTTCGGGCTAGGCCCCTCTTAATGCTACAGCATACAATGACATTCTAGACAATTCTCTGCTTCCAACTCTGTGGCAACAGTTTGGGGAAGGCCCTTTCCTGTTTCAGCATGACAGTGCCCCCCTGCACAAAGCGAGGTCCATACAGAAATGGTTTGTCGAGATCGGTGTGGAAGAACTTGACTGGCCTGCACAGAGCCCTGACCTCAACCCCATCTAACAACTTTGGGATGAATTGGAACGCCGACTACGAGCCAGGATCTCTCTGTACTTTGCTCCGTTCATCTTTCCCTCGATCCTGACTAGTCTCCCAGTCCCTCCCGCTGAAAAACATCCCCACAGCATGGTGCTGCCACTACCATGCTTCACCGTAGGGATGGTGCCAGGTTTCCTCCAGACATGACTCTTGGCATTCAGGCCAAAGAGTTCAATCTTTGTTTAATCAGACCAGAGAATCTTGTTTCTCATGGTCTGAGAGTCCTTTAGGTGCCTTTTGGCAAACTCCAAGCTGGCTATCATGTGCCTTTTACTGAGGAGCGGCTTCCGTCTGGCCACTCTACCATAAAGGCCTGATTGGTGGAGTGCTGCAGAGATGGTTGTCCTTCTGGAAGTTTTTCCCATCTCCACAGAGGAACTCTGGAGCACTGTCAGAGTGACCATCGGGTTCTTGGTCACCTCCCTGACCAATGCCCTTCTACCCTGATTGCTCAGTTTAGCTTGGCGGCCAGCTCTAGGAAGAGTCTTGGTGGTTCCAAACTTCTTCCATATAAGAATGACGGAGGCCACTGTGTTCTTGGGGACCTTCAATGCTTTGGTACCCTTTCCCAGATCTGTGCCTCGAAACAATCCTGTCTCTGAGCTCTACGGACAATTCCTTCGACCTCATGGCTTGGTTTTTGCTCTGACATGCACTGTCAACTGTGGGACCTTATATAGACAGGCATGTGCCTTTCCAAATCATGTCCAATCAATTAATTTACCACAGGTGGACTCGAATCAAGTTGTAAAAACATCTCAAGGATGATCAATGGAAACAGGATGCACCCAAACTTAATTTTGAGTCTCATAGCAAAGGGTCTGAATACTTATGTAAATAAAGTTTTCAAAAATGTCTAAAAACCAGTTTTGACTTTGTCATTCTGGGGTATTGTGTGTAGATTGATGACAAAAATAAATAACAATCCATTTTAGAATAACGCTGTAATGTAACAAAATGTGGAAAAAGTCATGGGGTCTGAATACTTTCCGAATGCACTGTATATATAACATTCTATATAACATTCTTTATTCATGTCTTGGTAATACTCTACCTTCTGCATCAAAGAATACAGGCCAACATTTGTTTACAAGCTATTACTCACTTCCTTTCTGGCTAGCTTGTTGTCCATGTCGTCTTATCTATTCTATAATTGTGCCTTATTATATATAGGCCAGATAAGGACGAATGAAGTCTGGACGCCGCCTCTCATGTAAACATTTCCATGTGATTTGGCTTTTATCTAACCTTGCTGCTTCTCAGTTTGTTTGTGTTTGTGTGTGTGTGTTTGTTTTACTAAACTTTTGAGGACCAGAAGCCTCACAAGAATAGTAAACCAAGGATAATTCAGACAACTGAGGACATTTGGCTGGTCCTAAAAAGGAAAAAGGCTATTTTAGGCTTAGGGCCTAGGGTTTGAATTAGGGTTAGACATTTGGGGTTAAGGTCAGGGATTAGGTTTAGGGTTTATGGAAAATAGGATTTTGAATGGGAATCAATTATTGGTCCACAAAAAGTCCTCACAACTATAGTAATACACAACTGTGTGTGTGTGTGTGTATGTGTGTGAGTGAGTGTGTCTGCAGAGGAGCCCTGGTTTTGCACAACCCAACACAACAGACAGTGAGGAGGAGATGCAGCTGTTTCTCCACGGCCATAGAGGGGAGCTTTTAAGTGAATGTGAATGCAGAGGCAGAAGCTTTTAATTTGGCCCCGGCTACAGAGACACGCACTGGGCCCTCAGTGGGGGAGGAAGGGGGCAGCTTCGGTCTCATCCAAAACCCCTGCCTCACCCCTCACCACACCCCTTCACCTCACACGCCTCTAATTACTAGTCCCGGGAATGCTGGGAAAACAACCCCAACAAAAAGTAATGTTCAAAGATCTCTGCTAGTTTTGAACGACTGCCATCACATTATGGGATAGAGGAGGGAGTACAGTACATGGACATGTAATGGATTCATGTGCAGTGTACAGAGTTATATCCTGTCATGATGAGCGATGGCACACCCTGTTGCTGGTTGGAGCGGGATGGGATTGGATGGGAGGCACTGTGGTTGATCTATACTCAGTCTTTTACAATGCCTGTCTATTTATATAATAATTAAACAGCAGTAATTGTGTGATAACTTAATCAGGGGTCTGTATAGACAACGTGACGCAACAATGGGCCTCAACGTCTCCATTACTTCCCCCCCTCCCTCCTCTCCATCCCCCTGTCCCTCCCTCCCTCCCTCCCTCCCTCCCTCCCTCCCTCCCTCCCTCCCTCCCTCCCTCCCTCCTCTTCTCTCTCCGGGGTACTGCCTGTACTTCAATGGAAAACATTGAATGAGGAGGAGATGGAAAGCTAAGAGTAGGGTCATTTTTCGATTCAGTAATTACAAAGCCTGGTAGATAGTCATATGGGTTTGCTTTGAGCTCTGATGTAGGTAAGAGGAGTGGCAGTACATAGCCTCAGATAACCAAACTCTAAAGCATGACTTAGACCCCTGATTTAATATCTTTGCTGTGTGGGGATAAGGTACTTTCTTTAAGTGGTCGACAGTCTGTTGCCTGCATACGCGCTCTCTTACGGAGTAAACTGCTGAGAAACAGTACTGTTTTCTTTCTTTCTGAAATGTGGGACTGTTTAAAGTCGCTGATGAGCGCAGTCTGTTCCAACCCTCAGCTCCCACCTCACACACACACACACACACACACACAACACACAGGATGTGTGCTCATCCATGAAAAACACACATCCTCAGGTGTTCCTTGTCACTGATAGCCCTTGAGACAGAGCACCTTTTCACAGCACTTACTCAGAATAGCAGTTTAACTGCCCTGGGCTATGGCGGTGGTGTCAGGGCCAGAGGCATGTAAATACTAGACTACAATGCACAGACTGACCAGAGTGCACACTTCTGTCATTCAAACCTCTTTACAACTCCGTCCCCACAAGCCACAGAGCAGTGCTGGGAAACAATATGCTGGCAACCCACACAACCTCAGCTGAGTACTGGCAGGGGGATAGTACAGGGCACTACAGCACAACAAATACATGAAATCACAAGAATACCGTCTTGTTCACTCAAATATTACTTCTGATACAAGGTAATTCATCATGCTGAATGAGAATTAATCCAAAAAAAGCACATCTCAAATCTGTAAACATTCTGAACGATTTTACAGCCTGTAGTGTAACAATGCAAAAAGTAAACAAAAAGTCTTAAGCAGGGCCACTTTGTTTGGCCGTTTTTGTTTTCTTTCAAATTGGATCTGGAGATGTTTAAATGTCATTAAAATATGTACTGGGTGAACTGGCAGGGCTCAAATAACTGCCAAAAATGTCTGGAGAACAATGGATGCATTAATGTTCCCCTCATTACTGAGCTTCACTGCAGAGAGAGTCTCTTGAAGACACCTCACACATCTCCATCAGTCACCATTTACTCTCCTACACCATTTACTCTCCTACAGTGAAAATTGTTTTTTGTGAGTGAGACGATGAGGACTTTTACTCACAAACATGTGAGAGTCAAGTGTGGAGAGAGAGTGGAGAGAGAGAGGAGAGAGAGAGGAGAGAGAGAGGAGAAAAAGAGGAGGAAGAAACCTGCGGGAGCCTCAGAGAACTCAGTGTCTGTGTGCGGCCTGTGCCAAGAAAAACAAGGCCTAAGCGAAGGTTGGGATCTGATTTCAGCAGAGGCATGGCAGGAAACTGCCTCCTCTGGGGGAGGGGTGTGGGTCCACAGCCACGCACAGAGGGAGCGAGGGGGGGGGGGGGGGGGGGGGGGGGGGGGTGAGAGACATCACATCTCTATAAACCTCTCTCCAATCCTCACATGACACTCCTCATCTTACTCTAAATGTGAAGATGACGGCACTCACAAAATGGAAAGTAGCACATTTTGAACCATCAACACAGATTTGGTCCTCAAAAAGATCTCTGTGAAATTCAAAAGGTCAGCTCAGTTCAAGCTGCCTCTCTCTCCACTACTCAGGCCAATATCTGCATCTGGATCACCACTACACCACTACACAACAGAGCCAGAGGGACATTACTCACCACATGTGCTGGGAATGAGTGCTGGATAGGCTGTTTTGAGGCTAAAACTATACTGAACAAAAATATAAACGCAACATGTAAAGTGTTGGTCCCATGTTTCATGAGCTGAAATAAAAGTTCCCATACGCACAAAAAGCTTATTTCTCTCAAATGTTGAGCACATATTTGTTTACATCCCTGTCAGTGAGCATTTCTCATTTGCCATCCACCTGACAGGTGTGGCATATTAATAACCTGATTAATCAGCATGATCATTACACAGGTGCACCTTGTGCTGGGGACAATGAAAGGCCACACAACACAATGCCACAGATGTCTAAAGTTTTTAAAAAACATTAAAAAAAAATTTGTCATTTAGCAGACACTCTTATCCAGAGTGACTTACAGTAGTGAGTGCATACATTTTCCGTACTGGTCCCCCATGGGAATCGAACCCACAACCCTGGCATTGCAAGCGCCATGCTCTACCAACTGAGCTACACGGGATCAGCCCGGTACAGTTGAAACCAGGATTAATCTGTGAAGAGCACACTTCTCCAGCGTGCCAGTAGCCATCGAAGGTGTGCATTTGCCCATTGATGTCAGTTACAACGCCAAACTGCAGACAGGTCAAGACCCTGGTGAAGAAGACGAATACACAGATGAGCTTCCCCGAGACAGTTTCTGAGAGTTTGTACAGAAATTATTCGGTTGTGGAAACCCACAGTTTCTTCAGCTGTCCGGCTGGCTGGTCTCAGACAATCCCACAGGAGAAGAAGCAGGATGTGGAGGTCGTGGGCTGGCATGGTTACACGTGGTCTGCGGTTGTGAGGCCGGTTGGACGTACTGCCAAATGCTCTAAAATGACATTGCAGGCGGCTTATGGTAGAGAAATGAACATTAAATTCTCTGGCAACAGCTCTGTTGGACATTCCTGCAGTCAGCATGCCGACTGCACGTTTTGAGGGAGCGTGTAGTTGGCATGCTGGAGAAGTGTGCTCTTCACGGATGAATCCCGGTTTCAATTGTACCGGGCAGATGGCAGACAGCGTGTATGGCGTCATGTGGGCGAGCGGTTTGCTGATGTCAACATTGAGAACAGAGTGCCCCATGGTGGTGGTGAGGTTATGGTTTGGGCAGGCATAAGCTACAGACAACAAACACAACTGCATTTTATCAATGGCAATTTGAATGCACAGAGATATCGTGACGAGATCCTGAGGCCCATTGTCGTGCCATTCATCCGCCTCCATCACCATGTTTCAGCATGATAATGCATGGCCCTATGTCGCAAGGATCTGTACACAATTCCTGGAAGGTCAAAATGTCCCAGTTCTTCCATGGCCTGCATACTCACCAGACATGTCACCCATTGAGCATGTTTGAGATGCTCTGGATCGATGTGTATGACAGCATGTTCCAGTTCCCGCCAATATCCAGCAACTTTGCACAGCCATTGAAGAGGAGTGGGACAACATGCCACAGGCCACAATCAACAGCCTGATCAACTCTATGCAAAGGAGATGTGTCGCGCTGCATGAGGCAAATGGTGGTCACACGAGACACTGACTGGTTTTCTGATCCACACCCCTACCTTAAAAAAATTAAGATATCTGTGACCAACAGACGCATACGGTAGCTGTATTCCCAGTCATGTGAAATCCATAGATTAGGGCCTAATTTATTTATTTAAATTGACTGATTTCCTTATATGAACTGTAACTCAGTAAAATCTTTGAAATTGTTGCATATTGTGTTTGTATTTTTGTTCAATATACTTCCTTTAACTTACAATATACCACATAGTATGGTATTGGTATGTAAAGTACTTAAGATGGTGTGATTTTAATACAGTGGAGCAGTACTTATGACAGCAACTGCTAGAGTGCTCTTTTGTCTTGAGTCAATCTCTGATGTAGCGAATGGGAAGTAGAGAAACTGGATACCTGAAGAGGAAAAGGACTCTGATTAAAGGAGCCATGTTGTCCTCCAGACTGTGTGTTTATGTGGAAACACCAACACTACGATGTTTCCTTTACCTAAACCCTCACATCCAGGTCCCATCCACCCCCCTCTGTCCACCCCATGCTAGATGACTCAAAGGTATAAGTAATAATGCAGTTCTCTCTCTCTCTCTCTCTCTCACACACACACACACACACACACACACACACACACACACACACACACACACACACAAATAACATATCCCACTCTGACAGTAGGTTAAAACCAAATCCAGCCATCAAAATGAGTTATGCCATTCAGGCCAGTTGAGGATTCATGAAAATAACACAAATCATATCTAAAATGGACCTGGGAAATAGAATTGCATCATAAAACTGTGAGAGAATGATGGAGTCCTGGAGTAGAGCCTGCTAGTGTGATTTGAAGCAGTCTATAATGCATCACTTTAGGTCAGGGGTCTTTTTTTGGTCAAAAATACTAAACTCACCAGGAATTCAGCAGAAAATGTGTTTCATTTAGGAAATCTCATCACCAATAATTACCCCCCACCCCCAAAAAAAGAGGCATGTGATTGTGTCTCAATGTAACCAAGGTATGACTGCTGTTATTGTCAAAAACAATCTATTTTTGGGCTTAGTTGTTGTCAATTTTAGTGTACAAATTATTATAATTATGTATCGGCCCCCCGACCCTCCGTGCTGACAGAAATAGGCCCACGGCTGAATCTAGTTGCTTACCCCTGCTTTAGGGTGCTCTGCTTCCATCAGAATCAGGCAGTGATGATGTGAAGGGGACACTAGTCCTGAGGGGGTCGTGTTGGGTTAGTCTGTTAATATGTTCTGTTGGAGGAGAGACAGGTTTGGGCTTTAACACATGGAGACATCTCCTCTATGATCTATGTCCTGCCCCAGGATGCTGGAGGAGGAAATGTGGACACAGACTCCACCCCTGGGTGACAGTCTCACCCCTGGGATTGTGAGTAATAGTGTCTGGTCAGCCAGGGGGTGTACTTTATGAAGAGAAGACAGACAGGAGGAAGACAGTCAGTGTGCCTCAGAGCTGCTTTAAAAACCCTTATCCAGTTCAGAGAGATTGGAGCACTTGACTGGATCATATCCAGCCCCTAATCTACCCACCATTCAGATTCCCCCTGAATCTACCCACCAGAATCCAGGATTTCTCCTCGCATAATGTCCTTTACAGAAATGTACTTAGCAGTTTCTACATTTTTCCCCGAGGAGCTGAGGCAGTTCTAGATGGGCCGCACAACAGCCGCTCTGTTGAAAGGAGCTGGGCTGGCTGGGAGCTGCTGGATGAATGAATGTGGACCTTTAAGAGTGCTTATGCACGCACCTGCACGCACACACACATACACAGCGCCATGTCACATGCAGGATGTTTGGACTCCAGCAGCATGCCACTCATGAAGAACGTACGCTGCAAACAAACAAGACAACCAAACCCAGGGAACACAACCACACACACTGTCATTCACTACATGAGAACCTAGTAATCAACTCTGAAAACACTTTACTCTCTCTCTCAGCTCGCCTGTACTCTTATATAAACATACTTCAATAGGTGTAAGGAAATGATCTGAGTCGAGCTAAACATAGGGCTATGCTGCCTGCAGTGGCCCAGGTCTCAATTTCTGGGATATGGACATCACAGTCATGTGTTTGCAGCCTGGCTATAGCTATCCAGAGACCTCCTGGCTGGCTGGCTGGCTCACATGCAAATAGAATTCCAACACCTGAGCACCACTATTCATACAGTCTGTTTATGAGCAGTCATCGTGCTTCTTGGATGTTCACGTGATTCTTATCCACTCAGCACCACTGTATGTTACTGGTTATCAGCATAAATCCACTGGGAGGCATGCGCTCGGCCCACATGGCATTACGCACCAGTCTGCCATCTTCAACACTATTAGTTTACAGCTCTGCTGCTCTGCTGCTTGCTATTACACTTCCAACCATCCAGACATACTGGTAAAACAGATAAGCTTCCCATGCCAAATTAAAAGAGTGAAATGCGATGAGAAGAGCGTGCAAACAAGCACAGAAGGACTGATCATGTGTTATGCCAAAATATGCACTGTATAAGGCCTATTAAGATGGAAGAGTAGGCTACATACTGAGAATACAGGTGACGCCTCTTAATGGAGGTGCTATGGACACACTGCTAAGGTCTACTCTAGACAGTCTTTAAAAACTCCTTAGACCGGTAACTCTATATCCGATAAACAATATACTGTGCACACTCAAACAAAAATCCACAAATAGGGCCAAACAGTCAATGTCACTGAAACCAAGGAGAATACCTACATAAGACTCTTCAATTAAGGTCAGGAGATGGCACAATAGAGAGAGATATGAAAACAACAAGCTAAGAGAGGATTTCACCGATAACCTACAAAAGCTAAAAGTACATGTTGACGTGATATCCCATCGTGTTTTAAAAACACCTAGCTAGCAGGAGATCATAACTGTAGAGTTCACTAAGAACCTCTTGCAGACCTGCCTCCTGGATGGGAGCTCTGATGTCTCACTCTGACAACTTGACCAACCAGGTCACATAGATCAATAAATTATGTCTGTTATTGCAACTCCACAAACATCATCTGCTTCTCCCATTACAGTAAGTCCCTCTGTCTGAATCAGTCAGTCCAAATAGATTAAGTCAACTCCAGCTGGACATAGAGTCAGTCCGTCAGTCAGTCGGTCTGTCTCCCTGCAGCCCAGCCCACAGCTTAGCCTGGCTATAACAGGACACAAATCACTAAATCACTAAATCAGCCACTCAGAGAAAATATAACATTTCATTTGGTGAGTCAAGTTTCCAGCCAAGTTGGCGGAGCCGCAGCAACAAAGACTAGCCTAACTGGTCTGTTAATGAAATTAGAATGTGTCATCTGTGTGCATGTGAACACAGGTAGTGTACAGAACAGTACATGCTTGGCCTGCTACGGTGCATGCCTTGGCTGGGACTGGGGCTGCTGCCCTACATGAGATTGATGGACTCCAGTGGGGAATAGTGGGAATTTTGTGTGGATCTAAATCATGACTGTTACTAGGACGGACTAATTAGGAGAGCAGAGTTAGGAGGGGAGCGGCTGCCTGCATGCTTGCCTGCGGAGTGTGTGGTGTGGTGAGTGGTTTTCAGGAGGTCTCCAGGACTCCATGCCATGTTCTCCATGACCTCACTACAGTACTACCAAACATATATATACTACCAAAGTATGTATGCAAAGACTCCTACTGAGTACTGTGGCACAGCAGAGCCTCAGTCACCGCACATGGAGAATAACTTGGGGGGAGGGGGAGGGAGGAGACTTACTGTAGCCGTCTGGGCAGTGTTCAATAGGCAAAGAGGGATTAGGAATTTAGCCTGAGCGCTGATGGGAAGTGAAGTTCAGCAGCTGGTGGTTTTGGAGTTTAATGTGTTCTCTGGGACTCAACGAGCGTACGCTGGGCTGCATAATGGTAGGAGGCTCTGTGCCTATCTCGGCTATGTTCTCTATTGCTGAGTCTTGTATTAGGTGTTGATGTGCACTGTGGTAGATCGACCAAAATAATAACAAATCAGGGTGATCAAAGTCTTTGAAATAGTCTTTTTGTATGGCAAATGGTGAGAAATTAGGCATTGGTGTGTATAAAACTGGAACGTTGGAAGGGTAAAAAGCGCAAAACATTGTCGGCTTAAAACGAGCAAGTTGTTATTTTACATGAGGCATGAGTCATGACACAAAAATAACTACATGAGTGATTGTTTCATTCCAGGCCAAACGCTCCCACCATGAAACCAACTCTTGTAGTTCTCTGCCATTGGTGAGCAGCATAGCAGTGGCATATTGTTTCCCTATAAGCCCTGTGTTGCTGCTGAGGCCTTCTTCTCTAACGAGACAGCGTGTTGGTCATTTGAAGGCAGTTGATGTTGATTAGGCAGGGCATGACACCCTGAGCACATGGACACACATCCACCAATTAGGTTTGGCCTGTTTGACTATCAGGATTTACAGAATCATAAGCAGAGACGGAAGAGGAAGCAAGACATCCCTGTCCCTCATTTTTTCTGGTTCATATACAGTCAATGAACTAAGCAGACCAGACCCAGCTGCTATCGCATTTGTTTCAATAGGAGAGCCACCCCTTAAGCAGACCGGAAATGTGACCATTTCTTTTCAACAATAAACGGCCTGAGTAAAACATCTTCATTTATCGACCATCTTTGCTGTAAGGACCACGAACGGGCTGGTGTGTGAAATCTAAATGGTTATATGGCTGAGGTCCTGGGTTTTGGCTGACCGCATGACTGTGTGTCCAGAAATAACTGTAGGTGATAGCCTATGTCTAGGGCCCTGAGTTGTGCCTGGTCAGGTTGCATGGTCATGATGAACTAAGAGTCTTACTTATGGTTAGTGACTACACACGTCTATCCTGCTGTGGCCCTAACAAACTAGTCCGTTCTCTCACGGTCATATGCAGTTAACTGATAGCCAGACCAGGACATTGCAGATCCAGGTCACATCTGAATGATGCTAGGCTACAGCCAGCAGTGAGACAGCGATCAGATCTGCAGAATGACTCACATCTAACAGAGCTCCGGGTGTGCAGCCTCTGTGCGTTAACTCACTCCCACAGCATGACTGCATTATGGTGACGCAAGGCAAGATGCTTGCAGGAGGGCTCGATACTTTTGGCCGGCGTTAGAGAGAGAGTGACAGATTTAGTGCTCTATTTGGATGCTATGGGCCTAAAATGACTTAATAAACTGGAGCTTACATTTTGAGTGCTAAGGTGGAAGCATAACTTTTGGAGAGCTTGGAGCGTTACTCACTGAGAGAGAGTCCTGTTTCCTATTCAGCTGTACTGTACTGTAGGTGTGTGTGTGTGTGTGTGTGTGTGTGTGTGTGTGTGTGTGTGTGTGTGTGTGTGTGTGTGTGTGTGTGTGTCAGTGCGAATGTGTCAGCAGCTGGGACCATGAGAACCTGTGTTATGGCAGCACATCAAACAAGTCTGCTGCTTGTCTCCCACTGGGGTCTGACTGGGTGCTGGCGTGTCCGTGGAGACAACCTCAGTAACCCCGCCCCAGAGGGCCGTCCCCTCGGTCTCCTCGCCCTAGGCTCAGTCCACTTCCTCTGTGGCCTGGCCTGTCTGGAGAACACTGTTCCCAAGGGGACCATGTGAAGGGTTCACACAACAGTTTTGACCTGGAGTCTGCCTGCTCGTTCACTACTACCAACTCAGTGTTTGTAACAAGCAACCCAATCTACTACTAGTCCCCTCCCTCCCCTCTCGTTTCCTTTCCATTTCTTTTCTCCCCTCTCTGCTCCCCATCTCCCCCTCTCTCCCCTCTCTCCCCCTCTCTCTCCTCTCGTTTCCTTCCCTCTTCTTTTCTCCCCTCTCTGCTCCCCATCTCCCCCTCTCTCTCCTCCCGTTTCCTTCCCTCTTCTTTTCTCCCCTCTCTGCTCCCCCTCCCTCCCCTCTCTCCTCTCGTTTCCTTCCCTATTATTTTATCCCCTCTCTCCCCCTCTCTCTCCCCCATCTCCCCCTATCTCCCCCTCTCACCCCCGCCCCTCTCTCTTCTCTCCTTTACTCCCTAACAGACATGTATTGATGGAGAGATAACTTCAAGGTTATCCTGAAAGAACCGAGGCTCCGGGGAAGAATGTGAAGAATGACACTACTGTTCTCCGGACAAGGAGCATATCAGAGCACTGCTGACACGAGCATGCCGTATGGGCTTGTCATCACATCAGAGCTGTCTGTCTGTCTGTGTCTGTCAGTGTGAACTGTGAGGCCGGCTGATGTAATGCAGGAAGGGCACAAAGATCATGTGGTGTATGATGTGGCCCCAGTTCGGCAACAAGCCATGTACTGCAATCACTGCAAAATGCTGCCTCTTTTTTTGTGTGAGCTGTTTATGCAGGCAAATTATTGTGATTATTATACAATTGTGCCAAAAGGAAACACATTTACAACCCACTCATTGAGACAGACAATGAGTGTATAAAATTGTGTTGAGAAATGGGACACACTTCTAACAGCAGATCTCCACAACAAACCTTTTAAATCCCCATTAACACACACAACGGTTTTTTCCTAAATGCCAAGTTCTTATTTTTCCAGACTCGTAATTCCAAACCCAATTGCAGGTGAATAGAGCTTCAACATCAAAACACTCCCTGAAATATAGATAGCATTCCAGACATGGTTAATTATATGGAAAAATACTATGTTGAAATAACTCAGTTTCATCATGACTTTCCCCCATATTCAGTATCCATTCCTTTCAAGCTCATTATTCAAAGAGTGAAACAGATCAAACACTGATATGAGATCCAGCGGTAAGTGAGATCTCAATTGGCAGGGCCTTGCAACACAATAGTAATGAGTGTGTGTGTCACGTGAGAACCACAGCTGCTCTGGCTGAGGAGTATAGAGTGGGCTCCATGGGGTCTGCTCAGAGGCAGCTAGCCCACATGAAAAAATACTACTTTACTATAGAATACTACAGTACTTACTATAGAATTATGTAGTATACTGTAGAATACTATACTACATACTGTAGTATCCCTCGATCAAGTGTAGTACTTACTATAGAATGTTGTAGTATACTGTAGAATACTATAGTAAATACTACAGTATTATCAAAAGAAAAACTGCAGTAAATACTACAGTAATGTCCGCAAAATAGTGATGAGCGATCAGTGATTTTTGAGGTAGTTTCGGTTCGATTATAAAAAAATCATCACAGTTTTCAATTTCGGTTTCGATAATTTTTTAAAACATTAAATGCCTTATGAAATAATGACATTACAATGATTTTAGAGCTTTTTAGTGGAAATTCCCAAGCCAAAAATTATGAACATTCAATTGCCAAAATCTTGAAAATATTCTATTGTCTCTGTCAGGTCCACATTGGGTACACATCAACAGAAAAATAGGAAATTATGAAATAATACAATATTTCAGTTGTGTGTAACCCTCTCACCAGGCTCGAATTTGACTTTCACGAAATTACCTTACTTAGAATATCTGAACAGCATGGGATATTAGGTGAGAAGGACATCTCCAATAAGAATCTCTATTGTAAACTCGCTAGGGTGATGACAAATTGGGTATTACCTTCAGATAAAATGATTATAGATTTCGTTATTATTATAAGAATATGCTTTTGTCACAGATTCAGCCGAGGCTGCCCCTCCTCCTTGCTCGGGCAGGCTTCGGCGTTCGTCGTCACCGGAGTACTAGCTACTACCGATCCATGTATCTATGTTCGACTTGTTTTGTCTTCATTGGTCACACCTGTTTCCCATCATGTAGTTATGTCTTCCCTATTTAACCCTCTGTCTCACACTGTGTGTTGTGCGTGTTTGTTCATGTTTTGGTTGTCGTTAGTGTGCGGGTTTATTTCCCTCCCTGCGTGGAGGTTTTGTTTCATACTTTTACCTATGAGTAAAGTACGTTTTTTGATTAGCTCTGTGTCCTGCGCCTGACTTTGCCTACCGCATTACACTGACGCCTTGACAGAAACACGCACCATAACATGGAGTCAGCAGGTACAGCTATGCCAGCCGGATCGATGGAGGAACGCGTCCAACAACAAGCGGCCATGATCCAGGCTCTCTGCACCGCTATGGAACGGGTGGTTAATACCATGGAACCATGGGAGAGAGGCGGTATCCCTATACCTCCTCCAATTACACCACCACCACCAACACCGCTGCCCACCTCTTCACCATCTGGGTCCAGTGGGATTCCGCTCTCGCTCCCGAGGGCATATGACGGTACAGCTGCCGGGTGTCAGGGTTTTCTGCTCCAGGTAGAGCTCTACCTGGCAACCATCCACCTGGCTCCCTCTGGATACGACAGCGTGTCCGCCCTCATCTCCTGTCTGTCCGGTAAAGCGCTTGAGTGGGCCAACGCCGAGTGGGGGGGGGGGAATAGACGCCGCAACTGTGAGCTATGCAGAGTTTACCCACCGCTTTAGGGCGGTATTCGATCATCCACCAGAGGGGACAGCGGCGGGTGAGCTTCTATTCCACCTCAGACAGGGGAAGAGGAGCACGCAGGAGTTTGCACTGGACTTTCGGACTCTGGCTGCCAGCGCAGGATGGAATGAGAGGGCCCTCATCGACCACTACCGTTGCAGCTTAAGGGAGGACATTCGTCGGGAACTGGCCTGCAGGGACACCAACCTAAACCTGGACCAACTGGTGGATATGTCAATCCGACTGGATAACCTGTTGGACACCAGCGGACGTCCGGATCAGGGGCTGTCCATTCCATCCCCTAGCACCTCCGACCCTACCTCTATGGAGCTCGGAGGTGCTGCTATGAGGGAGACCGGTAGAGGGGCCGTCCCCTGCACCTACTGTGGCCGCAGAGGACACACTGCTGGTCGGTGCTGGGGAGGGTCTTCTAGGAGTCGAAGGCAGTAGGCAGAGCACTGGTGGATCGTTTCAGGTGAGTAGGCACCCAACTCACCCAGAGCTCCCTGTTGCGCATATGTGTATAGATGTTGTATTTCCCGAGGTTTCTTCTCATTCGCAGAAAAAAGGCGCTAGTAGATTCAGGCGCAGCTGGGAACTTTATTGATCGTCAGTTTACCCGTAGGTTAAGGATTCCTATTGTGCCAGTTGATGTGCCCTTCCCTATACATGCCCTAGATAGTCGCCCTTTAGGGTCAGGTCTGATTAGGGAGGTCACAGCGCCACTCTGGATGAAGACGCAGGAGGGGCATGAGGAAACAATTAGTCTACATCTGATTGATTCTCCTGCGTTTCCAGTGGTGTTGGGGCTTCCCTGGTTAACCTCTCATGACCCCACTATTTCATGGCAACCGAGGGCTCTCAAGGGATGGTCAAGTCAGTGCTCGGGAGTTGTGTAGGTGTTTCCGTAGGGGCAACTACGGTGGAAAGTACAAACCAGGTTCACACCATGCACATTCCGCCTGAATATGCCGATTTGGCTCTCGTCTTCTGTAAAAAGGCGGCGACTCAATTACCTCCCCATCGACAGGGGGATTGTGCAATAAACCTCCAGGTAGGCGCTGTGCTTCCCCGGAGTCACGTGTATCCTCTGTCACAGGAAGAGACGGTGGCTATGGAAACATATGTCACCAAATCTCTGAGGCAAGGATACATTCGGCCTTCCACTTCCCCTGTGTCAACGCCTGTGCATTGACTACCGTGGTCTTAATCAGATCACAGTAAAATACAGCTATCCACTACCTCTGATTGCGAGTATGACGGAGTCATTGCACGGGGCGCGCTTCTTCACGAAATTGGATCTCAGGAGCGCGTACAACCTGGTGCGTATCCGGGAGGGAGATGTGTGGAAGACAGCATTTAGTACCACCTCAAGTACCTTGTCATGCCATACGGATTGATGAATGCTCCATCACTCTTCCAATCTTTTGTTGATGAGATTTTCAGGGACCTGCACGGACAGGGTGTAGTGGTGTATACTGATGACATTCTCATATACTCCGCTACACGGGCCGAGCATGTGTCATTGGTGCGTCAGGTGCTTGGTCGACTGTTGGAGCATGACCTGTATGTGAAGGCGGAGAAATGGAGAGGTGTGGAGATGGAGATTGACCGCATTTCGGCCGTGCGTAATTGGCCGACTCCAACCACGGTGAAGGAGGTGCAGCGATTATTGGGTTTTGCCAACTACTACTGGAGGTTTATCTGTACTGTCTCAGCGCTCGGGTACGCCACCAAAACTCCGCCCCTGTGCTTTCTTTTCTAAGAGCGCAACTATGATGTGGGGGACCGGGAGCTGTTAGCTGTGGTAAAAGCTCTGAAAGTGTGGAGGCATTGGCTTGAGGGGGCTAAACACCCTTTTCTCATTTTGACTGACCATCGTAATCTGGAGTACATCCGGGCGGCAAGGAGGTTGAACCCTCGCCAGGCAAGGTGGGCCATGTTCTTCACTCGTTTTGTGTTTACTCTCACTTACAGATCAGGTTCCTAGAATGCTAAGGCAGACGCCCTGTCCCGACTGTATGACACAGAGGAGAGGTCCATTGAGCCTACTCCCATACTTTCGGCATCGTGTCTGGTGGCACCGGTGGTGTGGGAGGTTGACGCGGACATTGAGCGGGCGTTACGTACTGAGCCCACTCCCCCCCAGTGTCCAGAGGGTCGGATGTACGTGCCACTCGAGGTTCGTAATCGATTGATCTATTGGGCTCACACGTCACCCTCCTCTGGTCATTCTGGCATCGGTCGGACAGTGCACTGTCTTAGTGGGAAGTACTGGTGGCCCACTTTAGCCAAGGACGTGAGGGTTTATGTCGTTGTGGATCGGTTTTCCAAGTCCTGACGTCTCATTCCTATGCCTGGTCTCCCTACAGCCCTACAAACGGCTGATGCCCTGTTTACACACGTCTTCCGGCACTACGGGGTACCTGAGGATATTGTGTCGGATCGGGGTCCCCAGTTCACCTCAAGGGTCTGGAGGGCGTTCATGGAACGTCTGGGGGTCTCGATCAGCCATACCTCAGGTTTTCACCCCGAGAGTAATGGGCAGGTGGAGAGAGTTAACCAGGATGTGGGTAGGTTTCTGCGGTCCTATTGCCAGGACTGGCAGGGGGATTGGTCAGGTTTTATCCCCTGGGCAGAGATGGCCCAAAACTAACTCCGCCACTCCTCTACTAACCTTACTCATTTCCAGTGTGTGTTAGGTAATCAGCCGGTCCTGGCACCTTGGCATCAGAGCCAGATCGAGGCTCCTGCAGTGGATGAGTGGTTTCGGCGCTCGGAAGAGACCTCATGGACAAAAGGCGAGCGCCGATCGCCACCGCAGTGAGGCCCCGGTGTATGCACCGGGGGACCGGGTCTGGCTCTCGACCCGAAACCTGCCCCTTCGCCTGCCCTGCCGGAAGCTGGGTCGGCGGTTTGTGGGGAAATTTAAAGTCCTGAGGAAATTGAACGAGGTTTGTTATAGGTTACAGCTTCCTCTTAATTACCGTATTAACCCCTCTTTCCATGTGTCTCTCCTCAGGCCAGAAGTAGCTGGTCCACTCCAGGAGTCTGAGGTACGGGAGGTTCCTCCGCCCCCACTGGACATCGAGGGGGAACCGGCGTACTCGGTCCGTTCCATACTGGATTCGAGGCGTCGGGTGGGGGGCCTGCAGTATCTCGTGGAGTGGGAGGGGTACGGTCCGGAGGAACGGTGTTGGGTCCCTAGGAGGGACATCCTCGATCCCTCTATGTTGAGGGATTTCCACTGTAGTCATCCGACTCGCCCTGCTCCGCGTCCTGCTGGCCGTCCCCGAGGCCGGGGTCGGCGCGCGGCGCAAGGGGGGGTACTGTCACGGATTCATCCGAGGCTGCCCCTCCTCCTTGCTCGGGCAGGCTTCGGCGTTCGTCGTCACCGGAGTACTAGCTACTACCGATCCATGTATCTATGTTCGACTTATTTTGTCTTCATTGGTCACACCTGTTTCCCATCATGTAGTTACAGTGAGGGAAAAAAAAGTATTTGATCCCCTGCTGATATTGTACGTTTGCCCACTGACAAAGACATGATCAGTCTATCATTTTAATGGTAGGTTTATTTGAACAGTGAGAGATAGAATAACAACAAAAACATCCAGAAAAACGCATGTCAAAAATGTTATAAATTGATTTGCATTTTAATGAGGGAAAAAAGTATTTGACCCCTCTGCAAAACATGACTTAGTACTTGGTGGCAAAACCCTTGTTGGCAATCACAGAGGTCAGACGTTTCTTGTAGTTGGCCACCAGGTTTGCACACATCTCAGGAGGGATTTTGTCCCACTCCTCTTTGCAGATCTTCTCCAAACGTCATTCGAGCCTGACGTTTGGCAACTTGAACCTTCAGCTCCCTCCACAGATTTTCTATGGGATTAAGGTCTGGAGACTGGCTAGGCCACTCCAGGACCTTAATGTAATTCTTCTTGAGCCACTCCTTTGTTGCCTTGGCTGTGTGTTTTGGGTCATTGTCATGCTGGAGTACCCATCCACGACCCATTTTCAATGCCCTGGCTGAGGGAAGGAGGTTCTCACCCAAGATTTGATGGTACATGGAACCGTCCATCGTCCCTTTGATGCAGTGAAGTTGTCCTGTCCCCTTATCAGACCCCCCCCCCCCCCCCCCTCAAAGCATAATGTTTCCACCTCCATGTTTGACAGTGGGGATGGTGTTCTTGGGGTCATAGGCAGCATTCCTCCTCCTCCAAACACGGCGAGTTGAGTTGATGCCAAAGAGCTCAATTTTGGTCTCATCTGACCACAACACTTTCACCCAGTTCTCCTCTGAGTCATTCAGATGTTCACTGGCAAACTTCAGACGGCCCTGTATATGTGCTTTCTTGAGCAGGGGGACCTTGCGGGCGCTGCAGGATTTCAGTCCTTCACGGCGTAGTGTGTTACCAATTGTTTTCTTGGTGACTATGGTCCCAGCTGCCTTGAGATCATTGACAAGATCCTCCCGTGTAGTTCTGGGCTGATTCCTCACCGTTCTCATGATCATTGCAACTCCACGAGGTGAGATCTTGCATGGATCCCCAGGCAGAGGGAGATTGACAGTTATTTTGTGTTTCTTCCATTTGCGAATAATCGCACCAACTGTTGTCACCTTTTCACCAAGCTGCTTGGCGATGGTTTTGTAGCCCATTCCAGCCTTGTGTAGGTCTACAGTCTTGTCCCTGACATCCTTGGAGAGCTCTTTGGTCTTGGCCATGGTGGAGAGTTTGGAATCTGATTGATTGATTGTTTCTGTGGACAGGTGTCTTTTATACAGGTAACAAGCTGAGATTAGGAGCACTCCCTTTAAGAGTGTGCTCCTAATCTCAGCTCGTTACCTGTATAAAAGACACCTGGGAGTCAGAAATCTTTCTGATTGAGAGGGGGTCAAATACTTATTTCCCTCATTAAAATGCAAATCAATTTGTAACATTTTTGACATGCGTTTTTCTGGATTTTTTTGTTGTTATTCTGTGTCTCACTGTTCACATTTTTTATTTTTTATCTTAAACTATTCTGCAGTGTCCATAATGTATACATTGTAGAGCGTTAATACGGTACTTTGCACTTTTCTTAGTGCTTTATTTATTTTCTATATTCTAACACAATGCTCTTTTCAGTATAGACTTGACAGGCTGGTGATCTCACACTTGCTAATCAGCCCGTCTCCGTGCTCTGTGAAGCGGAGACGTGCACATTCAGGGTGGCACCTGCCCATGCAGCACCATCGCTCACTTGAAAAAACGCTACATCTCAAACAGATGACTGTGTTGATGACTACAGTCCAACGAATGCCTAAGGTCCGAAGGCCAGCCCATTACATTAACAAAAGTGCCACAAGTTTTTTCATCCCTGTCTACGCCATTGGGCTTTTTGGGATGTTTTGACACAATCAAGCTTACAAAAGTGGCTGCTTTTATTCCAAATAAATGTAGGCCAATATGTCTCCAAGGCCATCTTAATCCAACTGTTAAAATTAAAACCAAATTCAGTTCAGTGGGCATTCTGTGACTAGATGTACCAAGTAGGTCAGTGACATTATGGAAAGAGAGGGCATTTGACACAGGATTTAGATAGGTCATTTGCCTTCCAGCCAGCAGCTCTTCACTCTTCAGCAGTTCACATCTTAATTCATCCCAGCACCGTGCACCACATTCCCTCACAGCTGACAAATCCTGTTGGAATAGCTGATACAGTAGACATTTCCTTATAATTTTCATACAGCCATAGGTTGAAATGATGTCTCTCTGCGCCTCGCTACACATGATTATCATACAGTACTGCCTAAGGGAACATCCAGATGAATGAATGATTCAGTTTGATGTACTTAGCAACCACACATTACATATTTAGAGCTCAGAGTAGATTTCTTCTTCTTCACCATCAATGCCTCGGAGCAACTGTAAATACAATGAGTGGGTTTCAGTGGGTTTAGTGCACAGTACTTTAAATCTGTATTATTTATTAAGTCCCAGAGGGGGTTTTCTGTAGTTGTGATATACACTGTATTCCCAAACAGTTGTACTAGCTCATAAGTAATAAGGTCATAACAGTCAAATGTCGTTATGCAGTTGACCAAACTATAAAGTTTTGAGCTCTGTTGAGATTTATGCCACTTTAATTGAAGAGGGCTCAATATTTTATAGGTAATTTGTGTGGAACGCTCAAAAAGTTTAGGTAGTGTCATGACGTTATCGACGTCATGACGTTCTGGTGGGTGGGTCATCTCTCTCTCAGGAAAGCTGAGTCAGCCATCTTGAATTTAGCCGAGATGCGGGGATGTTTTGGCCGCCCGTGTGGATGTGGAACACAGTTTAATTTGTTTTAATTTGTTTGCAATGCGCACTTTTATGCTGCCCGCTTGAAACCACCACCACCTCCGTTTTTATCATTAGTCTTATTGCCCTCGTTTTCTTAAGCGCCATCTTATCATCACCTCTGATTTGGTAAGTAACTCTGTTTTTTTTTTTTTTTCAATTGAATTTCGATAGTCTTAAATGTGGAACTGGGAATACATTTGTACAATGTGCACAGTGAATATTCGTTGTAAATAGTGTAAAAATCCAAGTAATTGTAACTTTAGAAGTTGTTAAATATGTGATAAATACGTTACGTTACTTCATCTTACAACGGTATAACGTTATCAGCAGGTTTCCTGGATGAACTACATTTCCCATAATGCATGTTTGCCCGGGATATTGACGGTGGAGCAAGGTCCATGAGTTTTCGCTGTTCGCCGGTAATGCAAGTGCGTACTGTGAGTATCCTTATTTCAATAAGTGTCTGCCTTACACAGTAAATATTTTACGTTATCGAGCTGTGTGTACGTGTGTGCTAGCGTGAAACGAACAATGCTAAACAACATAATGTGAGTGTGTTATCATGATGCTAACCAGGCCTGTGTTTGTATTTCTTCCTAGGCTCAAGTGTGTGGTTGTGAGATCATCTCGAAATCCTTTTAACAGTTCAGGTAGGATGTATTATGAAATAGTGTTACTAATGTAATACATTCCTAAAACCAAGTATAGAGTGTATTTGTTATAATTCATTGGTATTAGATTTAAAAGGTGATCGAATAGCTCCTGATTTGTAATGTCATTAATGCATTTCTTTTGAAGCAATGTTTTAAAAAAATTTTACAAGTGAATAGGTTGGTTTACTTTTAAGTTTAAATTTCCCACGTATCTCGTTAAAGTTTTGACCAATGAGCTAACTTGTTAAGTTGTGGCCAATGGGAGAGTGGACTGGTTGCCGGGAAAGAAAAGGGAGGAAAAAGTTGAAAGAAGGGAGAGGAGAGACGTTAGTGGGGTTGGTGAAGGAAAAACGACCAAAGGAAACGATAAAGAGAGAACAAAACCATACCTACAGAGTTTTTTTTAAGGGAAATCCTGATTTTATTTCTATAAGAGAGTGTTTATTATTTAGTTAAGAAAGACCAAGTGGAGACTGAAGCTGCCGTCGCATTGTGGAGACATTCGACATCCTAGAGGTTAGCCTAGCATCGTGCAAGACTTGGAGAGAATTGCTTGTGACGATCAGTTCGGGTTTCCAACGGATGTCTGTTTCTGCTACGGAGTACTGGCTGCATTGATAGCTGTGTTCGCGGTGGATCTTGTGAGGACACCTGCACGGAACTACTATATTTTGCTGAGGCATTATCTACAAGTAGTGAGTAACTACAAATGTGGGGTGGACTTCGGGACTTTATGTATGTCGTCATTTTTTTTATGAGCTCCAACGCGCGCCCAGGGTTTAAGCAAGCTTGCAAATAATTTGGACATGGGGTTGTGGAAAAATCATTGGGGTTTATAATTTGTATTTCTTTTGATGTGATACATTGAACATTTGATTAATATAGATCTTGAACCTTATGTCTGTTGTATTGGTGGAGTCATTTACTGTTTCAGTTTCATTTAATGCATGGGAAAGCATATCCTTATAACAATAACCAAGTCTATAATCATTCTATCTGAAGTTAATACCCTATTTGTCATTCACCCTAGCAAGTTTACAATAGGGATTCTTATTGGAGATGTCCTTCTCACCTAATATCCCATGCTGTTCAGATATTCTAAATAAGGTAATATCGTGAGAGTCAAATTCGAGCCTGGTGAGAGGGTTACACTAATAATTGGTTTTATTTTATGTGTTTCCACAGTCATTCTTTTGCTATTTCTCTAAATGTTTTTATCTCAACTGTGGGGTCAACAGTTGATCACTTGAACCCTTTATTAATACTTTGTTAAATACAAAGAACAACAACAGAAATAGCAGATCTATAAGCACACAACTTTGATGCTTTGCTTGTTAATAACTAACTTGCTTATCTTTTAACATTTTCATTTTTACTATAATTAGTGTACAATGAATGTTTTTGATATTTGTGTAATTATTATTGTAATGGATATTTTTTGTCCATGTAGGAACAACGTGATGTAAATATGAGACGGGCCCTCGTCCTTCGTGCACTTCCTGTGTACCTGCGTGAAGATGCCTCCAAGTTTTTCAGGACCTGTAATGTAAGTGTACTGGCCTCACTATCAATCCCTTTGCTTAGCTATTCAGTCAGCTTAAACATGACATCACTCAAAGAACTACAGTGGGGAAAAAATTTATTTAGTCAGCCACCAATTGTGCAAGTTCTCCCACTTAAAATTATGAGAGAGGCCTGTAATTTTCATCATAGGTACACGTCAACTATGACAGACAAAATGAGAAAAACAAATCCAGAAAATCATATTGTAGGATTTTTTTATGAATTTATTTGCAAATTATGGTGGAAAATAAGTATTTGGTCAATAACAAAAGTTTCTCAATACTTTGTTATATACCCTTTGTTGGCAATGACACAGGTCAAACGTTTTCTGTAAGTCTTCACAAGGTTTTCACACACTGTTGCTGGTATTTTGGCCCATTCCTCCATGCAGATCTCCTCTAGAGCAGTGATGTTTTGGGGCTGTCACTGGGCAACACGGACTTTCAACTCTCTCCAAAGATTTTCTATGGGGTTGAGATCTGGAGACTGGCTAGGCCACTCCAGGACCTTGAAATGCTTCTTACGAAGCCACTCCTTCATTGCCCGGGCAATGTGTTTGGGATCATTGTCATGCTGAAAGACCCAGCCATGTTTCATCTACAATGCCCTTGCTGAAGGAAGGAGGTTTTCACTCAAAATCTTACGATACATGGCCCCATTCATTCTTTCCTTTACACGGATCAGTCGTCCTGGTCCCTTTGCAGAAAAACAGCCCCAAAGCATGATGTTTCCACCCCCATGCTTCACAGTAGGTATGGTGTTCTTTGGATGCAACTCAGCATTCTTTGTCCTCCAAACACGACGAGTTGAGTTTTTACCAAAAAGTTATATTTTGGTTTCATCTGACCATATGACATTCTCCCAATCCTCTTCTGGATCATCCAAATGCACTCTAGCAAACTTCAGACGGGCCTGGACATGTACTGGCTTAAGCAGGGGGACACGTCTTCACTGCAGGATTTGAGTCCTGGTGGCGTAGTGTGTTACTGATGGTAGGCTTTGTTACTTTGGTCCCAGCTCTCTGCAGGTCATTCACTAGGTCCCCCCGTGTGGTTCTGGGATTTTTGCTCACCGTTGTTGTGATCATTTTGACCCCACGGGGTGAGATCTTGCGTGGAGCCCCAGATCGAGGGAGATTATCAGTGGTCTTGTATGTCTTCCATTTCCTAATAATTGCTCCCACAGTTGATTTCTTCAAACCAAGCTGCTTACCTATTGCAGATTCAGTCTTCCCAGCCTGGTGCAGATCTACAATTTTGTTTCTGGTGTCCTTTGACAGCTCTTTGGTCTTGGCCATAGTGGAGTTTGGAGTGTGACTGTTTGAGGTTGTGGACAGGTGTCTTTTATACTGATAACAAGTTCAAACAGGTGCCATTAATACAGGTAACGAGTGGAGGACAGAGGAGCCTCTTAAAGAAGAAGTTACAGGTCTGTGAGAGCCAGAAGTCTTGCTTGTTTGTAGGTGACCAAATACTTATTTTCCACCATAATTTGCAAATAAATTCATAAAAAATCCTACAATATGATTTTCTGGATTTTATTTTCTCATTTTGTCTGTCATAGTTGACGTGTACCTATGATGAAAATTACAGGCCTCTCTCATCTTTTTAAGTGGGAGAACTTGCACAACTGGTGGCTGACTAAATACTTTTTTTCCCCACTGTATAGGAGAACCAGAGGGGCATTCCAGAAAGCAGGTTATGTGAAAACCATCAGTATAGCCAATTGTATTTTTTCCAACAACGTAATTTCAAAGTCCGTGTTTCTAGTTTGTCGCCGCATTGAGTATGAGATAAAATGTTTTTATATTTCATTTTCAGCCGATTTTAAATAAAACAAAATAGCCTAAAATAAAACATTGAACAACATTCAACCACTTCCTTAAAGGCTAATATAAAATAAAGTGATGTTAAATTCAAAATGAAAAGACGACTGCATCTGAAACTCTGTCAGTGATTTATATAACAGCCGCAGCCAGAAAATGTCTGCTTCCTGTTTTCTCCCGTTGCCATGGTGAATAACCGTATCGGAGCTCCATTGATGATGGCTTTTTACTAGTCGTCAGGCACAAGCTCAACTCCGAGTTAACGTACTCTGAGTCAACTTACCTAACTCAGATCAGCTGTTCTGTAACTGAAAACTCAGTTTCACTTCACAGGGTAAGTCAACTCTGAGTTCAGGGTTAGGCTCAGTTTGTTGAACCTCCTTTCTGGAATAGCCCCCAGAACCTGTTTATGAAGTTTCCTTGAGTTGTTATTCTGCAAACTGACATGTAGAAATTACATAAATGAAAAGGTAAGTATAAAGAATTCCACTAAACAAAAAGTATGCTTACAGGTAGGTGTGAAACTAACATAAAATAATAAGCATGTGTAAAGAAAATAGTTTAAACATGTAGCTTAGCTGCAGTCTAAGTGCAAAGTGACCGTAATGTCTAGACATCATTAGCATGATTTGTATCCTTGAGGGGCTGAACTCATTTTTGTATTATTTGTGTTTTATAGTCAGCAGATGGTCCAGACCTCACTGACACTCCGGTGGCTCTCCTGACAGTTGTCACTGATGACACTACTGATGCGGCCCTCTTCAGCCCTGAGAGCATCTGTATTGTCGTGGAAGATGAAATACTTGTGAGTGGTCCCACAAACCTGGCTGACTCATTTATCCTGCTCTTTGGGTATGTCTATGCACTAGACCTACAGTACCCAAAGAATCTCGAGCTTACATTCACATTTATCCAAAAAGTTGTGATGTGTCTTGAGGACAACAAACCACTGAAAGGGCGTCTACTGACACTGAAGAATGATTTGTTCAATGAGTGAATCACTCAGAATGGACTATTTGTTGAGCTGAGTATTGAGGATGTTTTTTGTTTTTTTCCCCTCTTTACAAATGTAATAATTTGCCTCTTCTACCTCATGTTTAATATGTTACACTGTTTGCCTCTACTACCTCAGATTTAATACATTGATTGTTAATAGATAAATATCACAACATTGACGTATTGCCAAGCCCAAGTTTTTGCACTGTAGTTGTGGGAAACGACTGTTGAATTCATGCACTATACATGTTTAATGTTGTGTGACCTAATGCTTACCTTGATGTTGCCAGTTGAAGTACGGCACAGTAGAAACCAGTACTTTTATTTGAATGTTTTATTTTTAAAAAGTTAGTTGCAGCCTTCAAGGTACAGTAAGTGCCAAAACGTTTTAAATGGCTCCACATTCTAATAGTTGTTATTGCTGTTGAGGATGGATTATAATTAGAATCTTATTGAATTTTAACATGAAGCCTTTGTGAGTTTTTATCATAATGTTTTCTGAATAATGTGATATGGAGACCGAAAATACTGAATCTACCCTCTGTAGCAATGACCACTATCAGAATATGGAACTATTAACATTTAATGTACTTTAAAACACATTTTGTTTTTATGGAGTCATTTCCTTTTTTGTTTTAATTTATGACAAGCACTTTGTTTTGACTGAGCTCCTTTTGATTCGTGCCTTTTTAAAAGCACATTGTGTTGAATAAAAAAAAAGTTAAATTGTCACTGTGGTGTCACTTTCATGTTTTCTAACATTATTCGCTGATTATAATTGTGTAATGGACCGACATCAGTATTTCAGTTTAGAATTAATTTTGATTGCATGTCCCACATTATGAGTTGAAGAATATTGAAAATTTTGAGTGTATTTCACACATTATATGAGTTGAAGAATATTTAATATTTTGAGTGTATTTCCCACATTTATGAGTTGAAGAATATTGAAAGTTTTGAGTGTATTTCCCACATTATATGAGTTGAAAAATATTGAAAATTTTGAGTGTATTTCCCACATTATGAGTTGAAAAATATTGAAAATTTTGAGTGTATTTCCCACATTATATGAGTTGAAAAATATTGAAAATTTTAAGTGAATTAATCCATAATTATAAGTTGAGGAATATCAATATTTATAATATAACATTGAGATAATTTAAGGCAACTGTAAATATAATTTTTATTTTATGTAAACTTAAAACATTTAAAAACATCACTAAAATATTTTTGTGTAATCTGTTACAAAATAATTTTTGAGTTATGTGAACTTATTAGGGTTTACAGTGTAGTTGCTGGTGAATCACAGCTTCTTGCATCGTTTAAGAGCTCCAGAGTTTGAGACTAACTCTGTGCTAACTACTCCACTCTCTCTACACCTTTCTTTCTCTCTCCATCTCTCCTCTCTAGGGCTTGGAAGGGCAGCAGCTTCAAGACCTGCTTGTTAACCGATTACTGTCTCTGGAATGAATAGCACGCAAAAGCCAAGGCATCTTTCAGTAGATATAAAAATAAGCGAAGAATGAAAGGGCTAATTGACTAAGTGAATCATGTGTTTGCAGGCAAGCATTTCTCCTCAGTTCCAGTTGAGTGATTCCTGCTCTTGTTATGAGGAGAGTGGAGTGGAGGGCAGAAGAGAGGGAGGGAGGGGCGACGTAGGGAGAAAGTCTCAATTTTTGGGGGGTGAGGGTGTTAGTCAGCTGTGAAAGGCAATGCAACCTGGTTTTCAGAGAGACTTGATCTCACTACAGTCTTGTCCCTGACAACAAGGGGAACAGAGAAAGGCTGGTAGAGCGAAGATAATCTGAGAATGGTCCCTATCTTCGCTCTACCAGCCTTTCTCTGTCCAAGCTGACAGAACGGTCCTGCAGCTGGGTCTGTTCCCTCCATATGGACCCAGAGGCCAGTTGGCTATCCCCGCTCCAACCACCACAACTTGCCCAACGATACATAAAACAATGGGTCTGTACTGAATGCCTGAACACTACCTCAACTAGGGCTAGGTGATATGGCCTAAAAATCATATCTCATTTTTTTCAAACTTATGGCCATTCACAATATACAGTATATCTCAATTTTTTAAAATCTGTTTTCTCTAAATAAGCATTGTTGTACAATTAAAAGGTAAAATACACTGCATTTCAAACAGTCAGCAATAATTTAATGATTTCAGGGCTTGTGAAGTTATACCTAGGCTAAATATATATAAGCCTTCCATAACCATAAGACCCACTAATAATGTAATCATTATTTTTTGCAATAATCGCTGATCTGGCTTTCAAGTCTGTCTATGAAAATGCCATTTTTTTGTTTCAAACTGAACTAGAACCATGCATAATGCACATTCACTAATGACTACCTTCTTGTAGCAGGCATTAGGCTATAGAAAATGAACACAGGTCTCATCAACAATCTCTCTAGCCCACGTGCTAGTGATTAGCCAGCTAATCTTTATATTTAAAGTTTAGCCAACTTGGATCTACTTGCTAGCTAACAAGGTTGAACAGTTGAATTGTTATGAACACACCCTTCTGTCTGTCTCCAACTGTTTGAAATGCATGTTAGCTTGTCCACTTTGTTCTGATGTTGAAATCAAGTGGCCTATCTTAATTCTCTAAATAAGAACGATTTGCCAATTCCTTATATAATTGTGTTTTATGCTTATTGCACATTTATAAGACACTGACTAGACAGCTAGTATAACAGTCTTTGTCTAATATGCTGCTAGCAGTATGTGGTACCCCAATGCCGCGCATGACAAACTGGGCATTCATTTTCCAGAATCAATGTTCATTGATACTCTCGTTTTAGTAGTGTCTGCTCTGCGCGCAATTTGAGTAATTTGAGTACATTGAGACATAAAAAGGGTAACGTTAGAAAAGCTACCTTCTCCTCTATTACAGTAAAAACATGTCTCAATGTGTTTTGGTGTCCATATGACCGATTCTGTTGGACCAAACCTCAAATGCGGGTTGAAACCGGTTGTCAGAGAGGAAGATGTGATCTGTCAACTTTGTTGTCATGGGAGGCAGGGGGAGGGGCTTGGTGTGTGTGTAAACCATAGAGGAAGTGGCGAAGTGAGAGGTTTCACTCTCGCTACAATCTGTCCAAAATAAGGCCAATGCATTTCTATGGGCTTATTTTGGACCTAAACTTGTCGCCTGCATTCCTGCCTTTGGTATGACTCCCATTGTTAGGGCAGAGACGTGCATCTCGTCATTATATACTGATCTCTGGTGTAAATGGGAAGGTGCACACAGCACAGAGGAGTGAAGGAGACGAGGCAAAAAATACAACATGAGAACAAGCGGACATAAACACTCATAAAAACGAAAAATAACAAAACCTTGATTCTTGCGATACAGGCATTTGGAATATCGCGCTAAAACATACATTAGAATTAATCAAATTAATTCTATATAATCGCCCACCCCTAACCTCAACTCCCAATGGTGCCGGATCAGAGCCAAAATCAAACATGTAGACAATTAGAATATGCAATATGAAACAATCGGTTAGCATAAACAATAATGATTTATGCTAGCTGTGTGTCATGTTCTATGTCCTGACTATGATACATCCAAACACAGACTGTGAAGTCTTCCTGCAATTTTAGTGACCTGGAAACATAATTTTGATTCCTTTAGAGGCCATGCATGGTATGATAGCTTATTACTTTTCAAGAATAGCCCTAGGTATGATTTAAATGAGAGGATTAGAATGTAGCAGAGAATTTATCTACAGATGGTACTTGTAATGGGGTGGTTGCCAGCCCGTCCAATTTCCAGACTTAATATTTAGCTCAAAAACTCCGTTTTTGGACACAGCAACCAGGAATGGAACACTGGAGGACCACAAAGTTGCATTTTTTCCTCAGAGAGTCATCCCTCATTAATCAGAGGTAGAGAAGAGAGAGTGAGTGAGTCAGAGAGATTAAGGGAGAGAGGGACAGACAGATAATAAAAAAGAGAGACAGAAAGCAAAAAGGAGACATTTCAGACAGAAAGTAAGAGCAGCAGTCTCAAAGTCAAAAGCTGCTACTTGTCATTTCAGCTTGATAGCACAAGAGCCTCTTGAAAAGGAAACGAGGAAATATTTCACTGCCGCTCACCGCTTGGAGACTGGAGTCTCGAGTCTGCCCCCCTAGAGCTTCTGCATCATGTAATTTTATTCATGAGCAACGAAACACAGCTATTGTCCACCTACTGAGCTCTACGACAGCACTTGGCTCAGGAGTAGCTACACTGAACCACCAGACACATAACCAAGGCTCCCATTGCTGGAGGTGGTTACTTACCATGCCAATGACTTCCAAAAAACTCTGAGAAAACATTTCCAGTAATTGTAATCGCAAAGTTAGGCCTTTTAGCTGCCTTACACCTCTCGGGTGGTGAAAGCTCCTAACTCTGTGTTTACTGAGTAAATACATAGCCTTGTGGATTATCCATTTAGATGACCACTTACTATATATATATATTTATATGAGGCGTCACCATAATGGGAACAGTTGTGACTGTTTAAGAGGCTTTGACCTAATATAGTAATTGTATGTTCTTTAGGACTTGATAATTTGCAACGTCACTTTTTAATCTTGCAGAGTCAAATCTTAATATCTGTTGCAAACCTTAATATGGTATACTTTGACACATTTATGATGACATACTGTGGAACAACACATTTTTCATGATTCATCATGACAGGGCATGAAAGGGGATGCCATACATAGCAAACCAGTACCACACTTCCTAAATGTCTACAGTACATAATTTTCCCTTTACACTGTTTTGGCCTGATAACTGACAAACATATGTAATCGTATGCATAATCATCCTATGGATCATCCTATAGTTCATAGCAGATTATAACTTCTGCCCATGAACATACGCTGCATGTAATTATCCCAGCTGGGACTTGTCTGGGTTTTGGTCGAATATATGTGGAAATAAGATAATGTTCATCAAAAAGAATAGTCTGCAGAATGCTGTGATATTTGCACTCTGTCTGGATGTTTGTCTGACAACATCAACAACATTCACAATATTTGATGTTCAAATACCCTCTCCACATCCCATTCCTGAATTCAAATGGGATTTGATGAAATGAACAAACACAACCGACAAACCACACACACACACACACAAACAACATAGGAGAGATGTTTGTTCACTGCTCATGAAACAGCATTATGCCCAGTAATTATGTAGTTATACAATGTCATGACATGACATCATATCAATAATACAGTGTGAGCAGTGTTCTTGACTTGATCTGTATCAGGGCAATATTCCCACAGCCCACACACAGACTGGATACAGACAGAGACTAAGTGAGCCATCTGTAGCCAGCCCAGCCCACTCCCAGAGGCAACCCAAGTCCACTGCGCATGGCCCAGACTCAGAGCTAGCCAAGTCCCCTGACCAGAGGCAGTGTTGTGAAGAAACTGTCAGGTAGGTGAGAGGGCCAGTGTAATTTCCTGTGGCTCTCCTGACAGAATCTTCTGGGCCAATGTCATCAGATCACCTCTGCTTTATTTACCCTGAGACCTGAGGTGTTGAGCTGCCTCTACACAGCCAGCCAATGGAGCACATCTATCAAATCAGAGAATGTGTGAGTGTGCGTGTGTGTGCGTGTGTGTGGGGGGGATGAGGTGCTACCTGTCAGATTCTCTGGTGAACACCTAGCCTGACATCTGATTACCACCAGCTTCTTTAGAGGCTTCTGGGAGCCGAGTCCAATGAAGGTCAAACCACAGATGAAAGGGCCGTTTGATCAGTGCCCCGGCCGTCAGCTTGCCCTAATGTGCACGCTTACATAAATATTGACCGGCTTTTGAGAACTATGTAAATCAGAGGTGTCAAACTTGTGGCACGCGAGGGGGTTCAAACTGGCCCACGGGTGGTTCGAGTAAAGAAAATGATATACACTACCAGTCAAAAGTTTGGACACACCTACTCATTCAAGGATTTTTCTTTATTTCTACTATTTTTTACATTGTAGAATAATAGTGAAAACATTAAAACTATGAAATAACACATATGGAATCATGTAATAACCAAAAAGGGTTAAACAAATAAAAATATATTCTTCAAATAGCACACTCTTGGCATTCTCTCTACCAGCTTCATGAGGTAGTCACCTGGAATGCATTTCAATGAACAGGTGTGCCTTCTTAAAAGTTAATTTGTGGAATTTCTTTCCTTCTTAATGCGTTTAAGCCAATCAGTTGTGTTGTGACAAGGTAGGGGTGGTATACAGAAGACAGCCCTATTTGGTAAAAGACCAAGTACATATTATGGCAAGAACAGCTCAAATAAGCAAAGAGAAACGACAATCGATCATTACTTTAAGACATGAAGGTCAGTCAATACGGAAAATTTCAAGAACGTGTGTAGTTCCCATCGTATAGCATAGAGGAGGAGGTGTTATGGTGTGGGGGTGCTTTGCTGGTGACACTGTCTGTGATTCATTTAGAATTCAAGGCACACTTAACCAGCATGGCTACCACAGCATTCTGCAGCGATACGACATCCCATCTTGTGGGACTATCATTTGTTTTTCAGCAGGACAATGACCCAACACACCTCCAGGCTGTGTAAGGACTATTTTACCAAGGAGAGTGATGGAGTGCTGCATCAGATGACCTGGCCTCCACAATCACCCGAGCTCAACCCAATTGAGATGGTTTGGGATGAGTTGACGGCAGAGTGAAGGAAAATCAGCCAATAAGTGCTAAGCATATGTGGGAACACCTTCAAGACTGTTGGAAAAGCATTCCAGGTGAAGCTGGTTGAGAGCATGCCAAGAGTGTGCAAAGCTGTCATCAAGGCAAAAGGTGGCTATTTGAAGAATCTCAAATATATAATATATTTTGATTTGTTTAACACTTCTTTGGTTACTACATGATTCCATATGTGTTATTTCATAGTTTTGATGTCTTCACTATTATTCTACAATGTAGATAAAAACTCTTGAATGAGTAGGTGTGTCTAAACTTTTGACTGTAAAAAATATATACAGTGGGGAAAAAAAGTATTTAGTCAGCCACCAATTGTGCAAGTTCTCCCACTTAAAAAGATGAGAGGCCTGTAATTTTCATCATAGGTACACGTCAACTATGACAGACAAAATGAGATTTCTTTTCTCCAGAAAATCACATTGTAGGATTTTTTATGAATTTATTTGCAAATTATGGTGGAAAATAAGTATTTGGTCAATAACAAAAGTTTCTCAATACTTTGTTATATACCCTTTGTTGGCAATGACACAGGTCAAACGTTTTCTGTAAATCTTCACAAGGTTTTCACACACTGTTGCTGGTATTTTGGCCCATTCCTCCATGCAGATCTCCTCTAGAGCAGTGATGTTTTGGGGCTGTCGCAGGGCAACACAGACTTTCAACTCCCTCCCAAGATTTTCTATGGGGTTGAGATCTGGAGACTGGCTAGGCCACTCCAGGACCTTGAAATGCTTCTTACGAAGCCACTCCTTCGTTGCCCGGGCGGTGTGTTTGGGATCATTGTCATGCTGAAAGACCCAGTCACGTTTCATCTTCAATGCCCTTGCTGATGGAAGGAGGTTTTCACTCAAAATCTCACGATACATGGCCCCATTCATTCTTTCCTTTACACGGATCAGTCGTCCTGGTCCCTTTGCAGAAAAACAGCCCCAAAGCATGATGTTTCCACCCCCATGCTTCACAGTAGGTATGGTGTTCTTTGGATGCAACTCAGCATTCTTTGTCCTCCAAACACGACGAGTTGAGTTTTTACCAAAAAGTTATATTTTGGTTTCATATGACATTCTCCCAATCCTCTTCTGGATCATCCAAATGCACTCTAGCAAACTTCAGACGGGCCTGGACATGTACTGGCTTAAGCAGGGGGACACGTCTGCACTGCAGGATTTGAGTCCCTGGCGGTGTAGTGTGTTACTGATGGTAGGCTTTGTTACTTTGGTCCCAGCTCTCTGCAGGTCATTCACTAGGTCCCCCCGTGTGGTTCCGGGATGTTTGCTCGCCGTTCTTGTGATCATTTTGACCCCACGGGGTGAGATCTTGCGTGGAGCCCCAGATCGAGGGAGATTATCAGTGGTCTTGTATGTCTTCCATTTCCTAATAATTGCTCCCACAGTTGATTTCTTCAAACCAAGCTGCTTAACTATTGCAGATTCAGTCTTCCCAGCCTGGTGCAGGTCTACAATTTTGTTTCTGGTGTCCTTTGACAGCTCTTTGGTCTTGGCCATAGTGGAGTTTGGAGTGTGACTGTTTGAGGTTGTGGACAGGTGTCTTTTATACTGATAACAAGTTCAAACAGGTGCCATTAATACAGGTAACGAGTGGAGGACAGAGGAGCCTCTTAAAGAAGAAGTTACAGGTCTGTGAGAGCCAGAAATCTTGCTTGTTTGTAGGTGACCAAATACTTATTTTCCACCATAATTTGCAAATAAATTCATAAAAAATCCTACAATGTGATTTTCTGGATTTTGATTTTGATGTGTACCTATGATGAAAATTACAGGCCTCTCTCATCTTTTTAAGTGGGAGAACTTGCACAATTGGTGGCTGACTAAATACTTTTTTTCCCCACTGTATGTATACAGTACCAAACTCAATATACTTTAAAATATTAAATGATAATGGACCTTCATTCATACAGTTTCTTGACTGTGTCCAGCTCACTAATAATCACAGAAATTAATGCTAGTCTGTCAGGGAGCATAGAATATTCAAAAAACGATTGATAGAGGACTATTACGGGGCAGCAGGTAAATTAGTGGGTAAGAGCGTTGTGCCAGTAACCGAAAGGTCGCTGGTTCTAATCCCCGAGCCGACTAGGTGAAAAATCTGTCTGTGCCCTTAAGCAAGGCACTTAACCCTAATTGCTCCTGTAAGTCGCTCTGGATAAGAGCGTCTGCTAAATGACTAAAATCTCAAATGTAAATGTATTTTTTAGCAAATTGTGAAGGCGAGGAAATATAACACATTTTCAGTGCGGCCCTCGCTGCGGCACCCAGGGCAAAATAAGATTGACACCCCTGGGAGAAAAGGGAGCGTGATAGTTGAAACATGCTCCATGGACTCCCCTTAGTCTTAGTCTGAACGTGTTTGAAAGTGTTAACAATCAGCATTTGACGAATAACCCGATCTTCAAAGAGATATGTCCATAATGGAAGTGTTCTCTGTAGTTTCAGTGCGGTGACGGCTGAAATGGAGGTAACAACTAACTATATTAGCTTTATGAAATAAAGTCACTGTTGAATTGTTAGATATTACTGCACTGTTGGAGCTAGGAACACAAGTATTTCACTACACCCACAATAACATCTGCTAAATATGTGTAGCGACCAATACAATTTGATTTGAATACAATCCATTCATTTTAAACATATTTTAGAGGTGTTTTGTTTTCAAATGCTGGGCTCACGTAAGCATGTGTATATTTTTCTAAAACCTGCCTGCTGACTACCTGACAAATAAGTTGTGTCAATAAGCTATAGTGTGGATAAAGCAAGGACTGTTATGTGTGCAGAGATGTTATTACCCAAGGAATGCGTTATAGCAACATTCGCTTAGGGAAGGAAGGCAACTGTGAAAAGTTCATTTCGTGCTGTACCTCAGTCACTAGGCTAGGTAATGCTTTCAACAAAATGTTGGAAAGCACGGCACATTTGGTTCAGATCAGTGGGGTCACGACCTACACAGGGTTTATTTGGACCAAAATAATCAGAGGGCTCAGTTTCTCCTGTGATAGACATTAACAGTCTGGAACCTCTTTTCTCTGACTAAATGAAGTGACATTGTGTTTGCCCGTAGTGTGGTGGCTGCAAGCCACAGAGGTACTGTTCACACTGCACACAGTCAAACTCCCCAAATCAGATAAAGGCCATGCCTGGATGTGCCAAGGGACAGCTGCTTATATTTGTCCTGTTACACACAAGTGTGTAATGGAAATATGTTTTATTGCATATCCCAACTCCCCGAGACACTTCAGGGAATGGATTCAAGGCCAGGGTCACCAATGTACAGCGCCCCTTGGAGCAATTAGGGTTAAGTGCCTTTTTCCCACCATGTAGGTGCTGGTATTTGAACCAGCAACCTTTCGGTTACTGGCCCAATGCTCTAACCTCGAGGATACCTGCCGCCCCTAGAGCTTACATTTCTTTGGCTCCAGGTCAAGGAATTTGAGTGTAGAACACAAAGTACGCCCGCCTGGTCTGCCTGTTCTGTAACTTTCACCTGAGACACCTTCCTTCTCAAAACCCACAACTCCTGTGTCACTGTGGCTAACTATCCCAAATCCATTAAAGACACCAAGGTCTCATCATGACAGACACAAATAAGTGTTTTTCATATTTCCCAGCTAATAAACATTGAGCAAGACCTGGTTGTTATTGTAGAAGGGCCATAAGCCCCAAAATAAAGGGCCTTGATCTGACTCCCGAGTGGCGCAGTGGTCTAAGGCACTGCATCGCAGTGCTAGCTGTGCCACTAGAGATCCTGGTTCGAGTCCAGGATCTGTTGCAGCCGGCCGCGACCGGGAGACCCATGGGCGGCGCACAATTGGTCTAGCGTCGTCCAAGGTAGGGGAGGGTTTGGCCGGCAGGGATGTGGGTTCGTTTCCCACAGGGGGCCAGTATGAAAAAAAAACTAAAAACAAAACAAACAAAAAAACATGTAAGTCGCTCTGGATAAGAGCGTCTGCTAAATGACTAAAATGTAAAATGTAGTGTGTGTGGAAACCTAGCCCAGCCCAGGCAGCCATGCAGCATGCCTTAGCAGAGAGACAGCAGCTGCTGGCCTGATATAGCATGGCTGGAGAGGAGAGCAAAGTAGAGGGGGCAGGCAGACCGTTAAAATCTGTCGTCGTGTTCTTTTAGCATCTCTCTCTCTCTCACAGCCTATTCTGTCTCATGCCATGGTCTTCTAAGGCCAGAGGAACAGTGGGGACTGATTATTTTCTACTTGACACCATATGACTTCAGACCAAAAGAGTCAAAGTAGACATGCCTACACTTATAAACATGTCACAAATGTCTTTGGTTTGCTTGTTTTCTCACATACAGTAAATGCCATCTTTATCAATCCTTGAATTGCTGAAATCCAAACAGAAGTACATAGTATAAGTAACAATACTGATGCCTAAATTCATCTACCAGTTTAACACTAGAACCTCCATAGGCCAACGGCCACTGACGTTTGATTTTGTAATTGAATTTAAATTACGCCTAACTGAATGATAAGGAGGGTGAAGAGGTTGAGTTAATTTAGAAAGACAATAGTGTAATTATGAGTTTGTGTTATGCCTATTTTTCAGTAGCAAATAATTTGACCGTGTGCCTTGCGGGTTGATACCATTCTCTTTTACGCTTTACTTTGTAAAAATAAACTGTTACAGGACTGTTTTATTTACTGTAAGGGAAACAAAAAGATGCTATGTGTTGCAGTAGGCCTTTAGAATAATGCAAAACATATCCTTGACGATGAGCGGGAAACAAATGATGCCAGTCAGCCTGCACAGCCGGCCCACTGAAACTACACCTAAACTATACAGAAACTCATTTCACACATAAGAGTTAGCCTATAGACAAGATTAAATGGGCAATAATCTGATGAGTGACAATATTAGGCCTATCAGTTGTCAAATTGTACATGAAGAGATGGGCACATCTTGTAATTTACAAATGCATGGAAAGGAGCATCACTTTATCAAATCCTCCTTCCGAGTCACATCCAGGTAAAACATTTAGATTTCTATATAGTATCAGAAAGAGCATATTCTGCAGTTTCTATTACACTTACCTCATAATTCAAGAGGTGTAGCTCTATTTCGAAATGTCACTTTTTCCAAGAATATCCGTGCTGTCCATGCATTCAGCACATGGCTACTAAGTAAAAACTAGTAACATAATAACATTCAAATATGCTATTTATTTACACAATTCATCCTTTACAATTGTTCATGCACTGGTGCTTTTGTTTAGGAACACAGCTAATAATTTCACCTGTGCACCTGGCTGGATATATTTTTATAATATTTTTCATTTCTACTTTGTCAAAAGAAGCTGTAACTGGACTTTATTACTAATTGAATCTACAAATAAATTTGATCAAATGGATTACACTGTAATGGTTTTATTCTAAGGGAAACGAAAATAGGCTATAGACCTACGTTTTTTCTAGGACTTTGCAGAATTATTTCTTCATGCAATTAATCCTTTATAATAGTTTAAGCACTATTTATCAAGCGTTGGTGCTTATGTTTGCGTACCTTGTGGGTTTATATGGATCTTGTGCATATGCTAAAGGGGACGCCTGGCACTGTTCTCTAGCGGGTACCTGTAGGGTGAAAGACCAGGCGGTTCTAGTGTTAATAAGAGGATTCTTAATCCTGTCAGGGGGATGATGACTTAAAACACCGCAGCACGACCTAGTTCTACTTCATCCTTTCCTTGTTGTTTCTTTCCTCTTATAATCTTTCTTGTCCCTGGGAGTACGTGTCCTGACAGAATACAGCTTGATGATGGCATCAGATAGGACAACAAAGAAAACAAGATATCTGGCATCAATCTAGATGACATTGGAGAGACTGTGACCCTGTGCTTAGCTATCCTAGTCAGTCAGGGAGGAGAGGAATAGCCAGATAAAGAGAACGACAGACAGAGAAACGAGACAGAGAGAGAGTGAGACACACACATACACAAAGAAGCGGTTAGTTGTCAGACTGCCAGCAGCGCTGTCGGTAACTGGAGGCCCACTGCAGATGTGGGGAGGTTTATTTAATATAACCTACCTTGTCCAACAACAGGACACTCCCTAAATCTGTCCCCTCCACATTCCTACTCTATCCTCTGCTCTCCCAGGGTGATACATGACCTTCCCTCTGCCTGAGGTCCATTTAATCTCTGACCCTGGATCTCTAGATCTCTGTCTCTGATCGGAGGTAGACTCCAGCTCTGAGCATTCTGCTGCGAGTGCAGGGCGTGGGGCCTGACTGTGTTAGATACCACTGTCTTTAGACTCAGTGGGAACCCAGACCGGTAGGCTGAAGAGAGCACTCGGACTCCCACAAAAACCCATGTAATCTGGGTCAACTCACCTCAGAAGAACATACTTTATACTTTTTCTTTAACCATTTACACTTGTGGAAATTGGCCTATATGGATAGAGCTAAAGTGAAATGTTTCTTGCAGAAGAAATATGAACAGCATATGCATAACCATAGTAGCAATTGAAAGGGAACAGTTTGGAGAAAACTGAAAAATTATTAGACCAACAGTTCACCTGACACAAGACTGAATCCAAACATTACACTGTTGATTTTATGTGTATTTTACATTTACTGTACTTTTAACCACATTTGTTGATAACCAAACTATAGTGTGGTTGAAAAACAAGTTTTAATGACTCCAACTTAAGTGTAAGTAAACCTCCGACTTCAACTGTATATATATTTGAAACAGCAGATGGTCCATCAAGAAAGACTAATCTGTGACACCCTCAAAGCTTTTCACTAACACTCTCTGACAGTTAGCAGTTGGTTTAACATAACCCCACAACACTGACCATGTAAACACAAATACCAGACTAGTGTGTGGTTACATTGACAATGACAGTGGCTTTGCTTCAATTATGTTCTCCAACATCTCATAATGACTAACATATATGTTTCTTGATTAAGCAACGATGCATGACAAGCAGCATCAACAAACACATCAAGGATGTGTAATGCTCTCCTTCACTAGTGCGAGCGAGAGCGAGAGTGAGAGAGAGAGAAAGAGAAAGCAGCTGAATTGTTCTACTCTACATTGACAGTGAACAGACAACATTGATTCCTGCTTCAGGCCTCCTCATCTGCATACAGAAGAGACATGAGCAGAGCAAGGAGGTATTTTGAGGGAGGTGCCTGCAGCCTGGCTTCACTCCCACGCCACGTGTGTGTGTTCCTCCACTGCTTCCTCGATGTGGCAGTTCTGGCAATTTCTCTCAGTCTCTTTTTAAAGAAAGAGGAAGTTTTGCATCAGACAGAAAGGTACAACTTGAAAGCAAAACATCTCTCACAGGAGAGCGAGAGAAAAGCAAATCCAGCATAACACAGACCATGAACCAAGCTGACGAACAATGTATTTCTATTTGGACACATTTGCATCAGAAAGGCACACAGCGGCCACCGGTTCTACTTTGTTGGCAAGTGAAAGGCAGGCTATCTAAAACCCTCGTGAAGAGACGCTGCCGAGGATGGGCGCAGTAGAATTCTAAAGCGGTCCATGTTGTCAGGATTAGCGATTGGAAGAGAGCGTTTTACAATGGAGGCCAGGCTGCCACTGTGAAGCCTTGAATCATCACTGTCTACCACCCTTTGTGCTGCGGTACAGCCTAATAAGATGTACAGCCTAATGAGATGTACAGCCTAATGAGATGTACAGCCTAATGGGATGTACAGCCTAATGAGATGTCTCTTTGAGATGTACTGTAAATGCTAGTGCATGTTTTCTGCATGAATTGTACAGTGGTTTATTTCTGTAAAGAAACGTCTGCAAAGTGATGTACAGTATTCCAATTAGCTCAGATATCACCCAACATCTGTCAGACAGAAGAGGGAGAATGACCTGCAATACACTGATGTCAACCCTTTGTGTTCTTCTGCATAAATTACATCTGTAAAGGCCGTTACAAAGCAAAATAAACTATACAGTAACATCCAATGGCAATAACCAGGGAGAGATTAGACTGTATTCAAAGGGAAAAGTGAGTTTGAGTAACCAAGCACTTTAGACAGAGGTCTGACTGCAGTACAGGTAGGTTGACAAATAGCTTTTATGGAGTGTTTGTGACATATCACTCTGCAAGAAGAGTTTCCTGCCATACATTTCAGCATATACAGTATACTTCAACAATATAATGTACCTGATTAAAGCGCTGGTGAAGAATGGAAAATGAATTCAACACTCACAGCTCACAAGAGCTTGGTTATAAAGTTTCCATTTGAAGAGAACACACTAAATCCACTCTCATACTGTATATGATTTATGATAGGAAATGAGACGTCTGTAGAGCTGGACATCTATAGATACAGCCTGTTGAAGGGACTGATGTTGGAACATGAAGTCACCGTTGAAATGATGAATAAACTTTGTTCAAATTACAGTATGATTTCATGTAATGGACATACACAAAATAGTCCAAATTGGTGAAGTGAAATTAAAAAGAACTTGTTTAAAAAAAATCGGAAAAAAAATAAATAACGGAAAAGTGGTGCGTGCATATGTATTCACCACCTTTGCTATGAAGCACCTAAATAAGATCTGGTGCAACCAATTACCTTCAGAAGTCACATAATTAGTTAAATAAAGTCCACCTGTGTGCAATCTAAGTGTCACATAATCTGTCACATGATCTCAGTATATATACACCTGTTCTGAAAGGCCCCAGAGTCTGCAACACCACTAAGCAAGGGGCACCACCAAGCAAGCGGCACCATCAACACCAAGGAGCTCTCCAAACAGGTCAGGGACGAAGTTGTGGAGAAGTACAGATCAGGGTTGGGTTATAAAAAAAAGATCAGAAACTTTGAACATCCCACGGAGCACCATTAAATCCATTACTAAAAACCTGAAAGAATATGGCACCACAACAAACCTGCCAAGAGAGGGCCGCCCACCAAAACTCATGGACCAGGCAAGGAGGGCATTAATCAGAGAGGCAACAAATAGACCAAAGATAACCCTGAAGGAGCTGCAAAGCTCCACAGTGGAGATTGGAGTATCTGTCCATAGGACCACTTTAAGCCATATACTCCACAGAGCTGGGCTTTACGGAAGAGTGGCCAGAAAAAAGCCATTACTTAAAGAAAAAAAGAAGCACCACGTTTGGTGTTCACCAAAAGAAATGTGGAAGACTCCCCAAACATATAGAAGAAGGTTGAGTTTTGGCCATCAAGGAAAACGCTATGTCTGGCACAAACCCAACATCTCTCATCACCCCGAGAACATCATCCCCACAATGAAGCATGGTGGTGGCAGTATCATGCTGTGGGGATGTTTTTCATCGTCAGCGACTGGGAAACTGGTCAGAATTGAAGGAATGATGGATGGCGCTAAATACAGGGAAATTCTTGAGGGAAACCTGTTTCAGTCTTCCAGAGATTTGAGACTGGGACGGAGGTTCACCTTCCAGCAGGACAATGACCCTAAGCATACTGCTAAACCAACACTCAAGTGGTTTAAGGGGAAACATTTAAATGTCTCGGAATGGCCTAGTCAATGCCCAGACCTCAATCCAATTGAAAATCTGTGGTATGACTTAAAGATTGCTGTACACCAGCGGAACCCATCCAACTTGAAGGAGCTGGAGCAGTTTTGGCTTGAAGAATGGGCAAAAATCCCAGTGGCTAGATGTGCCAAGCTTATAGAGACATACCCCAAGAGACTTGCAGCTGTAATTGCTGCAAAAGGTGGCTCTACAAAGTATTGACTTTGGGGGGGGGGTGAATAGTTATGCTTGCTCAGGTTCTGTTTTTTTTGGTCTTATTTCTTGTTTGTTTAACAATAAAACATATTTAGCATCTTCAAAGTAGTAGGCATGTTGTGTAAATCAAATGATACAAACCCCCCAAAAAATCCATTTTAATTCCAGGTTGTAAGGCAACAAAAAAGGAAAAATGCCAAGGGGGTGAATACCTTCGCAAGCCACTGTATTTCAATAGGAACAGCCACACGCACGCATGCACACATGAACACACGCACAAACGCAGTGTCTGAAGCCAACTTTAGAAAAGATGATCCAGGAAATATCCAGGAAGTAAACCAGGAAAGTACCTCTATGTATCAACATAATGCCGGACTGTGTCATAAAAACTCCCACGTATCATATTAGGAAAATACACGTATCTTGTTCCAACTGTTAAACTATTTTACAAATAAAAAGCCTACACCCAAACTGTCCAGCCCAAACCACATGCATGTCAGCATTATGTGGGATTTATCCTAAAGTGTACAGCTGTGGGTTTGCAGCACTAGCAGCCTCTGTCCCATAATTAATTTTACTGCATGGATCATTTCTTACATCGCCAGTCCTCCCTGACCTTTTTTATTTGACATAATACACAGATGAAGTCATAGAAACAACTGTGGTTCAGACTCTGGGCTTTTTTCGTAAGGAAATCAATCACGTGGAATGAGCTGGAGGACAGTGGAGCGTGAAGCTGACCCAGCTGGTCCCTGCCGAGCCCAGAGAGAGCACTCCGAATGGGCAGTGATTAACGTGCAGCAGTCAGGAAACATTTCAGAAGGGCACCAGGAGGAAACAACGGGCCATTACAGTACAAACAAGGGTCTGTTAATCAGCCTATTAGCGTTTAATTGAGGGTAGTTAATTAGGAAGACAGTGGGCAGTCCACAGGGGGAGGAGGGGTTGGGGGATGACCGGGAGAGCAGCTGGTGCAGGGCAACCTCAGCCTCTGGCAGGAAAATTAGCCTTAATTACACCTGTCTATTTCTGCCCCTAAAACCTTTTAGGGCCCGTCAATTAACAGAGGGAATAGGTTCTATGAATAAAGAGAGACTGTTGTCGGAGCAAAAGCGTTCACATTTACAGTAGGTCAAACAGTGGGTCTCCATGAAAACCATCAACCGCCGGCTCTGCTTTGAGGAAGGGATGCTGTTTAGACGGAGTGGAAAATGCTATATTTTTGTGTGTGCCATTGGCGTACAGTGGCGGTGCAGATGAAGAGAACCAGCCAGCCCCGGAGAGGTGACAGTTCACCTCATACCATCTCAGGGTTGTATATGTAACCACTCCACAGCTTCAAAAACCTATTTCTCTCGCTTTTCCATATGGAGATGGAAAAACAAAGATGTGCCTTGTGCCTGTTCCAGTCGGTGGTCTTACTGTGTGCCCTGCACAGTACAGCGGCCACCACCAGAAGCTGATTATGGCCTCGGAATGTGACTCCCTGTGCTGGGCTGCATGGGGCTGAGACAGGCCTGCCTGCCGGGCCTGTAGACTAGAGCTCTCTGGTAGCGAGAAACAGAGAGAGAGAGAGCGAGAGAGAGGAGCTGGCTGACTGCACGGGGGCCTGAATCCAATAAAGGCCCTGACAAAGGCCTGCTTCTTGTCTCGGGATGCCAAACAACATGTGAGCCCCCTTAGGGAAATAACTGCCATTTCTGTTCCTCATAGCCTCCGGGTCAGAAATAACGCCTGGGAACTTGTGACACATGTCCTGTCCAAGATGCCATGTGCTGTGACAACTTATTAGTGACAGTCGGGATGGACCGCCCACGCCACGCTGTCTGACCTGGCATTCTGTCCCTCTGAGGGGAATGTAAGGAGAGGGTGAGAGTCAATGAGTTCACATTGAATACTGAATCAAAACATTTAAGCTGTAATACAAGTGATGAACATCCCTAAATCCTTTTAACCCAAGTTTGAAAGGTTCACTCATGATTGAAATACAATTTCAGGTAACATACAACAAAAGTTCCTGTCTGTTCCTGTCTGAGGGGATTTAGTTATATTTTGGATAACTATATATTTTTTTACATACAGAAACATGGGGGATCACCATGTTTCACTATAGTAACAGGGCCAGTAACCGAAGGCTCGCTGGTTCGAATCCCCTGAGCTGACTAGGTGAAAAATCAGTCAATGTGCCCTTGAGCAAGGCACTTAACCCTAATTTCCCCAGTACGTCGCTCTGGATAAGTGTCTGCTAAATGACAAATGGAAAATGTAAGTGGGAGGAATGGTAACAACAGGACTTCAGACAGAATTAGGCCTCATCAAGATGCACGCTTTGTTCCTCCCACAACTCACTAAACAATTCTACCAGCCACCAGCCATACGTGCAGGCTGCCATTTAGCACCGGGAAGGTCTGGTTGGTGAGTCACCACTAAAATAACTCTGGGGAGGTATGGGGTGTTAAGTGGTGCACAGTGAGTAACCTTGGGGCAAAGTGGTCACAGGGAGATAAGGAAGGACTGCTCTGGCGTGGCCCACAAAATTCCAGACCTTGAACAAGGATGTCACCTGCCCCCTCCTCACCGGATTAGGTCACAGAATTGTCTAGTCACCGATCCTTCAAACAATCCTGATATGGGGTTTTATGGGGGTACAAAATGGCAGTCAGTAGATAGCCAAAGCAAAATGTTACCTTGACGTCTTGGCAATTGTCAGCCGTAGCAGTTAACAAACATATTTCAACAGTCTTGTGATAAACATTTCAAAGTTAATAAAAATAAGGGGATGGGTGAGGGTAAGTCAAAACAGTGTTATTACAGTACTCAGCATATCAGACAACATGTGGTTGTTAGCGGATACATTTCTCAACCACAGTCCTCCCCAGTCCCCATGCACTTCCAAGCAGGTTAGAAAAACAAGTAATTGTAAGTGAATTGATATTATATCATATGTTGTGCTAGGTATGTCTGTGTTGTGTAGAAACAAATTGCATGCTTTTACGTTCTATTCAGGGTGGCTGGTCAATGCACCATGGAACTGTAGAGTCACTCTTGTAATAACATGGTTACATTATGCCTGAAGGAGAACATCACATGCATTTCTGGGGAAAAACTCAAAGCACATTCCTTAAATGAGTACCATACGACAGCGAACTAAATAAAAATAAAACACAGTTAATTACACCATAGGATGTACATTTACGAAAGATGCGGAAAAGTTGTTGTTTTATTCCTGCTAAACTCTATCCATCACAGCCTTGGCTTGAGCCTTCACTTCAAATGCTACAGAATAAACGAGGCGAGAGAGAGAGAGAGAGAGAGAGAGAGAGAGAGAGAGAGAGAGAGAGAGAGAGAGAGAGAGAGAGAGAGAGAGAGAGAGAGAGAGAGAGAGAGAGAGAGAGAGAGAGAGAGAGAGAGAGCAGCTGGGAAGGGTTAAAAAGAGAGAGAGAGAGAGAGTCACCAAGCAAGTAAAAACAATGACAACATTAAAGTGTGCCACAATTAAGTTGCACACATATCTGCTGGCAATAACATGGCCTCCCAAGACTACAACTGGCTTCTCCTCAATGTCAGTTTATTTTAAAGTAGTTGTTGTTGTTCGCCCTCCATGACCTGAGAGTGTTTGCAGAGGATTTACAAGGTGACATTTACAACTGTAGCCTCAGCGTCCTCGTTCCCTTCCCCTTCTTGCACTTGGATTCCTACAAAAACAACAACAACATTCCCTGAGAGATCAGGCACAGCCATTTTGGGATTGTGACATTGGTTTATTCCTGCAGACAACGATGATAAAATTCAGCATAACATTTGAGGCATGAGTAAACACCCTGAGACATTTCTTGGAGACAAAAACAGCAAAGCACACATTTCCCATTTATAAGCACTAACAATGTTTCAGTCAGTGTCATACACACACACACACACACACACAAAGCAAATGTGTGGTGTGTCAATGTGAAGAACTTAGCAATGGCTGAGAAACTATTGCAAGATTAAATGTACAGCCAGATGGCTAGGCAACTGTAAAATAAAAAATTAAGAGGAAAAGCTCAAGAGTTACACGTGTTTGAATACAATCTACTACAGCATCTCATTTCAAGGCAAATGTGAAATTATTGACTAAACTAAGTCCCCCTGTCGAGATAAGGTACACAACACAGAGCCCTCTTTGCCTATACCCAGCCACATGAGTTTAATTTAAATCAAACCTATTTATTAAATCTTCTCAGGCAAACACATCCACTCCAAACCACATTTTCAGCTTGCGGAGAGAGCGAAAGCAAACACAGATCCAGGTTATGAGAAAATGTGTGTGCTGAACAAGGAGGCATTCATGAGCTGATTCATCCCAGGCTAAAGTATTAGCAGCGCTGCAGAGGAGGGACATCTGCCATCACACTCCCCCACGAAGAGGCTGTTACCGAGGAACAAGCCAGGATCATTTACATTTCAGTCATTTAGCAGACACTCTTATCCAGAGCGACTTACAGAAGCGATTAGGGTTAAGTGCCTTGCTCAAGAGCACATCGACAGATTTTTCACCTAGCCGGCTCAGGGATTCGAACCAGTTACATTTCGGTCACTGGCCAGCGCTCTTAACCGCTAGGCTACCTGCCGCCCCATCCATGTATACTTACTGGAACTAAAACCTTCACAGGGGTAAGATAGAACACCACACCATGTGTTTTAGAATGAAAGAATTCACCCTAGTGCTTTTCCCTCCTCAGTTCAACTTATTCTGTCTTAGTTCCACATGTTAATGTGCATTCGGAAAGTATTCAGACCCCTTGACTTTTTCCACATTTTGTTACGTTACAGCCTTATTCTAAAATTTACTAAATAAAACCATTTCCTCATCAACCTACACACAATATCCCATAATGACTAAGCGAAAACAGGTTAAGAAATGTTTGCAAATATATATAAAAAATATATAAAAAAATAACTGAAATACCTTATTTACATAAGTATTCATACCCTTCGCTATGAGACTCGAAATTGAGCTCAGGTGCATCCTGTTTCCATTGATCATCCCTGAGATGTTTCTACAACTTGATTGGAGTCCACCTGTGGTACATTCAATTGATTGGACATGATTTGGAAAGACACACACCTGTCTATATAAGGTCCCACAGTTGACAATGCATGTCAGAGCAAAAACCAAGCCATGAGGTCGAAGGAATTGTCCGTAGAGCTCTGAGAGGATTGTGTCGAGGCACAGATCTGGGGAAGGGTACCAAAAATGTTTTGCAGCATTGAAGGTCCCCAAGAACACAGTGGCTTCCATCATTCTTAAATGGGAGAAGTTTGGAACCATCAAGACTCTTCCTAGAGCTGGCCGCCCGGCCAAACTGAGCAATCGGGGGAGAAGGGCCTTGGTCAGGGAGGTAACCAAGAACCTGATGGTCACTCTGACAGAGCTCCAGAGTTCCTCTGTGGAGATGGGAGAAACTTCCAGAAGGACAACCATCTCTGCAGCACTCCATCAATCAGGCCTTTATGGTAGAGTGGCCAGACGGAAGCCACTCCTCAGTAAAAGGCACATGTCAGCCCGCTTGAAGTTTGCCAAAAGTCACCTAAAGACTATCTCAGACCATGAGAAAGAATATTCTCTGGTCTGATGAAACCAAGATTGAACTATTTGGCCTGAATGCCAAGTGTCACGTCTGGAGGAAACCTGGCACCATCCCTACAGTGAAGCATGGTGGTGGCAGCATCATGCTGTAGGGATGTTTTTCAGCGGCAGGGACTGGGAGACTAGTCAGGATCGAGGGAAAGATGAATAGAGCAAAGTACAGAGAGATCCTTGATGAAAACCTGTTCCAGGGGTGAAGGTTTACCTTCCAACAGGACAACGACCCTAAGCACACAGCCAAGACAACACAGGAGTGGCTTCAGGACAAGTCTGAATTTCCTTGAGTGGCCCAGCCAGAGCTCGGACTTGAACCTGATCATCTCTGGAGAGACCTGAAAATACCTGTGCAGCGACACTCCCCATCCAACCTGACAGAGCTTGAGAGGATCTGCAGAAAAGAATGGGAGAAACTCCCCAAATACAGGTGTGCCAAACTTGTAGCGTCATACCCAAGAAGACTAAAGGCTGTAATCACTGCTAAAGGTGCATCAACAAAGTATTGAGTATAGGGTCTGAATACTTATGTAAATGTGATATCAGTATTTTATTTTTAATACATTTGCAAACATTTCTAAAAACCTGTTTTTGCTTTGTCATTATGGGGTATTGTGTGTAGATTGATAAGGGGAAAAAACAACTCAATCCATTTTAGAATAAGGCTGTAACATAACAAAATGTGGAAAAAGTAAAGGGGTCTGAATGCTTTCCGAATGCACTGTATGGCTCCATATAGGCCAGCTGATCCCCGCAGCAAGGCAATGCACTGGGACTTTTTTTGTGATGAATGAATGTTGATCCACATTATCTGTTTTCACATTATCTACTTCCATATGGTGTTCATTAAAAAAATAGCTTTAATTTCCAAAGGCAATAGAAATGGTAGGGGGGTGTTGTTGGGGGTGATGACTAAGCACTAAAGTTGTTGGATCTCACACATCTCTCTTATGCAGGCCCAACTGTAAAGGAGATAGGGACTATGAAATCAGAATGGTAAAAGCATGATGAGTGACACCCTGATGGCTGTCAGGTCAGGCAGGTCAGGCAGTCCTTTATTAAGAATCTGAGCAGAAAAAGTCAACCAAAAACTATCACAATACAACCAGAAAGCTACATACCATGTCTGTGATCCACAGATGATGTGGATTTGGACAAATACAGTCCTGACTTAAACTAGATCTTCAACTTTCACATAGCCTACATACCAATATGCCAGGAACTTAATAAAATGTGCCACATCCACAAACAACTATTCAAAATGAATCATGGTGCATCCATCCTCAAAGTAGAGAAAAGCTGGAGTCATATGAGCAGCACTAAAGAAAGAAAAGCGCTGACAGAAGAGATATGGGAGAGACGAGGCAGTACGGGAAGGGTTCCGGTGGCACAGGTTTAAAAATGCACGCTCCAGCTCTGCACAGGGCCCCACATAGCGAGCGGAGCAGGATGAGCCTACAGGCTGTTGGTTTAGCCACACAGGGTTGGGAGTACAGTACACGGAACTACCGGTGGGTTCTTGGTATTCATTTTCCCCCTCAGTTCATCACTCTGTCCCACTGAGACCTCCATCACCCCAGGTAGGAAACTAAACTAAACTCAATTACACAGCTCTCCACAACCAAGGAACAATCAGTATTGTGCCTTATAAAATATGATAGGGTACTTTTTTTCTGCTTAGCTGTAACAAAGAGGATTGCTGAGATTGAGAAACTTAAACCACCTCTGATATCAGATTCCCTATCAAATTAAAAGCACCTGGGTATACAGCAACCATGCACCATCAGTGTACATGAGTGTTTTTAATTGGTTTGGTTTTATTTCTCATCTTGAGAGAGGGTCACTGAACAGGGTCCCTAGCTCTGTCCTGAGGTTCTACATGTCCGTGTTCTCCTAATGCTCTCCCCACTCCTCTCTGTGACCTCCCCCACTAGGTCAAAGACAATAAATACAGAGACAAAAACACCAATGTTGGTCCAATATCATCCTTAAGCTAAATCTGCTTTCTTTTAATTGATAAAAGATGAATGGCTATTAACTGAGCATAGCAGGATCCTATAGAGGCTTTCTCAGATGACCCAGTACACTGATTCCACCTGGTAACACCATCACACTCCCCTTCTCCCAGTAAGTCACACTGACATCCACACAGCACGTGAACTAATCTCTCATTACAGAACAGGCGACAAGGCCACTTGGAGGCCCCATCGGTCTTCAGTCACTAGGTGCCAAGTGAACTGCTGTTGGTTTTGGTGGCTTAATCGGTCTACTGTAAAGGGAGCTTATGATACAGTGGGATTTCAGCCACTTGTTGTGGGCTAGGGTTTTGTACAGTATCTGTCTCTCTGGTGCTAACGTTACAACTTATGCATGTCAATACCAAGGATCAAGATAAGGTTAGAGGGATGCATAGTAACTTAAAATCTGAGCATGTAACTGAAATTTCCGCGCAAATCTCCCATCTATCAAGCATCAACAGTTACTTAATGCGAAAGTGTGATGCTTGCTCAGAACTCAAGGATTTAGCTTAGAGTAAGTGGAACTACAGGACAGATAAACTACTATTATCAATCTTTTAAAAAAAACATTTCAATGGATAAACACAAACATCTAGTTATTGCTCTGAGAATATGTAGCTGAGGTTTGACAATGACAGCTCTAGGGAAACATTTGTCATCTTGCGGCTTACAGTAATGCACAGTTGCACTTAACGTCTGAGTTCCATGCTTCCTTAGTGACAACCTCTGGTTCACACTAGAACTATAAAAGCAACCTTTGTGGTGTTGGTTTGCTGTGCACCCTTAAAATTGACCTGTGGGAGCACATGGCCTTTACACAGTGAGATTTTGTATGAAGGCGAGAGGATGCTGCTCCACAGCAGGTCTGTCAGAAGGAATTCGTCAGCTAGTCAGTAAACGAGTGCCTCTTTTGAGCAGCTATAGCAAACATGGAGAGACAGCCTGGGCTCAGGTTGGTCTAATTCTATTTACAGTGCGGTCTCACTAAAAGTCTTAAAATGCTTAAGTCATGATTACCATCAGAGACATTTGCTCCATGTAACTTCTGAAAATATAGTCAAAGTTGTTTCGCAATGTTTATGTGTTACTGTCGTCCCTGTATCTTTCACCATCAGACTCTCTGTAGCTTTATTTCTTAGCACGGAAAAAATTGACACATGCTAAGTGGTGTGCTAAATGTCCCAGAAGCCACCTCATATCCTGGTTCTTGGCTTTAACATGGAACAGTACAGAAGGTCAGTCACATACCTCCATTATTCTGTCGTGGATCTGAAGGCCTCCCTCCTTGTCTGTTGGTCCCTTCTCAATGATCTTGGATACAAAAATTCCTTCATTCGAAGTGCTAACATGGTCGTCCTGTGGGGGGGGGGGGGAATGGCATGTTAATGACCCATTTCCTGATAATCTCAGATAACACATTGATCAAATTGGTTAAGAAATATTTGTAACCATTGAAGATGATTACATAAAAAATGTAAATTACAATACATGGTCATTTACTTAATTATTCAGCAAAAATAATATCCTTAAAATATTAAACAAGTCTCTTGCTAAAACTGCCTAACCTACTTTCAAAAGCCCTGAGGATATTATGCAGACAATTTAAAATGGTTTTCCCATTACCCATTCCCACCAATCAGGGTCAGAGACACCCTGCGGTCTTTACATGTGAACACAACTGCAGTCATCAACACAGCCTTGTTAACCCAGCGATTAACCGCAGGGCTCAACAGCCCGCAGTGACTGGCAAGTGGTTGCAGGTGCACATTACACAGGACTTAATGTTGGGCTCCACAGAGCCCCAGTGCCAAAATGGCCTGCCAGTTGACATGTTTCCTATGGCTGGATAATGCGACTGCGACCCAGACCCTTAGAGGTGATAAATGTTGAATGGATGTGTTGGATGGATATGAGTTACTCTGCGTCCATCAGTGAGGCTGTGACTCCTGGAGTTGTAAGAGCTTCGATTGGCTTAACAAAGCACTCCCAACATCCCTCTCAGCTCTCTCATAAAACCACATCAAACCAACTCCGTGACTCTGCCAAGTCGTGCGACACTGTGCTAAATTTATATGGAATACTTAAAGAAACCTCAGAAGTCAAGCTGTGAATGCTGCAATTCATTATTTCAGGTCTGCTTCCTCTTTTTTCCGAGTTCATCACAGCAAAGTGTTAACTGTGAAACCAACACATATTCCCCCAAAATGTCCCGGATTGCCAAGGGAATGTTGCAGCAGGAGTGTGATAGGCCTGATGCTTTGCCATGCATCCCCCTGCCCTGGGGCCACAGTGCGGACAAACTCCAGGACTTAGATGCTACATTGTCTACAAAGGCCAGCCTTTAATCATAGTCAGCCTGGTGCCCAACCCAACTCTGCCTCTGAATCGCATCAACCCTAGTCAAGGGTGACAATGCCATGAATCAATAGTTTCTTGTGGAGGATTTGGTGACCTCTTTATGAAGTCATTCTAGCCTTAAAAACACTTCGAGCAACAGTTGAGCATATGGGATCCCCTTTTGTAGCACAGGTGGCTGGTGGCACCTTAATTGGAGAGGACGGGCTCATAGTAATGGCTGGAATGGAGTAAATGGAATGGCTGAAATGGTTTATATGTGTTTTAATACCATTCCATTTACACCATTCCAGATATTATTACAAGCTGTCCTCCCCTCACCTGCCTCCTGTGTTTTGTAGACCCACGGATCAATTCCCCAGATGTAAAAAATAACAACTGAGCTCTTCTCATTTGCTAGCAAAGTGCATATTTCAATGTACATAGTGAGCGATAACGTAAAACATTTTCTCTTCGCTGTCAAAACTCTTTGGGTTGATGCATGGTTCTGTCAAGGGAACCGGAAAGGTTACAAATCTACAAGACCATGGAATCAAGAAAAATAAAATGCTTTGGGTGTTTGGAAGGCCCTAAAAAAGACCCTAAAAATTATCAAAGACTCCAGCCACCCTAGTCATAGTCTGTTCTCTCTGCTACCGCATGGCAAGCGGTACCGGAGTGCCAAGTCTAGGTCCAAAAGGCTTCTTAACAGCTTCTACCCCCAAGCAATAAGACTCCTGAACAGCTAATCATGGCTACCCAGACTATTTGCATTGCCACCCCACCCCACCCCACACCATCCCCCTCTTTTACGCTGCTGCTACTCTGTTTATTATTTATGCATAGTCACTTTAACTCTACCCACATGTACATATTACCTCAATTACCTCGACTAACCAGTGCCCCTGCACATTGACTCTGTACCGGTACCACCTGTATATAGCCTCCCTAGTGTTATCTTATTTTACTGCTGCTCTTTAATTATTTGCTATTTTTTATTTATCTATTTTTTACTTAACACTAGTTTTTTATTTTCTTAAAAACGGTATTGTTGGTTAAGGGCTTGTAAGTAAGCATTTCACTGTAATGTCTACACCTGTTGTATTCGGCACATGTGGCAAATAAGATTTGATTTGATTTGAGTGGAACACTTTGGCACACATTCTTCCCAGTGAAAAAGATACTGCAAACACCATTTCACTGTGACCAGCTTATTCTGTACAGAGATTGAGATGCTCCATATGTAGGAGACCCAGTTCTAACTGAGCTCTGAGCCCAAATTAAAAAAGTATCTGAGTAGGAGTGCCAATCTTGGATCAGGTCCCCCCTTTCCATATAATTGTATTCATTATTATCTAGAAAGGCAAAACTGATCCTATATCAGTCCTCCTACTCTAAGAATCTTTGTGAATACGTGCCCTGATCCCAGTTCAGCATTGATATTCCCTTCCCTCTCCTCACAGGAGCCTATGGCATCATTAATGATTGTCTGCGAAGACAGTGAGACAGCAAACACCAAGGCTATAACAGGTTATCAGCTCAGGGCAGAGGACCAATTTCACACCTCGTCTGTGTTTACCATGTCATCATAGTCGCCTCAATTAAAGAGGACAATAGTGTGGGCACAGTCATAATCCTTCATTTAATCCTCATTTAAAGTATTTATAGTTTTTATCTGGAGAAAAAAAATCTGCTAAACCCAACCATTATACAAACACAATGTGATCCATCCACATAGGCTCAAGGGAGTTCCTTGCACTGCGTGTGCAAGCTATGTTGGTTTAGGGGTAAAACACAAAACTATAGTTCATTGTAGTTCAAGTATGTGCCTCCATTCCTGATTTCCCATATGACACTTTGCTGACCATCAATGAGATAAAACAGTAACCCAGAGATGCCACTTGTAACCTACCGCACATGGTCGTCCTCCCACGATGTTGAAGCCCAGAGAACCTCCCTTCCGATGAAGGATGGCTGTGACGTTTTTGGTCTCCCCGCCCTGTGGACAGACAGACAGAGGACAGGAAGTCATTAACAACCCAAATATCACTGAATAACATCAATTATTGAACAAATCATAAAGAATAACAAAAGAAACTCCTTGAAGACAGACATGCAGACAGGCAGACAATTGGCAGGTGTTTATTTTCACTTAAAACAACACAAAAATAACTTGGAACAACGCAATAGAAAGTACTGAACAAATCTATGAAATTGACCTAGAAGTCAATGGAGTATTTGAGGTACGATAGAAATAGCCTGAGGTAAAATGGGCAGAACCCCAAGCTACTCCATACATAGTAAATGGATATGTAAAGGTATCGGTGTAACCAACATGGCTGGTAGCAGGGGGGAAAGATCTATCTGTTCTCACATCTTAGTACATTACTGGTGTGGACCTATATCATGATTCTCTGTGGCTTAGGCTAGCTCTCTGGGAAAGAGAGCGGCAGGTAGCTTAGTGGTTAAGAGCATTGTGCCAGTAACTGAAAGGTCGCTGGTTCTAATCCCCGAGCTGACTAGGTGAAAAATCTGTCGATGTGCCCTTGAGCAAGGCACTTAACCCTAATTGCTCCTGTAAGTCTCTCTGGATAAGAGCGTCTGCTAAATGACTAAAATGTAAATGTAAGTGACTGGTTCAAGTAAGGGTTGAGGCTTTTTCCTTCTCTCTTTCCTTCTCTTGCTCCAAAAGCCATTTGCTATGTGTATTAATACACCAGTAGACCTCTCTGTCAATGGAGTGATGACAAGTGGAACGCTGGGAAACCAGTGCAGTCAGCTCTCTTAATCCACTTTTTTAAGGGGACAGTCAGGGGGTGGGACTGGGGCTGGGACCATCATGTCAGCGGTCATCCCAGTATGGAGTATGCCATAGCATACAGGAACTAAATATAAAAGCAGATATTAACGGTACGTACAGTGTCATGACTGAGTCTGGCTACCATATAGGCTACAGGATAAGGTTCAGAGTACTAGCCTATACTGTATGTCTGCCATGGAAGAATGTTCACCAAGTTGTGTAGGCGCATGTGTAAAGCGTTCTATATTTAAAGACAATTATTGGCTATTTCCTGAAAGGATAATGGCATATCTAAGAATATGAAAAATAAGGAAAAAGTTTTTGACTCATAACTGAAAGTAGAAGGGTAGGCAAGTTAGTCTTATGCATTCAGCATTGTCCATACCTTTTATATGTTGTAAGGAAAGCCTAGATCTGTAGGAACTGAGAAATCAAGACAATGTGTACGGAGGACTGAAGACTTCTAAAACCAGTTGGGTAAGCATGTCATGCCAAACAGACACTTATCCCACAGACAGACGCCAATCATCGCAGACAGTGTTGATCTTGCTTCGCATTCACCTAACCTATGTAGCCTTATTTATGACAGGACCACGGAGAAAGACCACATTCCCTTATGCAGCCCAGTCATTCTTAGCCAGTTTCCTTATTCTGTTCAATTCTGTACATCAGAAGCCAGGTGTATAGCAGTACTGGAAAGCTGGCCTATGCCATGTTTTCCTGTACATTTTTCAACGTGGCTAAGATTCCATGCTCCAAACCCAGCAGTCAAAAGAGGTTACCTGTCACCATTGATATTTCTCCTGTTATGCAGTGGATTGGGGAGCAAATATGTCAGCCTGAATCTGAAGTAAGTCATACATTTCAGACGATCTGATAACACGTGACCTGAACTAGCCCAAGTAAAAACACAGACGCTGGTTCGCTGAGATTTGCAATGCAGCGGCAGTCAAGTCGCCCGCCTCCAACAGTTAATTCCACTTGTTTCTTTCCGTTTGATACTGCCACAGATACTGCCACATGTGCACTGACATTACTCGCCAAGCAATCCTGTTCATACTGCTTGACTGAATCTGAAGAAAAAATCTGAAGAGAAAAAGCCTTTAAACTAACCACATCATCCATATAATGATTTTTTTCTTGCTTCCTCTTTTTCTTTCATGGATAATTTGAGAAATGATTCCTTCTGAGATGTTTTCCAGGGATTAGAGCTTCAAGGAGGAGAACAACTTTGTTCATCCACTTTAACTGAGTTTGTACAGTGCAGCCATTTCAGAGGATTGAATAGACAGTACTAAATAAGAAACCTGAATCTGTAAAGTGTTTTGAAAGTGTGTTGAAAGTGTAATCTTAATCTCTTCCTCTTTCTGCTACCAGGCTGAAAAAACATGTTAGTCGTCAAATCTGATAGTGTATCTAGTAATACTGTGGTAATGAGGTGCAGCACACATTTTAAAAGAGTGTAAAAGCAAGGGGAGAAAACACAATAACACTAGGTAAAGGTCTAAACAAGTCCCACTAACTATCAAGTGTAGACGTAACATAGTAAAAATATATCCGGAACACTACAATTAGTATGATATGTTACGTTTCATATGGTATGTATTAATTTGTGGATGTCCATCATCCATTTTGTATGAAATGTTACGAATTAAAATTCGTATGATATGTTACGAATTGCAATTTGTTGTTGCTAACGTTAGATAGGTGGTTAGCACTACCGTTAGCTAGGTGGCTTGCATTAGCTGGGTTAGGGGCAGGGGCGGTGTGTTCATTAGGGCGATATGGGCGACGCACTGCCAAACGGGAAAAGGAAGGGATTTTTTTTCTAATCAATTATATCATGGCAACAGTAGTTATCAGTGTTCTAATCTAGACGTCTGATCTGCCACTAAATGTCCAATCAGGCTAAAGTCGTGCTTCAAATGGCCCCGCCCCTTTTGGGGCGATTTCAGTCAGGTTGAAAATCGCCCCAGAAGTCTCTCATAGACTCTCATGTAAAATCTTTTTTTTTCAAATATCAGAGCTTTCAATACAATCTCTATGGGTTCCGGGAGGGCTTGCACTTACGCGCTTTCGTCATACGTAACATAACCATGAACGTAACTAAGAAAAGAGCGGGTAGCAGCGTCAATCAATTCACGTACTACTGTCAAGATGGCTAGCGTTCAGTGCAACTCGATTGTCTCTTTGAAAGAAGTTCCTTTTTGTCGGCGAACAAATCAAGATAAATTGGCAACGAAACAATTAGGACCTCCCAGACCAAATTTAATAATTCAACAGGTTTCTACTAAAGGGGGAAAGTCCTACACCCGAGGATTTTCCAAAAATTGGTACGAACGAAAAACCTGGCTAGCAGGCTGCGATGTAGCTAATGCAGTCTTCTGCTACCCCGTGCTTACTCTTTCACCCTGAAGGCGGCACGGCAGACAGCACCGCTTGGACAGCGACTGGTGTAACGGACATGCACCATCTTTCAGAAAAGATTAAGAAACATGAGCTGTCAAAGACCCACATGGATAGCTGTTTGAGATTGTCTGCTTTGGGGAGAGTGAACATTGCCACTCAACTGGATGAGGGATACAGGCTAGCTGTCCGCCGCCACAACGATGAGGTTAGCAAGAACCGCCACATCCTCAGCCGGCTAATCCAGTGTGTGAAGTTTTGCGGAGTGTTTGAGTTAGCTTTGCGAGGCAAAGATGAAACTGAGGGCTCCACCAACCCTGGTATTTTTCTTGGACTTGTCAACTTTGTGGCACAATTAGATGAGGTGTTTTATGGAAATGCATATTGTTTATGCAGTGTTGAGGAATGTGAAAGAACACCCTTGATTATTTTTACTGTGATAACTTATTTTGCTTTTGTAAGCCAACACTTTTGAGATCAGTCAATAAATGCTTCTGGTATTGACTTATATGCTGCCGCTGTCTTCATGTTATTGCTGGACATATCTTTTTTTAAATGTGTGTAGGTCACCTAAATCATCAGAAAAATTGCCCCCCCTGAGAATTTTTTCAGGAGCCGCCACTGGTTAGGGGTTAAGGTTAGGGTTAAGGTTAGGAGTTAGGTTAAAGGGTTAAAGTTAGAGGAAGGGTTAGCTAACATGTTAAGTAGTTGCAAAGTTGCTAATTAGCTAAAATGCTAAAGTTGTCCATGATGAGATTTGAACATGCAACCTTTGGGTTGCAAGATGTTCGCGTTATACGCCCACCCACCCTACTAAGTAACCAAAAATCTTATGTAACTATACCAAACGTAACATATCATACTAATTTGAGTGTCCCGGAATTATATTTACTATGTTACGTCCAATCTATGAGACCAGGCTGGTGTGTCTGTTCCCTTACGTTCAGAATGCTTGTAGCCTTGTACTGTACCTTACCTTGCCTGTTCTTCCACTATGGGTTGATATGGACTTATACAAGATCATAAACATTTCAACCTCTCCCTGGCTGACCAGAAGGGAGGCCTCTATCATTTTATGTCCACTGTGTTGAGTCCAAGTCTTGGCTATAGAACATGGCAAAAACTATGCAATATGCACTGAGTGTACAAAACATTAAGGACACCTCTTTCCATGACACAGACTGACCAGGTGAATCGAGGTGAAAGCTATAATCCCTTATTAATGTCACTTGTTAAATCCACTTCAATCAGTGTAGATGAAGGGGAAGAGGCAGGTTATTAAATAAGTATTTTTAAGCCTTAAGACAATTGAGACATTGCAACTCAATATAGGAAGGTGTTCTTAATGTTTTGTACACTCAGTGTATATTTCAGATATAAATGAATGAATATGTTTAATGATTTCTAGGAAGAAAATACAATACTAGTCATACTAATACAACATTATTAAATAACATATTAGTATTACTACAACATCACTTTTATTATGTAATTACAAGAGAATACTATATTGCAACGTCTGCAGACAGACAGTCTCAATTAACCATGAAGAGGTTGGTGATCCATGTGGAGGTAATTGTGACCGGGGTCTCGGTGTCTACAGTAAACACCAGTAAATATTTCCCCCTCCCCCAGATTTGCCAGCTGGCTGCAAATGCAGCTGACAGACATGTAGGCGTATGTATGGCAAGCTGAGGAAAATAAACAAACTTCTGACCATTACTTGGCACCTACAAGTAGCCTAATTCGTCGTTAGAAATCAGATTAAACGCCAATAAATAGTAGACTAGGCCTAATGCAACCGTGTTTTACCACAGGAGATTCAAAGTCTATCTGGTCAAGGACTTAACCTGGCAGACATCGGAACACTAAAGTGTTCAATTGGTTAATACAAACACCTCATAAGTAACGGAAAATGAAACAACGTAGCGCTCGAAGACCAGATGTGAAAAGAATGACAGTACCCGCGCTCTATAGATAAAAAGTAACACAGAACGATGGACAATCACAAACAAAGTAACTATTTGGAATAGCCACAAGTCCCGTAGTGTGCTTTTTGAAACGTTCTTACCTTGCACGGGGGAGCAAGGGTCTTGGTCAGCGAATCGATCCTTGCACTGTATTCAGTGAATTTTTTCTGATACTTCAGTGCTGTCATTTGTAGTTCATTGTGCACAGCGGAGAGTTGAGCAAGAAGTGATTTCTCTCTTTTACTTGATTTCAAAGATTGCTTCTTGAACTCTTTGTCCAAGCTGACCACCTTCCCGTGCAATGCACTATTATGTGCTTTCATGGCTTTCAAACAGCAATGGGTGTCTAGTTTTTGCTCTTTGTGGGTGAGCATCAAGCCACATCCACTGTGGCATATCCCGACCGGTCTGTAATCACACGATTCGCGCATATGGGCATCCATGTCCTTCAGATCGAGCACCTCGTTGCATCCTTTATTCCTGCATTTGGCCGGTGAGTAATCGCACATCTCGGCGTGCTCTGCTAGATGTTGCAGCTTTACCACTTTTTCACAGCCTCTGGCATGGTTGTCACACTTTATGTCCAGCTTCAGAATCAGGTTTTTCAGGGGGAGAACGTGGTTCAGCTCTTTCGTGGAGATCCTTTGACATTTGACGGGGCAGCTGCTTTGCTGGACAACCCAAGGCAGCACACAGTTTGCGCAGAAGACGTGACCACACGGAGTAGTGAGCGGGTCTTCTAGAACTTTATTACACAAGTTGCATTTAAAATCTGGGTCCACAGCCCCTTTAAACCGATCCAACTCAAATCCCATGTTTTTAAATAAATCCAAAATTCCGCCGGGATTCCCACAGATCGAAATAGGAGTAATGGGTGTTTTAATTTGTCATTGGAGGAATTGCCTACAGACTGACTTCAAGCTTTCCTGACTGTCTAAACTAATTGACCGAGACTTCTTCGGAAAAAAAGAGTGGAGGAATTCTCTACCGTAACTGCCATAAGAGCCGCGCACCCGACTGAAACGCAATCATCAATTGGCCTAATTTACGAATCGAAAACATCTTTATGCTTTTTATATTGTAACTCAATCGAGGAAACGTTTAATGCAATTATTACATTGTAGTTACAAAGAAAAATAGGCTGCAAGTAGGGGTGTCATGCACCCAAAATATCTGAGGGGACACAAAGTATGTGAGGATGGCTTGGGGGTGGTCCATAGGTGGGTTATTCCCCCAGTCTGTAAATTGGAGAATTGTGTTTTTTTTTAAACACCTGAAACATTTTTTTCCTGCAATTTAGAGCCATAATCATTATGCTTAATTCTATGCTTCTCTGTGGAGGGATGGTGCTCTGAGTGTGACTTCTCATTGTGTCAAACCATGTTAGTGTCTGTGCGATATTGTTACACAAAGCTATGGCTATATGTCTTACCTAGCTAGTTGTGACTGACACTTCAGGGTATGAGCTATGTATACACTGAGTGTACAAAACATTAGGAACATCTGCTCTTACAGGGCGGCAGGTAGCCTAGTGGTTAACATTTACATTTACATTTTAGTCATTTAGCAGACGCTCTTATCCAGAGCGACTTACAGGAGCAATTAGGGTTAAGTGCCTTGCTCAAGGACACATTTACGTCATTTAGCAGACGCTCTTATCCAGAGCGACTCACCAATTGGTGCGTTCACCCTATAGCCAGTGGGATAATCACTTTACAAATTATTATTATTATTTTTTTTTCTTTTCTTTTTTTTCTTTTTTTTTATTTTTTTTGGGGGGGGGGGGGTAGAAGGATTACTTTATCCTATCCCAGGTATTCCTTAAAGAGGTGGGGTTTCAAATGTCTCCGGAAGGTGGTGAGTGACTCCGCTGTCCTGGCGTCGTGAGGGAGCTTGTTCCACCATTGGGGTGCCAGAGCAGCGAACAGTTTTGACTGGGCTGAGCGGGAACTATGCTTCCGCAGAGGAAGGGGAGCCAGCAGGCCAGAGGTGGATGAACGCAATGCCCTCGTTTGGGTGTAGGGACTGATCAGAGCCCGAAGGTACAGAGGTGCCGTTCCCCTCACTGCTCCATAGGCAAGCACCATGGTCTTGTAGCGGATGCGAGCTTCAACTGGAAGCCAGTGGAGTGTGCGGAGGAGGGGGGTGACGTGAGAGAACTTGGGAAGGTTGAACACCAGACGGGCTGCGGCATTCTGGATGAGTTGTAGGGGTTTAATGGCACAGGCAGGGAGGCCAGCCAACAGCGAGTTGCAGTAGTCCAGACGGGAGATGACAAGTGCCTGGATTAGGACCTGAGCCGCTTCCTGTGTAAGGCAGGGTCGTACTCTCCGAATGTTGTAGAGCATGAACCTGCAGGATCGGGTCACCGCCTTGATGTTGGCGGAGAACGACAGGGTGTTGTCCAGGGTCACGCCTAGGCTCTTCGCACTCTGGGAGGAGGACACAGTGGAGTTGTCAACCGTGATGGCGAGATCATGGAACGGGCAGTCCTTCCCCGGGAGGAAGAGCAGCTCCGTCTTGCCAGGGTTCAGCTTGAGGTGGTGATCCGTCATCCATACTGATATGTCTGCCAGACATGCAGAGATGCGATTCGCCACCTGGTTATCAGAAGGGGGAAAGGAGAAGATTAGTTGTGTATCGTCAGCGTAGCAATGATAGGAGAGGCCATGTGAGGATATGACAGAGCCAAGTGACTTGGTGTATAGGGAGAAAAGGAGAGGGCCTAGAACTGAGCCCTGGGGGACACCAGTGGTGAGAGCACGTGGTGCGGAGACAGCTTCTCGCCACGCCACTTGGTAGGAGCGACCGGTCAGGTAGGACGCAATCCAGGAGTGAGCCGCGCCGGAGATGCCCAGCTCGGAGAGGGTGGAGAGGAGGATCTGATGGTTCACAGTATCAAAGGCAGCAGACAGGTCTAGAAGGACAAGAGCAGAGGAGAGAGAGTTAGCTTTAGCAGTGCGGAGAGCCTCCGTGACACAGAGAAGAGCAGTCTCAGTTGAATGACCGGTCCTGAAACCTGACTGGTTTGGATCAAGAAGGTCATTCTGAGAGAGATAGCAAGAGAGTTGGCTAAAGACGGCACGCTCAATAGTTTTGGAAAGAAAAGAAAGAAGGGATACTGGTCTGTAGTTGTTGACATCAGTGGGATCGAGTGTTGGTTTTTTGAGAAGGGGAGCAACTCTCGCTCTCTTGAAGACGGAAGGGACATGGCCAGCGGTCAAGGATGAGTTGATCAGCGAGGTGAGGTAGAGCGTTGGGCAAGTAATCGAAAGGTCGCTGATTCAAATCCCAGACCGGTAAAATGGAAAAATCTACCGTTCTGCCCTTGAGCAAGGCAGTTAATCCCCAACAACAAATGCTCCCCTGGCACCGATGATGTGGAATTAGATTAAGGCACCTCTCTAATTTCAGAGGGGTTGGGTTAAATGCAAAAACACATTTCAGTTGAATGCATTCAGTTGTGCAACTGCCTAGGTATCCTCTTTCCATGACATAGACTGACCAGGTGAATCCAGGTGAAAACTATGATCCCCTGTTGATGGCAATTGTTAAATCCACTTCAATCCGTGGATAAGCCTTGAGACAATTGAGACATGGATTGTGTATGTATGCCATTCAGAGGGTGAATGGGCAAGACAAAAGATTTAAGTGCCTTTGAACGGGGTATGGTAGTAGGTGCCAGGCACACCAGTTTGAGTGTGTCAAGAACTGCAATGCTGCTGGGTTTTTCACGCTCAACAGTTTCCCATGTGTATCAAGAATGGTCGACCACCCAAAGTCCATCCAGACAACTTGACACAACAGTGGGAAGCATTGGAGTCAACATGGGCCAGCATCCCTGTGGAACGCTTTCGACACCATGTAGAGTCCATGCCCTGACGAATTGAGGCTGTTCTGAGGGCAAAAGGGGGTGCAACTCAGTATTAGGAAGGTGTTCCTAATGTTTTGTACACAGTGTATAGACAAATGCTGTGTGCTGTTAACCATGGTCTGCATGACATGTCACTAGGACTTTGGAGAAATTACATGCTATCCGCTGAAGGCTCAGACGGACAGAGCACTTGTGAAAACAAATGTGTGGAAGAACACTTAATAGCAAGTTACATTTTATTTATTTATTATATTATTTTATTTATTTATTATTATTATTTATTTATTTCCCCCTGAAACACACATTTAAAATCCCAGAAGACAGAGAGAACAAGCAAACAGGATATTCCTAAAAGTGTTTTGGCTGGCATGTAGGCTACTCTGCACCTCTTACACTCATGTTGACAATGACAGGCTGTCTTCCTATAACACACAGTGCAGTGAGTACACTAGGGGACAGATAACCTCCCGAGTGGCGCAGTGGTCTAAGGCATTGCATCGCAGTGCTAGCTGTGCCACTAGAGATCCTGGTTCGAATCCAGGCTCTGTCGTAGCCGGCCGCGACCGGGAGACCCATGGGGCGGCGCACAATTGGCCCAGCGTTGTCCAGGGTAGGGGAGGGAATGGCCGGCAGGGATGTAGCTCAGTTGGTAGAGCATGGCGTTTGCATGGCGTTTGCAACGCCAGGGTTGTGGGTTCGATTCCCATGGGGGGAATAATGTATGCACTAACTGTAAGTCGCTCTGGATAAGAGCGTCTGCTAAATGACTAAAATGTAAATAACAAAACTGTAACCTAGATACAGATACAGTGTGCAAAGCTGTCATCAAGGCAAAGGGTTTGAAGAATCTCAAATATAAAATATATTTTGATTTGTTTAACACTTTTTTGGGTTACTACATGATTCCACATGTGTTATTTCATAGTTTTGATGTCTTCACTATTATTCTACAATGTAGAAAATAATAAAAATTAAGAAAAACCCTGGAATGAGTAGGTGTGTCCGTACAGTAGATATATTTTTAAAATATATTTTCCTTCATTATTTTCCACTAACCCTACCACCCCTCCCCTAATTGGAGTAAACTAATAAACAACAACACTTAGGCTTCTAATTCCAGCTTATACATACTATATACATTTTAGGGACACAATCTATTTTACAATAATTGTATTTTGTTTGTTTTTAGTCTTTCCTCTACCCTCATCCTCTCCCATCTATTTCTGATGTCCATCCAGTTTGATTTCTATTTTCCATATATTTTTAACTGTGCTGTTTCAGAAAGGTTCTGAACCTACAGTATATACATTTTTCGGACACAGTATATTTTACATGAGTTATCTTGTTGTTAGACCCACCCTTCAGCTCCATTTAACCCCTCATATCTATCTCTTAACACCATCCATATTGGATTTCTATTTGCCATATATTTTTCAACTGTGCTGTGATGTTTCACAAAAGTTCTGAACCTTTCTATTCTTATAGTTTCTACAGATTGTAAATTAAAGATAAACGTTTTTGCTAAAAGTATTGTTATACTATTGATCGAATGACTATGACTTTTCAAATCACCCAATAGTGCTTTCTGCAGAGTTAGCTCCAGGTAAATGTTGCAATTCTTCAGCCATTCCTGTGACCAAAAACAAGCTACATATGGACAGTACCAAAAAAATGATCTAATGACTCTGTCTCTTCAAGAGTGTTTTTGCATGTATGTGGCTGTTTCTCTGTCAATTTATTTTCTGCATAAAAAAAAAAGCACCTCTATTTAAACTCTCACGTTTCGGTGCATTTTCCATCTCGGCAGGAAGTGTTACAGTCATAAAAGACTCGCCAGGGGCACGCCAGTTATGCTCATTGACAGGACAAGAATGACCAGAACACTGGCAGCTTAACTATCTTTCGTGAGTCCATCTTTGTTCATCAACAGACTCCATAATATTGCTGATGGGAAACACATATCTATTGGTTGTCTACTCTCTGGGAAACCCAATTACATGTGATGCTGTGCTTTATAAATCAATTCCAAATGTGTTACTATCAAAGACTAAAAGCAGGCTCTGGGGGACACAGTGACAGAAAGAGAATGCACACTAGCAGTCAATTATAGACTGAGGTAATGCGTCAACTCTTCCACATGATAAATGGGTATCTCATGAGTAAAATGTGATGTAATTTCTTGACACCTTTATGGTATTATTTGGCTATGTCGTGAGTAATGCAATGACCTCTTCTTGTATCTTTCAGAAGTATATAATCATCAGTTTTGTACAATATCCACAGAGGCGTGTGAGTGGACGAGACAGACATAGACACATAGTAGATCAGGTCATAACAACTGGAAACATTGAATTGTGACATATCTTTTTGTTCTATTATACCCCTTTGCCCGCACAATGATTCTTCCATTTCCATTAGTGTGTTGCTGTGAATGGTGAGATTTGAATGTTCTAGACAGCTAAAGTACTGTCTGTTTGTGTTTCCTTGCATTTTTCTCATAATGATTTATTATTTCTTACCATGGAATAACAGGCTCCAGTTGTTTATTCTGCGGCTGAGCTGTGGAGTCTTCCTATAAAACTAAATGAAATATTTGTATTCCAGAATGGATAAGAACGTGAAAACAAACTTTAACAGTACCCAGCTATACCCAAATGTTGATTTGACCGTCAGCCGTTTTGAGAATATCTCCTAGCGATTATTCTGAATTAGGAATGGTATCTCAATTTATGAAGGAGAGAGATTCATAGCGTTCTAGGCTATTCACTCTGCTTTGGAATTCTCTGCAGATGACATCAGAATGTTTTCCATGAACTGGTATGAGGTGGTAACAGGGGGTTCAGACAACTCTATGTTGGGTCCAGCAGCACAAAGACAGACTGGGTCCTAGTAGAGATAATAGTTCATCCCAACTCTCCAGCTCCAGACTCTGGGGCTGTGTCTGGACATCTCCTCTCCCACCACCCAGTTCATATCCCAGTGTCACCCCACACGTCTAGATCCACTGAGATAAACATACTGAACTTTTGCTTGAGCCCCGTTCAATAGCAAAAGCAATACACATACTGGCATACCACACACCCCAACGGGCCTCCACTCCCCAGATAGCATATGAACACGTCATAAACCATGGCAAAAAAAAATCGAATTACTGGAAATTAGCTATAAAACTGCACATTTTTGTCTTTGACCCATGGCAATATGTGTCGAATTGCAAAAGATTCGCTTTAAAACAGCAACATTTTCTCTCAGCCTCATGGCAAAATGTATAGCATGGCATGGGATTAGCTATAAAACTGCAAATGTATCTCACTGTCCCATAGCAAAGTCTGTAGAATAGCATGAGATTAGCTATAAAACTGCAACATTTTCTCTCTGCCCAAAGGCAAAATGTGTAGAATTGCAGGAAGTTAGGTACAGTTGAAGTCGGAAGTTTACATACACTTAGGTTGGAGTCATTAAAACTCGTTTTTCAACCACTCCACACATTTCTTGTTAAGTCAGTTAGGACATCTACTTTGTGCATGACACAATACATTTTTCCAACATTGTTTACACAATGTGGGTCAGAAGTTTACATACACTAAGTTGACTGTGCCTTTAAACAGCATGGAAAATCCCAGAAAATGATGTCATGGCTTTAGAAGCTTCTGATAGGCTAATTGACAGCAGTTGAGTCAATTGGAGGTGTACCTGTGGATGTATTTCAAGGCCTACCTTCAAACTCAGTGCCTCTTTGCTTGACTTCATGGGAAAATCAAAAGAAATCAGCCAAGACCTCAGAAAAAAAATCTGGTTTATCCTTGGGAGCAATTTCCAAATGCCTGAAGGTACCACGTTCATCTGTACAAACAATAGTACGCAAGTATAAACACCATGGGACCACGCAGCCGTCATACCGCTCAGGAAGGAGACGCGTTCTGTCTACTAGAGATTAACGTACTTTGGTGCGAAAAGTGCAAATCAATCCCAGAACAACAGCTAAGGACCTTGTGAATATGCTGGAGGAAACAGGTACAAAAGTATCTATATCCACAGTAAAACAAGTCCTATATTGACTTTACCTGCAAGGCCGCTCAGTAAGGAAGAAGCCACTGCTCCAAAACCAGCATAAAAAAGCCAGACTACGGTTTGCAACTGCACATGGGGACAAAGATCGTACTTTTCTGAGAAATGTCCTCTGGTCTGATGAAACAAAAATAGAACTGTTTGGCCATAATGACCATCGTTATGTTTGGAGGAAAAAGGGGGAAAACTTGCAAGTCGAAGAACACCATCCCAACCGTGAAGCACGGGGGTGGCAGCATCATGCTGTGCTGCAGGAGGGACTGGTGCACTTCACAAAATAGATGGCATCATGAGGAAGGAAAATTATGTGGATATATTGAAGCAACATCTCAAGACATCAGTCAGAAAGTTAAAGCTTGGTCGCAAATGGGTCTTCCAAATGGACAATGACCCCAAGCATACTTCCAAAGTGTGGCAAAATGGCTTAATAATAATATATATCATTTAGCAGACGCCTTTATCCAAAGCGACTTACAGTCATGTGCGCATAAATTTTTACGAATGGGTGGTCCCGGGGATCGAAACCCACTTCCCCGGCGATACAAGTGCCATGCCCTACCAATTGAGCTACAGAGGACCACAACAAGGACAACAAAGTCAAGGTATTGGAGTGGCCATCACAAAGCCCTGACCTCAATCCTATAGAAAATGTGTGGGCTGAACTGAAAAAGCGTGTGCGAGCAAGGAGGCCTACAAACCTGACTCAGTTACACCAGCTCTGTCAGGAGGAATGGGCCAAAATTCACCCAACTTATTGTGGGAAGCTTGTGGAAGGCTACCCGAAACATTTGACCTAAGTTAAACAATTTAAAGGCAATGCTACCAAATACTAATTGAGTGTATGTAAACTTCTGACCCACTGGGAATGTGATGAAAGAAATACAATCTGAAATAAACAATTCTCTCTACAATTATTCTGACATTTCACATTCTTAAAATAAAGTGGTGATCCTAACTGACCTAAAACAGAGAATTTTTACTATGATTAAATGTCAGGAATTGTGAAAAACTGAGTTTAAATGTAGTTGGCTAAGGTGTATGTAAACTTCCGACTTCAACTGTATATATGTTTGACACTGATCCTTGAAGATTACTAATGCCTTAAATCCATTTACATGTTTTCAAAAGTAATGTGAGGTTTTAAAAAATGGTTTTACCAAATGAAGGTATGTTCACATAATTGTGGTGTCAGCTGTACATGGCATCTTGGGTTATTATGATGAGGTTGAAAAACAACTAATTATCTAACTGACAACATGCCCAGACTAATGTCAAATTTGAATCATATAATATTTTATAAAGTGATTTTGTAGATTTTGTCAGGAATTGTGAAAAACTGAGTTTAAATGTATTTGGCTAAGGTGTATGTAAACTTCCCACTTCAACTGTATATGGGTCATCAGAGGAAGGTAAATTGTGTGAATATATTTTTTAAGGTTTATTGAACTGTTCCTATGTCATCAAAATGCACAAAATAACAACTGAGCTCTTTTCATTTGATAGCAAAGTGCATATTTCAATGTACATGATGAGCGATTTTGATAGAATGCTGTTGGACTTCATCACTGAACCCTCTCACTCTATTCTATTGTAGCTAGTAAAACTACAGCGATCTGGGTTTCAGCCGTGTGATGAGGGTGTTCTGTGAGGCTTTAAGCCAGGCCATAGTAATCACCAGTCTTCTTTTGATAGGTCAGAAAAACAAGGGCCATGTGGGAGACTGTGAAGATGAGTTATTGCTTTTTGGGGATGTGTTTTGATGTGGCTTTGTACTGTAACATGGTGTACTTACAAAATAAATACTTCAATCTATCTAAATCATTCAGTTCCCTTTGTTCGTACTACTTTTTTTTCATGGTCAACTAGTGTGTAATGAGAACTTTGCAAGCCTTGCTGAAATGGCATACTGTACAGTGCATTCGTTTTGTTTAGTTAGATACTGACATTCCTATAATGCTGTTCCTGACATTTCTTTCTCTGGTACGAAAACTACTGTGTCAATGGCTGAACTAAATGTTCCTAGGGTTCCCTGTTAGGGAACAGTGGGTAAAATATGTTAGTACGGGTCTCAGGGTGACTTTGTGATCATGTTTATTGGAGCTGCATGGGGAGGGAGGGGTCCAAATTTGGAACAGGCAAGACAAGGCCACACTTGTCTTCCAGAAGATGCTGATGACAGATGGTGAGAGAACTAAACAACCACCCAGCCCCTCTCCATGTGTTATGACAGTGGACAGCAGCTCAACTGTCACAATATAATCTGAGGCATAAACATGTGAGAATGGGATTGGTAATGTTCTCATGTCACAAGTTTGGGCCTCAAATGAGTGTGATGAAATGTGTTTGTCAAGGTATGGAATTCTTTATTGCCTCAAAAATAAAGTGCAGTCTATACAATCACTGAGTATACCAAACATTAGGAATACCTTCCCAATACTGAGTTGCACCCCCTTTTGCCCTCAGAACAGCCTAAATTATTCGGGGCATGGACTACAAGGTGTCTAAAGTTTTCCACAGGGATGCTGGCCCATGTTGACTCCAATGCTTCCCACAGTTGTGTCAAGTTGGCTGGATGTCCTTTGGGTGGTGGACCATTCTTGATACACACGGGGAACTGTTAAGGGTGAAAAACCCAGCAGCGTTGCAGTTCTTGACACAAACTGGTGCACCTGGCACCTACTACCATACCCCATTCAAAGGCACTTACATTTTTTGTCTTGCCCATTCACCCTCTAAATGGCACACATACCCAATCCATGTCTCAATTGTCTCAAGGCTTAAAAATCCTTCTTTAAACTATCTCTACACTGATTGAAGTGGATTTAACAAGTGATATCAATAAGAGATCATAGCCTTCACCTGGATTCACCTGGTCAGTCTATGTCATAGAAAGAGTTTATGTCTTTTCACCCTCAGAGGACAGAGAGCAGAGATGTTGCTCACATAACAGACTTCAGAATGGAGTGAAAACACTTTGGGAGGTGGCGAGAAAGGATTTGGGTCAGAGAGGAACCTGGAAGGATAAGCACCAAAGCACAAATACACAAGAAGGGTAATCCCCATTTTATATAAACCGAGTCAAGGTCTGAGAACAAAATCTGACCTAAATCTGTAGCCTAACACACAGTAGCTAATTCAGTCTGTACAGGCGTCTTATCGCGGGGGTTGGAAATAGGCCTTCACTATTTATAGTCCTTTGTTGCCATATTCAGGATTGCAGTATGTAAAGGATCGACAACTGCTGATTCAAGGTTCTTCACATCATTGTGAGTCAGTACAGCTTGGAAAAAAATATAGAAATCCGAAAAATATGAGGCGGTATTCACTGAGTGTCTTTTCAATGTTTCTATGGTGACGGCTTGAGAGTTTAAGTCAAAATAATGAATTGCATTGATAAAATGCAAAGCTGGTTTCTATGGAATTGAGAGAGGGGATAAATCTACCTGAAAAATAAGGTATTATCTGCAGACTATGATCTGCTGTAAATCTTGCGTAAAGCTCTCAGCATTCTGGCAAATGGACTAACGTAATGCATTAGTTACAGAGGTTTCCAAGGCACAAGGGTGTAATATTAAAAACAGATGATTCCTTTCGCAAAGGGATACCCGAGACTGTTCAAAACAGGATGGAGGAAAATAATCAAAAGTTCCATGCTGAAGCCTAAGTGTCACCACACATTTTCTGGAAGCTCTTTACACAGGGTAAATAAATTAGATGCTAAGTAAACTTGCCACTTATATTTCCTTATCACTTTATTAAAAACTGTTACAATCAAGAAGTAGAAAAAGATTAATGCAAACCCAGAGATAATGCCAGACCATTTAAAACCACATTTGTTTGTTTTTTATGACTTCAACATTTCAATTCAGTAATATTGTACTGAACTTAATGTTGATCATAAATTAAAGAACACATGCGCTATGCAAAGTAACGTGTTTCCCAAATACACTGGTGCATGATCATATTCATCAACGTGATCGTATCAATGTTATTAAACAAGCAGGATTGTGAGGTGTATGACATGTGTAACCCCTTCAACCCCTGAACACTGCAGTCCTATCCCTCTGCACACCAGTCTACTACAGCATCTAGAGAATTAGAGAGACATGCTGAAGTGTGTGAAAGACATGTCAGTCTTGTTGGAGGAACAGTTCTTTGGAAGTGTGTGACACCTGAGGTGTGCTGACAGCAAGGCTGGAGCTGCAGATACTCACTCACACACACACACACACACACACACACACACACACACACACACACACACACACACACACACACACACACACACACACACACACACACACACACACACACACACACACACACACACATCACCAGCACCACCACCATCATGCTGAGAGTTGTCTTATAATGACAGTAGTAACAGTGAATGGCCAAGCTGTGGCTGCAGTGATGACGGCCCATCAAACAGAAGAACAGCTTTGGCTCTCAGTAGGTGTTGCAGTTCACTAGTTTTCCTGTTTCACTATCTGAGGGAGTCATTATAGGAGTCATTATGGCTTATATATGGTGTAGTATTTATTTTTAAGTGTATAACGTGTGCAGAGAGGAAAGGGGAAAAATGTCAAGTTCCAAGTTTCAAGGTTTATTAGTCGTATGTACAGGATGCACATTGTACACTGTTCAACGAAATGCTTACTTGCAGGTTCCTTCTTGACAATGCAACAACAATAAGAATAATACAAGATAAGAATACGAACATAAAGTAAATGGCTCTGCAGAAAATATGAACATTTTAGCATAAGTATAATACAGGAAGGCACAAGTGAAGTGAAGTGTGCTGTAAACATGGAAGCACGCCATTGGGTTTAGAGAGAAAGGGAATGAGTGCTATATGTATATTTATAGTACACAGTTAACATGCATTGGTAAAGCATTGCATTTTAACAGCACAGAAAACCGATCATGCTCTCTTTTATTTTCCTTCATGCGCTGTACTAGCAGGCTGTGAGCTTGGAGCACTCCTCTCCTCAGCCTTGCGAGGTAGTGAGCTCTCTGCAGAGTGAGTCCCTAAGCAGGTGTGAAGTGGCTACATTCCTTGGATCTGGTCTTGTGTACAACCGGGGAACAAATGCTCATAACACCAAACCCTGCATGTAGAGTGGAACAGTCACTTGTTTCCGTGGTTTTACTCCAACAAAAAACCTGCAGCATGAATCCTCCAATTTTGGGGGGGAGGGGGGTTAAAACAAATCCAAACAAATTACGACCCTTGACCAGTAACCTTCCAAACATATCCTCTTTTCCATCTGACACAGACATGGCAAGTAGAACAGAGTTGACTCCGGGTTGAACCAGTTTTCCCCTGTGTGCATTTGGGCCTTTGGCTGAAGGGAGTCTGTGTTACAGTCAATGTAATATGCTATGTTCACAATCAAAACACAGACTGACGCTGGCTACCTCCGCTGTCCCCCATTTGGTGGAATAAGATGTCAAAGGAAATGTTCCCTGTTGGTGAGACAAAAATGGAATGTTGTGACATGATACACAATGTTTCAAAAGGTTTACAAGGCTTGTAGCTGTTGTCTGTCGATCACACATCAACATACAGTGTCAAAAGTGGCTTGTCAGTGCGTCATTATGTCTCCATCTTTGAACCAGGAGTGGTAAACATCGGACACCTGAGAGACATCAGCATTAATTCCAGAGTTTGACCTGCATAATCAAAACACACAGACAATGTTGCTATAACCACTGCCACTGTGTGCCAGAGTTGCATTAATTTTGCATCAATTCTGCTTTTATTATGCAATACTAAAAGGTTCTCATATCCATATCTGTATGTACAGTGCATTTGGAAAGTATTCAGACCCCTTGATTTTTTCCACATTTTGTTACATTACAGCCTTATTCTAAAATTGACTAAATCGTTTTTTTCCCTCATCAATCTACACACAATGCCCCATAATGACAAAGCAAAAACATTTTTTTGAAACGTACATAAGTATTCAGACCCTTTACTCAGTACTTTGTTGAAGCACCTTTGGCAGCGATTACAGCCTCGAGTCTTCTTGGGTATGACGCTACAAGCTTGGCACACCAGTATTTGGGAAGTTTCTCCCATTCTTATTTGCAGATCCTCTCAAGCTCTGTCAGGTTGGATGGGGAGCGTCGCTGCACAGCTATTTTCAGGTCTCTCCAGAGATATCCGATCGGGTTCAAGTCCGGGCTCTGGCTGGGCCACTCAAGGCCATTCAGAGATTTGTCCCGAAGCCACTCCTGTGTTGTCTTGGCTTTGTGCTTAGGGTCGTTGTCTTGTTGGAAGGATAACCTTCACCCCAGTCTGAGGTCCTGAGCGCTCTGGAGCAGGTTTTTACCAAGGATCTCTCTGTACTTTGCTCCGTTCATCTTTCCCTCAATCCTGACAAGTCTCCCAGTCCCTGCCGCTGAAAAATATCCCCACAGCATGATGCTGCCACCACGCTTCACTGTGGTGCCAGGTTTCCTCCAGACGTGACGCTTGGCACTCAGGCCAAATAGTTCAATCTTGGTTTCATCAGACCAGAGAATCTTGTTTCTCATGGTCTGAGAGTCCTTTAGGTGCCTTTTGGCAAACTCCAAGCAGGCTGTCATGTGCCTTTTACTGAGGAGTGGCTTCCGTCTGGCCATTCTACCATAAAGGCCTGATTGGTTGTCCTTCCTTTTGGAAGGTTCTCCCATCTCCACAGAGGAACTCTGGAGCTCTGTCAAAGTGACCATCGGGTTCTTGGTCACCTCCCTGACCAAGGCCCTTCTCCCCCGATTGCTCAGTTTGTCTGGGCGGCCAGCTCTAGGAAGAGTCTTGGTAGTTCCAAACTTCTTCCATTTAAGAATGACGGAGGTGAGTCACGTGGGACCACCGAAAAAGATGGCAGCACTTTAGAGAGCTCCTAATACCTGCATGTAAATACTGAAATTCAACGGCATACACTTTCATTTTTGTCTTAATATATTGACTTGAACTACAGTTTAATATAAAGATCATTTACATTTTGAAACAGCTCGCTAAAGTGGTGTTATTGGAATGTCGACACACGCTAACACGCGGTATTCACAGAAGACCACATAGACTAGCAAACAAACGGCAAGTCCTCCCTAATCCCCCCACCAAGACATGGATAAACGCGTAAACCCAGAGAAATCGGTAAATCTGAAGGATCTATTTGAGCAAATGGGAAAGATGAACACGATTTTGTTGAATGTTGCAGCCTATGTCTCCACGATAAAAACAACAACTACCGAGCTAAAGGAAAAAGTTGATGCGATACAAGAGAGGATGGATGGGGCAGAGGGACGGACATCTCCCGTCTGGAGAAGGGTAATGAGAATCACAAGAAAAAGCTGGATATATTGTGGAATCGTGTCGAAGAACTTGAGAACAGAAGTAGGAGAAATACGGTGAGATTGGTTCATCTGAAAGAGGGGAGTGAGACTGGCGGTGGACTAATCTCATGTGTGCAGAGAAAACCATCGCAGAAGGATTTGGATTTGATGACAGGCACAAATTCGAAATTGAATGAACGCATCGCAGTTTAACCATGCCTGACGAGAATAGGCTCCGAGAACGGTTCTCATCAACTTGCTACGATCTACAGCCCGGGAAAAGGTACTTAAAGCAGCAAAAGAAAAAAATGGCGTTCAGTGGGAAGGCCGCCGGCTGTCTTTTATCCCTGACCTGTCCAAGGAACTAGCAATGAAGAGGAAGAAGTTTGCAACGGCGAAGAAACAACTACACGAGAAGAACGTCAGGCACACACTGGCATTCCCAGCGACCCTGCTCTTAACTTGGAAGGGAAAGAAAATGATTTTCAAGGACAACGTGGAGGCAGAGAAATTATTGCTAGAGCAAGGTGTTTAGCCTAGATAAATAAGACGAAACAAGGTCAAATACAAGTTGAATTGTATGCCGTTTACTATACAAATGAAGGTAGCCTATGTGTTTGCGGGACTCTGGGGAGTGTTGCTAATTTAGCCTTTCAAGCGCCTCACGGACAATTAGGAATTTTGAGTTGAGACTACAGGTTATCTTCTGCAGCATATATTATAAAATGTTATATAATTATGTTCATTGGAGTTGTCACATGTGTTAAATGGGACACTTCACGCTCACAGGCTATAACTACTCAGCGCAAATATGGCTAATGGTTATGTAAACATAATCTCTTGGAATATAAATGGTTGTGGTAAAATCAAAACAGGCGGATATTGTGTTCTTACAGGAATCATATTTTACAGATAAAGAGGCACTGAAATTTAGAGGAGGCTGGGTTTCAGAAGTTTATCATAGCTCATTTAATTCCTCACAAAATGGGGGGATTCATCTGATAATCAAAATACTTCATTTTGGAATGTTGAAGCAACACTCTGATGAGTTTGGTAGGCGTATCTGCATTGAGGCTCTCATAAATGGGATTAAGGTAGTGTTTTGCAACAGATATGCTCCCAACAAGGAGGACCCTGATCTTTTTCACGAGGTCAACATTATACTGGGAAATATGGAGGGGCAGATCATCCTTGCTGGAGACTTTAACCAAGTGATGGACAATATGATTGATAGAAGTAAATTTACAGGTAACTCTACGCCAAAGGATAGATGTACAATACATATGCTAGCAGAAGATATGGGCCTTACAGACATATGGAGATTAGTCCATCCTAATGATAGAGAATATACTTTTTTCTCCCACTGTCATAAGACACTCCAGAATAGATTTCTTCTTGATATCTAATTTCATGGTTAATAATGTGATTGATTGCAAGATTGGGCCCTTTGCCCTCACAGATCATGCTATAGTAGAGTTACATGTTGATATAGACTCAACACCATGCTATTGCAAGATGAGATACAGTGGGGAAAAAAAGTATTTAGTCAGCCACCAATTGTGCAAGTTCTCCCACTTAAAAATATGAGAGAGGCCTGTAATTTTCATCATAGGTACACGTCAACTATGACAGACAAAATGAGAAAAATAAATCCAGAAAATCACATTGTAGGATTTTTAATGAATTTATTTGCAAATTATGGTGGAAAATAAGTATTTGGTCAATAACAAAAGTTTCTCAATACTTTGTTATATACCCTTTGTTGGCAATGACACAGGTCAAACGTTTTCTGTAAGTCTTCACAAGGTTTTCACACACTGTTGCTGGTATTTTGGCCCATTCCTCCATGCAGATCTCCTCTAGAGCAGTGATGTTTTGGGGCTGTCGCTGGGCAACACAGACTTTCAACTCCCTCCAAAGATTTTCTATGGGGTTGAGATCTGGAGACTGGCTAGGCCACTCCAGGACCTTGAAATGCTTCTTACGAAGCCACTCCTTTGTTGCCCGGGCGGTGTGTTTGGGATCATTGTCATGCTGAAAGACCCAGCCACATTTCATCTTCAATGCCCTTGCTGATGGAAGGAGGTTTTCACTCAAAATCTCACGATACATGGCCCCATTCATTCTTTCCTTTACACGGATCAGTCGTCCTGGTCCCTTTGCAGAAAAACAGCTCCAAAGCATGATGTTTCCACCCCCATGCTTCACAGTAGGTATGGTGTTCTTTGGATGCAACTCAGCATTATTTGTCCTCCAAACACGATGAGTTGAGTTTTTACCAAAAGGTTATATTTTGGTTTCATCTGACCATATGACATTCTCCCAATCCTCTTCTGGATCATCTAAATGCACTCTAGCAAACTTCAGACGGGCCTGGAGATGTACTGGCTTAAGCAGGGGGACACGTCTTGCACTGCAGGATTTGAGTCCCTGGCGGCGTAGTGTGTTACTGATGGTAGGCTTTGTTACTTTGGTCCCAGCTCTCTGCAGGTCATTCACTAGGTCCCCCCGTGTGGTTCTGGGATTTTTGCTCACCGTTCTTGTGATCATTTTGACCCCACGGGGTGAGATCTTGCGTGGAGCCCCAGATCGAGGGAGATTATCAGTGGTCTTGTATGTCTTCCATTTCCTAATAATTGCTCCCACAGTTGATTTCTTCAAAACAAGCTGCTTACCTATTGCAGATCAGTCTTCCCAGCCTGGTGCAGGTCTACAATTTTGTTTCTGGTGTCCTTTGACAGCTCTTTGGTCTTGGCCATAGTGGAGTTTGGAGTGTGACTGTTTGAGGTTGTGGACAGGTGTCTTTTATACTGATAACAAGTTCAAACAGGTGCCATTAATACAGGTAACGAGTGGAGGACAGAGGAGCCTCTTAAAGAAGAAGTTACAGGTCTGTGAGAGCCAAAAATCTTGCTTGTTTGTAGGTGACCAAATACTTATTTTCCACCATAATTTGCAAATAAATTCATCAAAAATCCTACAATGTGATTTTCTGGAAAAAAAATCTCAATTTGTCTGTCATAGTTGACGTGTACCTATGATGAAAATTACAGGCCTCTCTCTACTTTTTAAGTGGGAGAACTTGCACAATTGGTGGCTGACTAAATACTTTTTTTCCCCACAGTATTTAGCCAATCACTGGCAGATGATCTTAAATACTTTTTTGAGATCAACATATCCTCAACTGAAAAGATTTCCACAGTATGGGAAACCTTTAAAGCATATATTAGAGTGAAAATAATAGCACATGCATCCAAAAAGAAGAAAGATGGTGCTGAAGCATAAAAAGATTAGAATCCGAGATATGTCTTGGAAAGGGATTTGGAAAGACATTTCACAGAAAGCACATTTCAAACTGCCTGCAAATTGAAATTTCAGTTGCAGGAAATGTATAACAAAAAGGCAGAATATGCACTGTTTAGACTTATAACCTGTTTTTATGAGGGAGGTGAGAAGACAGGCAGGCTACTAGCAAGACAACTAAAAATGCAGAACACTTCTAATGTAATTCCAGCAATTAAGAAGGGCAATAAGATGGTGACCTCTTCCAAAGAGATAAACAGTGTGTTTCAACGTTTTTATTAAGATTTTTATACATCCTCCTTGTAAGATTCTTACTAAGACCCTTGAGATACGCTTAGAGAAGGCACTACCTAATATCATACATAGTGACCAAGTAGGATTTATTAAGAACCTCAACTGATAATATGAGGCTCTTACATCTCATGTGGTTAAACTGCTAAAATATAGTTCCTACCGCTGCTGTCTCCTGATATGCTGAGAAGGCATTTGATAGAGTAAATAATATAAATAATATGCCATTAAGCAGACGCTTTTATCCAAAGCGACTTACAGTCATGTGTGCATACATTTTTACATATGGGTGGTCCCGGGGATCACAGTACTTACGAATGGAATTATGCCTAGTTCTTTTAGTCTTTCTAGAGGCACAAGGCAAGGTTGCTTGCTCTCCCCTCTCCTGTTTACCATAGTTTTAGAGCCTCTTGCGACAATGATAAGAACAGATCCAGAAATTAGGGGTGTACATGGAGGAGGAAAAGAACACAAGCTGCTTATGTATGCAGATTATATTCTACTGCTGGTCTCTGATTCTCTTCCGTCTGTACCACGATTACTTACTTGTATTGAATCATATTCTAGTATGGCAGGCTACAAAAGTAATTGGAATAAGTCGTAAGCTATTCCAATAAATGCCATATGTTACTCTGGAACCGTTACCCCATTTCATTTCAAATGGGTTCCTACTGGGATTAAATATATGGGTTTTAAATTGAGCTCAGATTTGGAGGTAGTGATGGGACTACATTTTGAGCCACTACTAGTCAAGATTAAGACCAATTTAGAAAAATTGGAAAATATAAAACATTCTTTATGGGGAAAGATCAATGTGATTAAAATGGTTGTGGTCCCACAATTTAATTATATCTCTGCAATGTTTCCTATGAATGTTCCAGACCGGTATTTTAAAGAATATGACAAATTCACTAAATACTTTTTGTGGGATAGGAAAAAACCCAGGATTAATAAGAAGAAGATTGTACAATTTATCATTTGAAATGGCTAAATTGGCGAAGCATTGGGGCAAAGGGGATGCTGGCTTGGATTGGATAACAATAGAACGGGAACTAAGTTATCCTTTCACCTCTGTTGATACTCAGGGGAGAGGTCTGTTGAAACTCCCAACCCAATTTTGTTACACTCAAAAGAAGTGTGGAGAACAGTACACAAGATATGTGGAATTTCACATCTAAAACAAGGATACTCATCATTGTGGCACAATCCTAGGCTACGGATAGGAAAGAAGTCTGTACTGGAAACAGTGGCTAATGAAAGGAATTAATATTATAGGTGATCTGTACAATGAAGATGTTTTAATGTCATACTCAGATTTGGTACAAAAATATGATGTGGGAGACAAGGGACATTTCCGTAAATATTTACAATTGAGATAATGTTTGTTAACCGGCTATCAACAAAATCCAGGAAAGAACCCAATAGCTGAGTATTTGTCACGGATTCTGCCGAGACTGCCCTTCCTTCTGGTTCGGGCAGGCTTCGGCGTTCGTCGTCACCGGAATACTAGCTGCTGTCGATCTATGTTTTATGTTTCTATGTTCATCTGGTTGTTGTCTAGTGTTGCACACCTGTTTCCCATTATGGTATTATGTCCTTCCCTATTTAACCTGTTCGCTCCCACTGTGTGTTGTGCGTGTTTGTTACTTGTTTCGAGTGTCGTTTGTGAGCAGGTTTGCTCCTCCCTGTGTTGGAGGTTTTGCTTGTTTCTTTACTATACAGTAAAGTAGATTTTCATTTCATTCTGTGTCCTGCGCTTGACTCTGGCCTACCGCATTCCACAGACGTTCTTGACAGTATTTGGAATTACCCAAACATAAAGCAGCCATTTTTTTTCTCAATATTTAGTAATCTGCAGAGTAAAGACTGTAAAAACCTCAGAACAATATGGCAAATTGACCTTAAGTGTGAAATTGAGGATGATACCTGGTTGAAGATCTTGTCCAGCTCAGGGAGGAACAAAAGGGAAGCCAGGGGGAAACTTTCTCAATATAAGATACTACATAGGTTTTATTTGACCCAAACAAGGGTTCATAAGATGGGGCTGAACAACAATTCTCTGTGTTGGAGATGCCAAAAAGTAATCCTTTGAATTTGGAAGGGTCATGCCACTCCTACTCTGAAACAGTGGATAGAATCAATGTTGGAGGTAGCATCTTATGAACATGCTTGCTAGGATCACTGGTAGAAACGACAATTCTAGAAGCTGGACGCGTTTTATTTGTCATGTTTCTAGAACTGGGAGGTGAGTACTTATGCTTATGAACCCATTTAGTTCTGTATTATAGCTTGTGAGATACTATTTGACTGTGTATGTTCGCTATGTTGGAGGATATGTCTGGATGTCATGCTAAATGTTTTTATGCTGTAAAATGGTTGCAGGATAATTTAATACACATGGAAACAAGGCAATGGTCTGTGTAAGTAACATTAGGAGCTAATAGGAAACAAGGCAATGGTCTGTGTAAGTAACATTAGGAGCTAATCGGAAACAAGGCAATGGTCTGTGTAAGTAACATTAGGAGCTAATCGGAAACAAGGCAATGGTCTGTGTAAGTAACATTAGGAGCAAATCGGAAACAAGGCAATGGTCTGTGTAAGTAACATTAGGAGCAAATCGGAAACAAGCCCTCTCTAATTACCCATTAGGAAAATAACAGACTGAGGTCATAGTTATTGCTATCCCTTGTGGGCTGCTAGGGAGTACCACGCTGGGCTTTACATTAAGCTGTAACTCGAGTGATGTATATTTAGACTCTGAGTTCAAAGTGCACTCGTTATCTGTATCATCTGTCAGATATATGCAATGAAATAATTGACCAAATGTGTTATTTGAACAGAAAATACAATATAATGCCCTCTGGAAAGATTGACTTGCTGTAAATGCTGAGAACAAACTGTCTCTAGGTTCCCTACCATGATCTACGATAACCAATGGACTCCAAACGCATGAGGCATGGGTATCATCTAAGACACTGTTCAGTTTTTAACTCTTGACTTCTGAGTTGTATGAATGGGTTGTCCATTCTTTCCACAGCAGACCCGAGGTTTGGGGAGCTGCTTACTGAATCATATCATCCAAAGCAGCATCCTCTTTCAGTAGCATGACACATCAGAGGCAAATACCTGCCCTGCTCCCGTGACACAGTCTTCACTTGCCAAAGCTCTCGTTTGCTGGACCAGATGGGAGTGAAGATAGTGGCTTTGGTCATACACTCAGGACGAGTGCAAAACAAACTAAATTCCACAGCTCAGGAGAACTCACCATGTCCTTGTCCTGAAAGGGCCTTCCTTTCTCGGCTAAGGATTTCAACCACTTACAAAACAAAAAACAAATGCAAGGATAGATGATGCAGATGATGATAAGGAGGAGAAACAGGAAGAAGAGGAGGTGAAAGAGGCAGAGGATAATGCACGTAGATGCAACGTTAAACAAGCATCAAGATGATGAGCTTTGATAAAAGTGTGAGGTATAGGGTGGAAAATGCATATCAACCACAGACGGCTGGTGGCACCTTAATTGGGGAGGATGGGCTCAAAATAATGGCTGGAACGGAATACATTGAATGGTATCAAACACCACACACACGGTTTCCATGTGTTTGATACCATTCGATTTACTCCATTCCAGCCATTATGAGCCGTCCTCCCCTCACCAGCCTCCTGTGATATCAACATTGTGTAAACCTCGAGGATCCTCTGTAGTGTTTCATTCTTTGACCAACATGTTTGACACAGATGAGAAATGGTCGTATAAATGTCCCTCACAGACTGAAATATTTGCCTTGAGCCTTAGTCTGTGCCTGAAAACGATTGGATGTGACTCTAACCACTTCTCGCTTCTCCCTTGGCTGCAGCCGTAATGGCATAATCTAAATATGTCAGTAAATCAATCATAAACATACACGCACCTCATAACCCTAATTTGGGACACACTTCAATGGCTTCATTCCAGAGATGAGAATAGGCAAGATGATGAGTGTTTGGATGAAAATGTAGGGACTAGAGCTCCTTTCTACCAACACAATATCACACTCAATTTATGCAATTATATACAAAAAGTATTTCAACAGATTTTGTACATTTCTGTGTGCTTGTGTGTAGCTTAATTAGTTTGAAAATACAAACATTTTTGTGCAACTTAATTTGTAGGAAAAGGCACACATTTTTGTGTGACTTCATTCATAGGAAAATACATTTTGGGGGGGGGGGGGGGGCAAACTTCTGAACAATCTTTTGAAAGTTATTGGAACAATGCGTTTTGGGCAATGGTGTTCTACACTGCCTTTTTTTGTGTCCCACATTTATTTATATATATAAAAAAAACTTGTTAACAACCCAATATTGTTAATCAACCAGGTTGTCACCAAAATACTAATAATATAATAGTGGCCTTACGTTTATTTTATTTTATTGTTAATGCCAATGCTGTTTTCTATGCTTGTTTTCGCTTAATACTTTAGGATACTGGTGCTATGTCGGATTTTATGAGGGTTGTCAGATTGGTGTAAAAATCTGTATTTGTCTGGTTTTTTTTGTGGTATCGATGAAGGTATTTCATTGGGGAATGGGGATACATTTTCATGATGTGAAATTAATTCATCAATAAATGTGAGGAAACAGAAGACCTGCAAAAAAAAAAATTATGTTTGGTTTAAATTCCCCTGGTGCAACTGCATGGTATTTGCAACTATAACGAGTCTGGACTATGATCAATTAAGCCACATCAATGCAGTTAAACAGGTTAATGTAAAATAATGAATTATGTTGGCTTACACTTATGGCACTTCCAACGCCGTTTCATGATGATTATTACGGTCGTGTCAATCATGTTATGTACTTAGGCTTTGTAACAAGGTATATGCCAGCATTGTAGGCCTTCTGCCTCTGCCTAGAGGCCTACTAGGCTTTCATAGCAACAGCTGTTAGAGCTCACTTTACCACTTATGAGCCCTGGTTATAGTCCCTGTTGCAGCTTTTACTTTCTTCCGCTACATTGGTGGCAGCTTTGGGATCACATCCAGCTCATGTCTAGTTATGTGATCTAGTGGTGGGAAGCATTCTGTTTTTCAACATTGTGTTGGGTGTAATTACATTGATATATCTAATAAACAATGGATAAGCAACAATGGGCGTGATGAATAGAAGTAGTCACTACAGGTGTGATCAAGCCTTACATCAAAGTTGCCTGAAGCTGAATGGAAAGTGCTATGCCCTGACCAGTTATTCAGAAGAAAATCCTCTGTGACTGTCTAATTAACATAAGTTAACTTACTAGTATGGACCCAAAACAAACACATTCTACACATTTACAAAGTACCTGTTTAAAGTGTTATTACAACCATGGTGTTATTTTGCTACTGAAGCTTTTATATCAAATAAACTGACAATGATCCACATCATATGCGTAGACAAATATTGTAAGTGTGTTTGCAGCAAAACACAACTACTTATATTACTATATTACTGAAAACCAGTAATGTGAATCACTGTTGATCCATCCTGTTCTGGTCTAATGAGATGGATGTAGGATTTTCTACGGCCTAGAATCTAGGCCTTTCCCAGTCATGAAGGACGACGCTAGGCCCCTGGTTCTCATTGGTGAGGACTGAACTCAAGTTAGGGGTTACATGTCAGACTCTCCTATACCACTATGCCCAACATCTTATACAGTGGGGGAAAAAAGTATTTAGTCAGCCACCAATTGTGCAAGTTCTCCCACTTAAAAAGATGAGAGAGGCCTGTAATTTTCATCATAGGTACACGTCAACTATGACAGACAAATTGAGATATTTTTTTCTCCAGAAGATCACATTGTAGGATTTTTTATGAATTTATTTGCAAATTATGGTGGAAAATAAGTATTTGGTCAACTACAAACAAGCAAGATTTCTGGCTCTCACAGACCTGTAACTTCTTCTTTAAGAGGCTCCTCTGTCCTCCACTCGTTACCTGTATTAATGGCACCTGTTTGAACTTGTTATCAGTATAAAAGACACCTGTCCACAACCTCAAACAGTCACACTCCAAACTCCACTATGGCCAAGACCAAAGAGCTGTCAAAGGACACCAGAAACAAAATTGTAGACCTGCACCAGGCTGGGAAGACTGAATCTGCAATAGGTAAGCAGCTTGGTTTGAAGAAATCAACTGTGGGAGCAATTATTAGGAAATGGAAGACATACAAGACCACTGAAAATCTCCCTCGATCTGGGGCTCCACGCAAGATCTCACCCCGTGGGGTCAAAATGATCACAAGAACGGTGAGCAAAAATCCCAGAACCACACGGGGGAACCTAGTGAATGACCTGCAGAGAGCTGGGACCAAAGTAACAAAGCCTACCATCAGTAACACACTACGCCGACAGGGACTCAAATCCTGCAGTGCCAGACGTGTCCCCCTGCTTAAGCCAGTACATGTCCAGGCCCGTCTGAAGTTTGCTAGAGTGCATTTAGATGATCCAGAAGAGGATTGGGAGAATGTCATATGGTCAGATGAAACCAAAATATTACTTTTTGGTAAAAACTCAACTCGTCGTGTTTGGAGGACAAAGAATGCTGAGTTGCATCCAAAAAACACCATACCTACTGTGAAGCATGGGGGTGGAAACATCATGCTTTGGGGCTGTTTTTCTGCAAAGGGACCAGGACGACTGATCCGTGTAAAGGAAATAATTAATGGGGCCATGTATCGTGAGATTTTGAGTGAAAACCTCCTTCCATCAGCAAGGGCATTGAAGATGAAACGTGGCTGGGTCTTTCAGTATGACAATGATCCCAAACACACCGCCCGGGCAAGGAACCGCCCAGGCTTTTTTCCCCACTGTACCCCAGAGGATGTAAATAAACCCTTTATAAAGTGATGTAACTTGTATCATTATTACAGGGCTGTGAAACCCATAGCCTAATGGCTTCAGACTGAGCATTTCTCACTGGAAATTGCTGCTGACATTGAACATAGCTTAGGTTTTGGGTATTTAAATCATTTCATACTCTCCTATGCCACTATTCCCAACATCTTATACCCCAGAGGTTATACAGTGGGGAAAAAAAGTATTTAGTCAGCCACCAATTGTGCAAGTTCTCCCACTTAAAAAGATGAGAGAGGCCTGTAATTTTCATCATAGGTACACGTCAACTATGACAGACTACAGGAAAAAAAAGAGGACTGAGCACGCCCCCATTCTCATCGACGGGGCTGTAGTGGAACAGGTTGAGAGCTTCAAGTTCCTTGGTGTCCACATCACCAACGAACTATCATGGTCCAAACACACCAAGACAGTCGTGAAGAGGGCACGACAAAGCCTATTCCCCCTCAGGAGACTAAAAAGATTTGGCATGGGTCCTCAGATCCTCAAAAAATTCTACAGCTGCACCATCGAGAGCATCCTGACTGGTTGCATCACCGCCTGGTATGGCAACTGCTTGGCCTCTGACCGCAAGGCACTACAGAGGGTAGTGCGTACGGCCCAGTACATCACTGGGGCAAAGCTCCCTGCCATCCAGGACCTCTATACCAGGCGGTGTCAGAGGAAGGCCCTCAAAATTGTCAAAGACTCCAGCCACCCTAGTCATAGACTGTTCTCTCTGCTACCGCACGGCAAGCGGTACCGGAGTGCCAAGTCTAGGTCCAAAAGACTTCTCAACAGCTTCTACCCCCAAGCCATAAGACTCCTGAACAGCTAATCATGGCTACCCGGACTATTTGCACTGCCCCCCCACCCCATCCTTTTTACGCTGCTGCTACTCTGTTAAGTATTTATGCATAGTCACTTTAACTCTACCCACATGTACATATTACCTCAACTACCTCAACTAGCCGGTGCCCCCGCACATTGACTATGCAACGGTACCCCCCTGTATATATAGCCTCCCTACTGTCACTTTATTTTACTGTATATATAGCCTCCCTACTGTCACTTTATTTTACTTCTGCTCTTTTTTTCTCAACACTTTTTTGTTGTTGTTTTATTCTTACTTTTTTGTTTAAAATAAATGCACTGTTGGTTAAGGGCTGTAAGTAAGCATTTCACTGTAATGTCTGCACCTGTTGTATTCGGCGCATGTGACCAATAAAATGTGATTTGATTTGATTTTGATTTGACAAAGTGAGAAAAAAAAATCCGGAAAATCACATTGTAGGCAAATTATGCTGGAAAATAAGTATTTGGTCAATAACAAAAGTTTCTCAATACTTTGTTATATACCCTTTGTTGGCAATGACACAGGTCAAACGTTTTCTGTAAGTCTTCACAAGGTTTTCACACACTGTTGCTGGTATTTTGGCCCATTCCTCCATGCAGATCTCCTCTAGAGCAGTGATGTTTTGGGGCTGTCGCTGGGCAACACAGACTTTCAACTCCCTCCAAAGATTTTCTATGCGGTTGAGATCTGGAGACTGGCTAGGCCACTCCAGGACCTTGAAATGCTTCTTACGAAGCCACTCCTTCGTTGCCCGGGCGGTGTATTTGGGATCATTGTCATGCTGAAAGACCCAGCCACATTTCATCTTCAATGCCCTTGCTGATGGAAGGAGGTTTTCACTCAAAATCTCACGATACATGGCCCCATTCATTCTTTCCTTTACACGGATCAGTTGTCCTGGTCCCTTTGCAGAAAAACAGCCCCAAAGCATGATGTTTCCACCCCCATGCTTCACAGTAGGTATGGTGTTCTTTGGATGCAACTCAGCATTCTTTGTCCTCCAAACACGACAAGTTGAGTTTTTACCAAAAAGTTTTATTTTGGTTTCATCTGACCATATGACATTCTCCCAATCCTCTTCTGGATCATCCAAATGCACTCTAGCAAACTTCAGATGGGCCTGGACATGTACTGGCTTAAGCAGGGGGACACGTCTGGCACTGCAGGATTTGAGTCCCTGGCGGCGTAGTGTGTTACTGATGGTAGGCTTTGTTACTTTAGTCCCAGCTCTCTGCAGGTCATTCACTAGGTCCCCCCGTGTGGTGCTGGGATTTTTGCTCACCGTTCTTGTGATCATTTTGACCCAACGGGTGAGATCTTGCGTGGAGCCCCAGATTGAGGGAGATTTTCAGTGGTCTTGTATGTCTTCCATTTCTTAATAATTGCTCCCACAGTTGATTTCTTCAAACCAAGCTGCTTACCTATTGCAGATTCAGTCTTCCCAGCCTGGTGCAGGTCTACAATTTTGTTTCTGGTGTCCTTTGACAGCTCTTTGGTCTTGGCCATAGTGGAGTTTGGAGTGTGACTGTTTGAGGTTGTGGACAGGTGTCTTTTATACTGATAACAAGTTCAAACAGGTGCCATTAATACAGGTAACGAGTGGAGGACAGAGGAGCCTCTTAAAGAAGAAGTTACAGGTCTGTGAGAGCCAGAAATCTTGCTTGTTTGTAGTTGACCAAATACTTATTTTCCACCATAATTTGCAAGTAAATTCATTAAAAATCCTACAATGTGATTTTCTGGATTTTTTTCTCTCAATTTGTCTGTCAAAGTTGACGTGTACCTATGAGGAAAATTACAGGCCTCTCTCATCTTTTTAAGTGGGAGAACTTGCACAATTGGTGGATGACTAAATACTTTTTTCCCCCACTGTAAATAAACCCTTTTTTAAGCTGATATAACTTATTATAGGGCTGTGAAACCCATAGCCAAATGGCTTCAGGCTGAGCATTTCTCACCATTTATTTACGGAGAGCAATTTCCGTTTTATAACAGATAGTGTCCATTTATTTAGAGTAGTGTGTTGATTAATTATTGCTTTCTTCAGTCGAAATACAGAATATGTATAAAAATGCCAAATATACCAAAATCTAAATCAAGCAGAGATGTACGACTATTTAATAATTTTAATCATTACTGAAACATGCAAACGACAAACATTTAACCAGTTAAAGATAATGAATACATGACAACTAGATACAAATATTTTATAAAAATGTATTCATACAAAAGTCAAGAGTTGGTTATAACATGAGTACAAACAAAGTGAGAGTGTGAATATGTGTGTTTGTGTTCGTGTTTGTCACGCCCTGACCTATGGAACTCTTGTTTGTTGAGTCAGGGTGTGAATGTCATTTTGAGATCTATGTTAGTCTATTTCAATGTTGCAGATCTAGGTTGTATTTCTATGTTTGGCCGGGTGTGATTCCCAATCAGAGACAGCTGTCACTCGTTGTCTCTGATTGGGGATCATACTTAGGTAGCCATGTTGCCTACCATAGTTGTGGGATCTTGTTCCGTTTAGGCTTGTATGTGTATAGCCAGAGGACTTCACGTTACGTTGTTGCTTGTTTTGTTGTATGTTTATTGCGTTAATAAACATGTACGCTTTTCACGCTGCACCTTGGTCTGACCCGTCTCTCAACGATCGTGACAGAAGATCCCACCAAACAAGGACCAAGCAGCGTGGCCAGGAGCAGACATCCTGGACATGGGAGGAGATCCTGGATGGTAAGGGATCTTGGACATGGGAGGAGATCCAGGCTGGGATGGATCGCCGTCCTTGGGAATTTACAGAGGAAGCCCGGGTAGGAGAGGAGCAACGGCGACAGGCTGAGGAGGAAGCCCGAGAGGCAGCCCCAATATTTTTTTTTGGTGGGGCTAAAGGGGTGGTCGGGGATCGAGAGAGAAGAGCCCCGTCCACTGCACCCGGTGGGGTTCCAGTTGGAGTCTCTACGACCATGGGAACAGGAATGGGAACAGTTTTACACGGAGGAGTCAGAGGATGACGACGACGATGAGGTTCTGTTCCCTAACTCGTGGGGGCTCCCGGAGGAGTCCTCACTGGAGGAGAATTGGCGACAGAGAGAGAAGGACTGGAGCAGTCTGAGAGAGGAGGCCACCACGTTACGGGGGCTGTTAGCTCAGAGGGAGCAGGAGTTATCCGTTCAGAGGGAGGCACTACAGGAGGCTCAAAGGGAGAAGGAAGTAGTGGAGGCACGGAGAGAGGAACTGGTCAGGCAACAGAAGAAGCGTGTGTTCATTGAGGAACCTAGGTATGCAGAGATACGCACTGTGTCGCCAGTGCGCATTCACAGCCCAGTGCGTCCTGTGCCAGCATCCCGCACGTGTCGTGCGAAAGTGGGCATCCAGCCAGGACGGGTTGTGCCGGCTCAACGCTCCTGGTCTCCAGTGCGCCTCCACGGTCCAGTATATCCTGGGCCAGTCCTACTCACTGTGTCGCCAGTGTGCGTTCACAGCCCAGTGCGTCCTGTGCCAGCGCCCTGCACGTGCCGTGCGAAAGTGGGCATCCAGCCAGGACGGGTTATGCCAGCTCTAAGCTCCAGACCTCCAGTGCGCCTCCACAGGCCGGTACGGCCCCGTACCTACTCCCCGCACCAAACCAGTGGTGCGTGTATCCAGTCCAGTAAGGCCCGTACCTGCTCCCCACACCAAACCAGTGGTGCGTGTATCCAGTCCAGTAAGGCCCGTACCTGCTCCCCGCACCAAACTAGTGGTGCGGGTGTCCAGTCCAGTGCGGCCCGTGCCTACTCCCCGCACCAAACCAGTGGTGCGTGTCGCCAGCCCGGTAAGCCCCGTATCTGCTCCCCGCACCAAACCAGTGGTGCGTGTATCCAGTCCGGCACGGCCCGTACCTGCTCCCCGCACCAAACATGTGGTGCGTGTCTCCAGTCCGGCACGACCCGTGCCTGCTCCTCGCACCAGACCAGTGGTGCGTGTATCCACTCCGGCATGGCCCGTGCCTGCTCCTCGCACCAAACCAGTGGTGCATGTCTCCAGTCCGGCACGACCCGTGCCTGCTCCTCGCACCAGACCAATTGTGCGTGTGTCCAGTCCAGTGCGGCCTGTACCTGCTCCCCGCACCAAACCAGTGGTGCGTGAATCCGGCACGGCCCGTGCCTGCTCCTCGCACCAAACCAGTGGTGCGTGTCTCCAGTCCGGCACGACCCGTGCCTGCTCCTCGCACCAATCCAGTGGTGCGTGTATCCAGTCCAGTACGGCCCGTACCTGCTCCCCGCACCAAAACAGTGGTGCGTGTATCCAGTCCGGCACGGCCCGTACCTGCTCCCCGCACCAAACATGTGGTGCGTGTCTCCAGTCCGGCACGACCCGTGCCTGCTCCTCGAACCAGACCAGTGGTGCGTGTATCCACTCCGGCACGGCCCGTCCCTGCTCCTCGCACCAAACCAGTGGTGCGTGTCTCCAGTCCGGCACGACCCGTGCCTGCTCCTCGCACCAGACCAGTGGTGCGTGTGTCCAGTCCAGTGCGGCCTGTACCTGCTCCCCGCACCAAACATGTGGTGCGTGTCTCCAGTCCGGCACGACCCGTGCCTGCTCCTCGCACCAGACCAGTGGTGCGTGTATCCAAGAAAGTACAGAGGGACTTGTTGTAAGAAAAATATCCATCAGGACTTTTAATCTCTGAAACAGAACCAAACCACAAGAAAGGTATGGCTTTGACATAACACAAGGTTTTTACAAGGTAGTGCAGTTCCTTACTCCTACTCAATCTGGTCTGTACAAATCTGCTCCAATTCGTTGCCATGCATTGTCTTATTAATGTAACAACATAGAACCATATGGCATGCTCATCGAACCATGCCATCTGTGGTGGATTCAAACTGTTCAGACATCAGATGTTAAATTGTGAGCAGATGCAAATGATTCAATAAATCTAATTAAGAGATTAAATCGTTTTTTAAGATTTCCACTTTACATGTGATATAACTTTCACACAGTAGAGAGAAGGAGTGAGAGAGAGAGAGAGAGAGAGAGAGAGAGAGAGAGAGAGAGAGAGAGAGAGAGAGAGAGAGAGAGAGAGAGAGAGAGAGAGAGAGAGAGAGAGAGAGAGAGAGAGAGAGAGAGAGAGAGAGAATGGAGGCATGATACACTGCATTTGTGTACTCTGACGCAAAGGGAAGAGGTGTGGTTGCAATTAGCCATGATAAAGTACATAATCTTACCACTATTAAATGTGACCAAATACATCACAATTTGTTACCATCTCCACTATATCAACTAAACATAAATGTAGTCTACTTGAATCCGCTGAATTGGCATCATTTAGATCCAGCACTTACTTTTGGGGTTATGGAGGTGAACATAACTGCCCCCTTTCATACAAAAACTCGCAGGAAAGTAAATAATCAGAAATATTCTTTAGAGATCTGTATCCATAATTATACAGTAGCTGACCAAATTGACCAAAAATCAAAAACAAACAAGAACCATCTGTATTTAAAATGGATTGCACATTCGGTAAGCAAACATTTCGGTAAGATTATATGATTAAATTATTCTGAGTTATCGAAGTAAGAACCTTTAGATTTTTATTTTCCAATTATGGGTTCAGGCTTGTGGGTTCGCTCTCAGGCAAATTGAATACTGCTGTAATTCAGTACACTCACATTACTCCTGGGCATAAAAAACTAAATTCACAGTAAGCTCCTTTTAGCAAGCTACTTATATAATTACATTTATTAATTTGAGCTTGATTTAAAAACTTGCTCGACATTCCACTTCAGTGTAGGATAATATACCTAGTTTGTATCAGCACATTGATATGTAACAAAAGAGTGTGTGCTGAAAAAAATTATATATATATATATATATATATATATATATATATATATATATATATATATATATATAGTTGCTGTGTACAACTGAAAGGATTTAGCACTATGAACTAGGCCATTAGTGTTATTTCAAAAGTGCATCTGGCAAGAAATGTACCTGTTTTAATTATATGCTGTTGGCATAATTGAAAGCATGGTGAAGGGGGAATGGTTCATGACGGAAATTAGACAAAATTACTATTTAAAGTTTGAAGCATCACTGAAATGCAATAAAATCCTTAGCAACAAAAAAAAAAAATCCCCCTAAAATTATGTCTCTCTTCTCCCCAATCCTTTTATATCTAAACCTAAAATCTCAATTAATGAAGCATAATTGAAGCATTATTCAGTCACTTTACCGTATCAGTTTCTAAGAAAGAGATAGAGGAAAAATAAAACGTCTCAAAACATATTGCTCTTCAATGCAGATGGCCCCTGCAACTAGTGTTTTGAAATGTGGCAATTATATGGCTGTATAATTTCCCTACTGCTTTAATCTGCTTGCACATGCTAAAACCACTTCAGCATTAAACCACTGAGGGCAAGCATGAAAAACTGGGCGTTCCAGCGGTCAAAGCCTCATCATCAACCTTCTGGATCCATACCAGCACAAACTGAACATTGGCATTGTTGCTTAGCAATGGATAACCAACTAGACAAAACAGACACACAATCATTAGGGCCTTGTAAGACGTTTGAGACATACACAGGCCTATCAGCCATTTATTGTAGGATGATTCACAAAGAAATTGCATTATAATCATTACATTGTAAATGTTTGCACAATATTGTAACTTGCATCTTCCAGGAGTTGTTGTGGGCTGGACAAAGCAAAAGCAGCACGTTATCCTACAGTCTTTATCAGTAGTTCCCAAACTGTGGGGCGCGCGAGGGGTCGGCACGGGAGGCACGTGTGTCCTGGGGCCCCCCTTGGGTGCCCTTTTGGTTTTTTGCCCTAGCACTACACAGCTGATTCAAATAATCAAAGCTTGATGATTACTTGGTTATTTGAATTAGCTGTGTAGTGCTAGGTCAAAAACCTAAACTTGCACCCAGGAGGGGGCTCCAGGACCGAGTTTGGTAAACCCTGCCTTAGAGAGCTATTTGGGATGTTCCCCAATGCTGGAAGGGGGCCTGAGTAAAAAGGTTTGGGAACCCCTGGTCTATATGACACTCAGACTTGAATATACTGAATCAACTGTACAAGGAGACTTACATATACAGGGCAATTCATGAAGAGTGAACTTCCACATATCCCCTTTTTGTGCATTAGAGGATTCTATCAGGAGAATGAGACCGTTGTTGAGAGCCGCTTGAGTGTCTGCCAGACCCGCCCAAGGTTTTCCAAGCTAATCGGGCTGGTGAGAGGACTATCCCGCTGACCCAACAGTTTGTAAACTATCCCAACCACACGTGTGGAGCTCAACAGCAGTGCAGAAATGGTGACTGTGTCATGTGCAAACGCTAAACCCAGGGGTGATAGGATAATGAAAAGGCCTCATCTGAAGGCCTGCCATACAGGGCTCAGAGCAGGAGACAACAATCCCTCACAAGTCTGCTCTGGGAAAATAGACAAGCAGTCAGCGGATGAAGTATAGAGCTTTTCTTCATCCCTCAGTTCCCTGACTTCAGTTCCTTATTTTTGCACCTTCTAGCAGAGAGCAGTATGGGATATCGCTGTCCCAGAGGCCTTTGTAGCATGACATATGTGTTCCATTATGGCCAGTTTCAACAATTTCTCCAGGATTTGTGGCTTCACAATCTGCTTAAGATGAGGATTAGGTCCTCCTGAAATTGATTTATTTCCGCACCAGAACTGTTTATTCAATATAATTGACCATCAAAGTTGTAAGAAAGAGAAAGTCAAAAATAGAACGGTAACCATTAACCACAAAAAGGAGAACTTTGTGAAAAAAAGCCTATAAAGGCTATCAAAAGAAATGTCTCAGTAGGAGGTATTGAGGAAAAGAAAAAAACATCATATTTCAACCCCAAACACCACAATCTTTGTTGTATTAAGTAGATCCAAAGTAATGATTAAGTTAGATACATTTCTTAAGCATTAGGAAATTAACTGAAAAGCCAAATGTTAATTTGTTAATATGGGTTTATTGTATAACATACTCAAATAATATTTTCACAAGAGCACCACTAAGAACATCATACGTGTTATAAAATGCATTTATCTCATCATTTATTTCAGAAGTTTTTTCCATGTGTGGTATATATTGTAATAGTCCAGTCTCTTGTCAAAGCTAGCTGCCTTCGCAAACTTATCCCATGTCTTTATCCCTTTTCCAGCACTATCAGTAGTCAGTCAATGTGACAAACCTTTCAACAGACTAGCAAATCAGCAGAAAGCATTTACACAAGCTTGGATTTGAGAGACCCTGGCCTGTCAGACATCAGACCTATCCCAAACCAGAGCGTGTCATCTCCAGGGTGGTCTGATTATCATTATTTGTGTGTCTAACAAACATGTGCCTGGAATCTTTTAAACACCACGCACCTGCCAGGCACACTAAAAAGGGCTTTGGGGGTTTTTCAGTGGCGTCAGCTCGCAAAGTTTCAAGACAGCTACTCCGTTTTTATGCAACACAGGCAAGATTTATTGCCATGCAGATTTATTTTTGTCTATTATTGATATTCATTCCATTAAGGAGAAAAAAAATGAAGTGACAGACACCCAAAATTACTGTGATGACTTGGCTGTTTTGATATGGTACCAATTCACTCTTTTGGACATGTGCCAACATGTTATACTTCACCACAATCATGTACAGTACACCAGATCAGATGTACATTGCAGAGCTGAGAAATATGTGCAATGAAGAATTAAAATGAAATATCCATATCCATCATCATCATCATCTGCCATAACATTGGCAGTTTTTGGTACACATCATCCCACTGCTAGTGTTGACACAGTAGCAGAGTAAAACTGTAATTATCTGTGTCGTTGATGAAGGCGTCCCACACAACAGTAACTGCAAGCGATTTCTCAGAACACTGACTCTCAATCATCTACAACATCTGGAACAACTATCGAATACATAAACAAGAGGACGGGGAAGAATGTCATCACACAACACAAAGGAGACAGCTAGGGAGAGAAAGGAGGAAGGGAAAAGAGGAAAGGGGGAGGACTACACACAGAGAGAGAGAGAGAGAGAGAGAGAGAGAGAGAGAGAGAGAGAGAGAGAGAGAGAGAGAGAGAGAGAGAGAGAGAGAGAGAGAGAGAGAGAGACAGAGAGACAGAGAGACAGAGAGACAGAGAGAGAGAGAGTATGAGCTGGAATATAAACTATCCAGAAAGTATGTCAATAAAGCAGTGTGTTGTCCTGAGGAGATCTGGTCAAGAGGTCCAGACACCCCACTAACAGGGGTTGTATTATGTGGAAATAGAAGCGCTCCTCTAGAGGGCACATTCTTGTTCCCCTGTTGCATGCTTACAGTGTATCAAAGTGACATCTGAGGTTTCCCTGATGTCTCTCTCTCTCTCTTACACTGTGACATATTGTCTCCCATGCTGCTGGGTTTGTAGATCATGTAGAAACTGTGTTCACACAGATAATTATTCTTTCTAAAGCCCTCACAGCTGGCCTACCGCGCTGAGACACTAAAAGGAACTGCCAGCAGACACAACTTAGATACAATTGAATAGATACAACAAATAATATATGTATTTACTTAGATGTGATGTTTTCACATCTTTCCAAATTACGAGTTCATGTAGCTGTTAATTGAATTAATATAATTTGATGAATAAAATAACTGCATATACTGAGCAAAAATAGGTAATGTCTGTGATTTTGCCTTAAATTCTCATCTCATTCTTGATTTTTCGTTATCACACATGAATTAATGTGTTCTTCTTTTGGTGTCAGTTTAGCTAATGACCTCACTTGATAATGTCAGACAAGCTTCCTTATGAAACACTCGAGTAGTTAGTCAAACATACACTACCATTCAAAAGTTTGGGGTCACTTAGAAATGTCCTTGTTTTCGAAAGAAAAGCCATTTTTTTGTCCATTAAAATAACATCAAATTGGTCCGAAATACAGTGTAGACATTGTTAATGTTGTAAATGGCTATTGTAGCTGGAAACGGCAGATTCTTAATGAAATATCTACATAGGCGTACAGAGGCCCATTATCAGCAACCATCAGTCCTGTGTTCTAATGGCACGTTGGGTTTGCTAATCCAAGTTTATCATTTTAAAAGGCTAATTGATCATTAGAAAACCATTTTGCAATTATGTTAGCACAGCTGAAAACTGTTGTGCTGATTAAAGAAGCAATAAAACTGGCCTCTTGAGATTAGTTGAGTATCTGGAGCATCAGCAATTGTGGGTTCGATTACAGGCTCAAAATGTCCAGAAACAAATAACTTTCTTCTGAAACTCGTCAGTCTATTCTATTTCTGAGAAATGAAGGCTAGTCCATGTGAGAAATTGCCAAGAAACTAAAGATCTCGTACAACGCTGTGTACTACTCCCTTCACAGAACAGCGCAAACTGGCTTTAACCAGAATAGAAAGAGGAGTGGGAGGCCCTGATGCACAACTGAGCAAGAGGACAAATACATTAGTGTCTAATTTGAGAAACAGGCGCCTCACAGGTCCTCAACTGGCAGCTTCATTAAATAGTACCCGCAAAACACCAGTCTCAACGTCAACAGTGGGAGGCTGTTTCTAGGCAGAGCTGCAAAGAAACAGCCATATCTCAGACTGCCCATCTTAATATTTTATTTTTATTGGCCAGTCTGAGATATAGCATCCCGGAGTCACCTCTTCACTGTTGACTTTGAGACTGGTGTTTTGCGGGTACTATTTAATGAAGCTGCCAGTTTCTGTGAAGGGAGTAGTACACAACGTTGTACGAGATCTTCAGTTTCTTGGCAATTTCTTGCAGGGAATAGCCTTCATTTCTCAGAAAAAGAATAGACTGACGAGTTTCAGAAGAAAGTTCCTTGTTTCTGGCCATTTTGAGCCTGTAATCAAACCCACAATTGCTGATGCTCCAGATACACAACTAGTCTCAAGAAGGCCAGTTTTATTGCTTCTTTAATCAGCACAACAGTTTTCAGCTGTGCTAACATAATTGCAAAAGGGTTTTCTAATGATCAATTAGCCTTTTAAAATGATAAACTTGGATTAGCAAACACAACGTGACATTGGAACACAGAACTGATGGTTGCTGATAATGGGCCTTTGTACGCCTATGTAGATATTCCATTAAAAATCAGCTGTTTCCAGCTACAATAGCCATTTACAACATTTACAATGTCTACACTGTATTGCTGATCAATTTGATGTTATTTTAATGGACAAAAAAATTGCTTTCCTTTCGAAAAACAAGGACATTTCTAAGTGACTCCAAACTTTTGAACGGTAGTGTACATTGTTATGCTGAGCTGTTTATGTAAGTTTGAATGCAACATCTATGAGAAACATTACACTTTCTCAGAGATCCATGTACATGTGTGGAACACAAGCTGGGTAGAGGAATCCTCTGTCGCGCTCGAAGTCGTGGTTGCTCCAGGAATGCGACGGCGACATTATCACAAGGCCTTAACAAGCCAGAGGTTTGAGAAACATCAGCGCTTGGTTGTTCCCAACCCAGAAAATCTAACTGCTTATCTCCACTGACAGCACAGTATCCTCCTCACAGACGAAGGCAGGGATGGATGCATGCGGGACAATTGGGGCACGTCTGCTCATGCAGTCTGAAGGCTGCTCGTCAGGTTGGGAGATGGTAGAGAATAGCAACGGTCAGTCAGGTCCTAACCTGTCTAATGGGCTGTGTCTGGTGCAGACAGGTGTCAATGATCATATGCTAGAGGAGGAGGAATGTTCAATTAACTTCACCTACAACTAGGGTTGCAAAATTCCTGGAACTTTCATAATAAATTCCCTGGTTTTCCCAAAATCCCGGTTGGAGTATCCCGGAATCAGGAGGGAATAAGCAGGAAAACCAGAAAACTCCAACCAGGATTTCTGGAAAACCAGGGAATTTGTTGAATGTTCATGGAATTTTGCAACCCTACCGCAACCCTCGGCCTAAACTTTGTCCTGAAAGTGGACCTGAAGAAATTTGACTGTTGAGACCTTTCCGATTTCATAGCACCTACTAAATGATACCAGTAATGGGTTCCTATTGAATTGTATATACTGTATATTTTGTCATTTATGGAACTGCGTTTTTAACCTAAAGTCTTCAAAGATAAGTTATTGTCCCACATTTGTATTGACTGTGATTACGGAGCAGTATCACACAGACGAGAGAGACAAATTATTATTGACTTTTATCTAATTGATCGTAAACAAAGACTAGTAATTCTGCCGTAGAACAACCATTATTAAACAAGTATAAATGATTTTTCATGTCCCTTCAGTTGTTTTCCTCACACTGTCTGCCTATGTGACACTGAGGGATGATGATTTATATGTGCTTTTATGATCTACAACCTCATCTTAATCACCCGAGGTTAACTGAACACGAGACGGACATCTTTGTTTTGTAAATAATGAAAACCTCCCTTGTCACCCGAACAAGGTTTTACACATTGTTATTTTTTAACAAAACATAAATCCATGTAATTGCCTGAATTTATCATGGATGAATGGAAGCACTTTGAACCTCTATAAATTAATTATATTTTTTAAAATAAAAAATAACCCTGCCACACTGAAGAGACATAAAGCTACATCATCCTTGTCGTATGTTCATGCATAGCTGACAGCTTAGTTTGATAACAATTTCAAACAGTTTTCCACTATTTTCCATTTCAGATCTTCTTAAACTCTCCCAATACATAAATACAAAAGCAGCTTTACAACATTAAGGCAAACCGCTTTATGTGTCAAAAAGAGAGCAAGTGATAAAGATTGATAAGAAACAGCTGGATAGCTTGTATGAGAGTAGAAAGAAGCTGTGCTTTCAACTAGGTGTATGTTAAATATAAACATGTGGTTCCACATTGCTTTTGATCATGCCTTCGATTTTGAAAAGTGCCATTAATAATCAACAACCTGGCGATGTAATCTCTTACAGATGTCCTGTAATACCTTTTCACATCTCACAGCCAGAAGACATTCCCTCTTTGCACACTCTATCCATCCATCCATCCACCCCACATCTCCCAACAGACCAGCCCGCCAGCTACCTCAAACCCTCTGCAGGGATGGGCCTATCACATCACAGGGGGAAGCATGGAGTAGCATGGAGGCAATTTTCAACTTCTTAAAATTCAAACAAGGTCTGTCAAAGTTTTGTATTTGTATTTTATCAAACAAGGGTGGGACAGGTAGCACACTACTGTATGACATATAGCTATTGTTGTACTAGTTACCATGTTGTTATAACCGTTTCAATACAGCCTCCTTAAAAAAGGTACTTGCCTTTTCCCAAAATAGGTCTCATTCAATGTTAATCTGACCTTACACAACATGCCACAGGCCAGTCCACATACTCTGAAGGGAAAGAATAGGGACATGAAGAGGGTAGTGCGTACGGCCCAGTACATCACTGGGGCAAAGCTTCCTGCCATCCAGGACCTCTATACCAGGCGGTGTCAGAGGAAGGCCCTCAAAATTGTCAAAGACTCCAGCCACCCTAGTCATAGACTGTTCTCTCTGCTACCGCACGGCAAGCGGTACCGGAGTGCCAAGTCTAGGTCCAAAAGACTTCTCAACAGCTTCTACCCCCAAGCCATAAGACTCCTGAACAGCTAATCATGGCTACCCGGACTATTTGCACTGCCCCCCCACCCCATCCTTTTTACGCTGCTGCTACTCTGTTAAGTATTTATGCATAGTCACTTTAACTCTACCCACATGTACATATTACCTCAACTACCTCAACTAGCCGGTGCCCCCGCACATTGACTCTGCAACGGTACCCCCCTGTATATATAGCCTCCCTACTGTCACTTTATTTTACTTCTGCTCTTTTTTTCTCAACACTTTTTTTGTTGTTGTTTTATTCTTACTTTTTTTTGTTTAAAATAAATGCACTGTTGGTTAAGGGCTGTAAGTAAGCATTTCACTGTAATGTCTGCACCTGTTGTATTCGGCGCATGTGACCAATACAATTTGATTTGATTTGATTTGATTTGATGAACGAACCTCTGGGAAATGTTCAAAAATCTTTTGGACTTGAATTTAGGGTTTCTACTCTTGTTGATTCACTCTGTCACGCTAACCAGTCTCATGAGGTAAAGCTCAAAGCAGTGACTACTCTGCTGTTCTTTCTCACAGACCATGTTGACAACGTCCTTACTAACACTCTGGCCTCTGGCTACACTACAGACACAGACACAGACACAGCAAGGCCAGGGATGAGGAGCCTGCATGTTTATCTACATTTGATCTTATCTTCATTTTTTACTGAGAATTGTCCTGCAAATCCAAACTTGTAGTGTATTCAAAGTTTAAAAAGGCTTCTAAAGTTTGTAATTTCCACTTTAAAATGTCAGTCTTGATTTGTTCTAACAAAGAAAGGATCAAGCCTTACAAAACATGTAAATTAATTATAATCCACATAACAATTCACATTTCCTGTTGCTGAAGGATTATTTTCCTGCTGTAGCAAACTGGCTCAAATTAAGATATGGCATTTCTAACATAAACTGCTGCATTACGAAATTGAACTCAATCTGCACTCAATAACATGCTGCCTATTTAATGTGTCTGGAGTCTGTGAACTTACAGGGATCGAAAGTCTGGTTGAAAATAGCAACATTCTTCACATGCTGAACAAACCTGTCAATACACTTTTTGTAGCAGTCTTATAATGCCGAGAGAGGCTTATTCAAAGAAGCTTTGGTGTTCCTCTACAGAAGCCTTTATGTATTTGGACATCCAGGTCAAGTCAGTTTTTACGTCAACCCGGCCACCTCCTCTGTGCCACTAGCATGTGAACGAACAGAGAGTGGATGGACTACAGACAGCTTAATTAGATGCTGTAGATAGCGTCAAAGGGACTTTCCCTGGGAATCAGCAGCAGGGAAAGGAGGAGTCAGAGAGTCAGATGGTAGTGATACAGAAGCCAGCATGGCCTGTGAAGAATGTTCCTCTGATGATAATGAGTCTAGCAGGGCGTTCTACTGCACCCTATCCATCATCCTGGCCATTCATGATCTTACACTCAAGCTATTGACTGAGGCATATGGTGACCAAAATCATATCCTTCAGGAGTCATGTTGTCTCTCCTCCCTCCCTATGTCACAAATATTTATGTCCTCAGTTGCAGCCAGTGAGTGAGCGAACAAGCAGGCAGACAGGCAGACAACCGACCAAGCTCAAAGATCACTTTGTTTCTCAGTGTGCTGCTGTTCAAGCTCGACAGCGAAGGGACTGACAGCATCAGTGCAAGTCTGAGAGAGCCCACAATCAGATGAGATTGGGAAACTCAATCAGAACAGTTGGAGAGAGAATGCACAGTAAAATGTAGTACATGGAGTTTATCATCATCTAGTACAGAGAGTTTATCATCATCTAGTACAGAGAGTTTAGCATCATCTGGTATAGAGAGTTTATCATCATCTAGTATAGCGAGTTTAGCATCATCTGGTACAGAGAGTTTATCATCATCGAGTACAGAGAGTTTAGCATCATCTGGTACAGAGATTATTATAATCTAGTACAGAGAGTTTATCATCATCTAGTACAGAGAGTTTAGCGTCATCTAGTACAGAGAGTTTAGCATGATCGAGCACAGAGAGTTTAGCATCATCTGGTACAGAGATTATTAGAATCTAGTATAGAGAGTTTAGCATCATCTGGTACAGAGTGTCACGACTTCCGCCGAAGTTGGTGCCTATCCTTGTTTGGGCAATGTTCGGCGGTCGTCGTCACCGGCTTTCTAGCTGCTACCGATCTACGTTTCTTTTTCCATTTGTTTTGTCTTGATTGTACACACCTGGTTCCCATTACATTATATTATTTCCCTATTTAACCCTCTGGTTCCCACATGGTTTTGTGCGTGTTTGTTTTGTGTCTAAGACTTATGTGAGCTGGTGTGTTTTCCCTGCGTGGAAATTAGTGTTGTTTATTTTTCGAGTAAAGTACATTGTTTACTCAGTTCTGTGTCCTGCGCCTGACTCCGTCCTACCGCTGCACATTGACACTTGACACAGAGAGTTTAGCATCATCTTGCATCATCTAGTACAGAGATTATTATCATCTAGTACAGAGAGTTTATCATCATTTTGTACAGAGAGTTTAGCATCATCTAGTACAGAGATTATTCTCATCTAGTACAGAGTTTAGCTTCATCTAGTACAGAGAGTTTAGCATCTTCCCCTGGTCAGATGTGCTCTGATTCGGACAGAAGCCATTCTCGCTCCTGCTGGATGTGTCTCAAAATAAACATTTATTGACCTGAAAACTTCTCCCTCCTCCCTAGATATCAGATAGCACGATCCACCAGTCCACAGACCATAAAATTACATCGCTAATATTCCCTCTGCCCGCCAGGCTGTTCAATGGGAATGTGTTGTAAATGTAAAAAACAGCTGTCTGAGACTTACAGGCACCAGATAATTGAACGTTAACATTCAATTCAATGTCTAAGACCTGTCAGTGGAGTTCAGTAATGAGTCAAATGACAGTAAAGTTTAATAGAAAAAGTGTAGACATCTGGAATAATCATCTCTCCTGATTTACACACATTTGTTTGTAGCTTCTGAGCTCGTCAGATAAATGTTAATGTATACTGTATAGTGCATAGAGTGTATCAGCATTGCCCCTTTTAACCTCGGCCTCTGTTTTGTTGTTTACAAGCCTGTGCTAAAGTAACGATGGTAGGTATTGCGCAAGCCAGCATGAGTGTGCAAGCCCCATAATTGCCAAATGACCGAAAGCGGAAATGTAATCATAAACAGAATACAAATGATGGCCCAATAAAGATTAGGTAACAGCATGAACAAATTAAAGTGCTGTGAAAATGGAAGTATTAGTGCAATTACACTCATTATACAACATCCATCTTTCTGACCTGACTGACTCTAGTCTGAAAATGTCACGCCCTGGCTCTGGGGACTCTTATATGTTGAGCCAGGGTGTGTAGGGTCTATGTTTTGTGTTCTATGTTCAGTTTCTAGTTCATGTGTTTTCTAGGTTGGCCGGGGTGGTTCTCAATCAGAGGCAACGAGAATCAGCTGTTGCTTGTTGTCTCTGATTGGGAACCATACTTAGGCAGCCTGTTGTGCACTTGTGTTTTGTGGGATCTTGTTCCGTGTTGGTTTGTGTTGTTAACCGAGGACTTCACGTTTCGTTTGGTTGTTTTGTATCGTGTTGCCAGTACACTATTAAAAAGATGTACGCATATCACGCTGCGCCTTGGTCCAATCATTATGACGATCGTGACAGAAGATCCCACCAATACAGGACCAAGCAGCGTGTCCAGGAGCAAACGCCGGAGGTAACGTTAGTGGATGTCCTCCTCGGTTGGGGGCAGATCACGGAGGAGGAGGCCGTCCGTTACCGGAGGGCGATGAAGGGGGAGACCAAGGCAGGAGAGGAGAAGCGGCGCCAACCGGGCCATCGTCGGACAGGCGAGAGGCACCCCCAATAATTTTTTTTGGGGGGGCACACGGCATGGACGACGGGGCTGCTGGAGGCAGATAAAGGGTGAGTTTGTGGACAAGGAGAGAAGGCCACCAGGTTACGGGGGCCATTGGTCAGTAGAGGGAAGGAGAGTGTAGAGGCACGGCGAGAGGTACTGAGGTAAGTTACCAGTCCGGTCCGGCCCGTTCCTGATCCCCACACAAGGCCAGTGGTGTGTGTTCCCAGTACGGTCCGGCCTGTTCCTGTCCCTCGCACCAAGCCTGTGATGCGCGTCGCCAGGCCGGCCCGGCCTGTTCCTGCCCCTCTCACCAAGCCTGTGGTGCGCGTCGCTAGCCCGGCCCGGCCTGTTCCTGCCCCTCGCACCAAGCCTGTGGTGCGCGTCGCCAGCCCGGCCCAGCCTGTTCCTGCCCCTCGCACCAAGCCAATGGTGCACGTCGCCAGCCCGGCCCGGCCCGTTCCTGCTCCCCGCACCAAGCCTATGGTGCACGTCGTCAGCCCGGCCCGGCCTGTTCCTGCTCCCCGCACCAAGCCAGTGGTGCGCTTCGTCAGCCCGGTCCGGCCCATTCCTGCTCCCCGCACCAAGCCTTTGGTGCGCGTCGCCAGCCCGGCCCGGCCTGTTCCTGCCCCTCGCACCAAGCCAATGGTGTGCGTCGCCAGCCCGGCCCGGCCTGATCCTGCCCCTCGCACCAAGCCTATGGTGCGCGTCGCCAGCCCGGCCCGGCCTGTTCCTGCTCCCCGCACCAAGCCAATGTTGCGCGTCGCCAGCCCGGCCCGGCCTGTTCCTGCTCCCCGCACCAAGCCTGTGGTGCGCGTCGCCAGCCCGGCCCGGCCTGTTCCTGCTCCCCGCACCAAGCCTGTGGTGCGCGTCGTCAGCCCGGTCCGGCCCGTTCCTGCTCCCCGCACCAAGCCAGTGGTGCGCGACGTCAGCCCGGTCCAGCCCGTTCCTGCTCCCCGCACCAAGCCAGTGGTGCGCGACGTCAGCCCGGTCCGGCCCGTTCCTGCTCCCCGCACCAAGCCTGTGGTGCGCGTCGCCAGCCCGGTCCGGACCGTCCCTGCTCCCCGCACCAAGCCTGTGGTGCGCGTCGTCAGTCTGGCACAGCCCGTGCCTGTTTCACCGGTGCCTGGTCAGGTACCGGTCAGCTGCTCCACACCGGAGCCTAAGCAATCCGCTCCACCGATGTCCAGTCCAGCTCCAGCCAGCGGGACCAGACCAGGGGCGCTACGGGGGGGTTGTTAGAGGGTGGTGGTCACGCCCGGAGCCGGATCCGCTTCCGAGGCGGAATGCCTACCCGGCCCCTCCCCTGTTGGGTTTATGTTGGCGCGGTCGCAGTCCGCGCCTTTGGGTGGGGGGGGGGGGGGTACTGTCACGCCCTGGCTCTGGGGACTCTTATATGTTGAGCCAGGGTGTGTAGGGTCTATGTTTTGTGTTCTATGTTCAGTTTCTTGTTCATGTATTTTCTAGGTTGGCCGGGGTGGTTCTCAATCAGAGGCAACGAGAATCAGCTGTTGCTTGTTGTCTCTGATTGGGAACCATACTTAGGCAGCCTGTTGTGCACTTGTGTTTTGTGGGATCTTGTTCCGTGTTGGTTTGTGTTGTTAACCGAGGACTTCACGTTTCGTTTGGTTGTTTTGTATTTTGTATCGTGTTGCCAGTACACTATTAAAAAGATGTACGCATATCACGCTGCGCCTTGGTCCAATCATTATGACGATCGTGACAGAAAACACTCAAAACAAAACAGGAGGGACGGTGGGCATGCAAAAACCAGGAGGGAAAAGGAGGATTGTGGATTGTGAGGAATGCTGGAATCCCATATGTTTTGGAGTGAGAAGAATGTGGTTAATGCATCGATTCAGATCCAAGGCAGAAAATAGAAACATGTCTGAACAACAGGGAGAGGAAGCTAGCGTACAGTACACACACCTCTAAACACACAGTTGGGTTGTCACTCCTCTTTTGGCTGCAGGGCTGGCATAGAGTGGTATAATTGATATGCAGAACATTACAGACTTTATGTGGACATGCTAGGCCACAAGGCGATGTTTTGGATGATACATTGCACAAGGAAACAGCTGGTTTATGACTGGTTTGTGAAACATAGTTAACCAAAATTGTATCCGTTTTTAATTCAATGAGATATACCAGGTCACTTTATCCACACAAAGCCATATTTCTGACCACACAAACAGAGTCAGATCCATAGTATCTCCCTCTCCTGTGGTAAGCTAGTCTCTCTAGACAGATGGGTTGATGGATGCTCCCTATGGCTCCCTATGTTTTGATCATAATACAACCGGCAGGTGTCTTACTGGTCAGTTCCCATTACATGGAGAATCTCATAGTGGTTCTGCCCAGCCGTGTGCCCACTGAGAACTCAGAGGGCGATGCCTGCACTGATAAAAGCCCACTCGAATGCTCCCTTTGTGGGTTGACTAATTCCACATTGTGTGGGAGGGTAGGGGGACAAAATAAAACAACCAGGACACTGTCTTGAATTAAAGTCTCAATCTGGGGCTATGGGAGATCAGCTGTAGAGACGCATAACACTCTATTCAACTGCCATTTTGGAGTCAAGGGTTTTCTTGTTTCTCTGAATTCTGATGCATTATATTCAGTGAAATGACTCCAGACCATAACATGTATAATAACATCATGGGGTCCCTTCTTCAATTAATGATGATATGATTTGTTTGTAATAAAAATATTTGATCATTTATGCTCTATGTATTTGCACGAAATGGTTAATATGCAGCAGTAGCCTACATAAAGTGTCATGTTCAAAGCAGCATTCTCCATCAACTACAGCGGTAATGTAATGATTTAGGTGTTTTTAGACTGTATTGAAGAAGCCATCAAGGTAAGCTATTAGTGTGTGAAAAAATACACACGTAAGATTGCCATTATATGCTTCTCCAGACCACAACACTATCTATCATTTATGGTGACATAATCATTATGTCCAATGGACAAGAAATAAACGGAATATCAGCAAAATAAAGGGTTCATTTGATTGGATTTACAAAGGGGGAGATTTTCGCCACAGGGAATTGTAAAAAAAATAATCTAAAAGAAATCTGCAACGCTGTTTCCACAGTGATCAAAACATTGAATATCTGGGGTACAGTGCCTTCAGAAAGTATTTATACCCCTTGACTTATTTCACATTTTGTTGTGTCATGAGCCTCTCACTCCACCGGGTTACCACCTTATTTTCTTCCACTCTGCTCACCACTCTCTCTACTCAGCCTAACTAGCTCCACCTGTCCCTGCTCTGCTCTGCTCTAATTACTCTGCCAGCTGCGCTGCATTACCCACTACCTCTCCCAGTATTTAAGGCCCTGTCTTTCAGCTCTCCGGTGTCAGATCGTCTGCAAAGCTCACACCCGGAACCTGTTTGCTCGCGCTTCTGGCTCACCCTGGTTTTGTGACCCCGGACCTGCCTGATTTTTGGATACTCGTCTGCCCCAGGAGATCCAGACCTGCTTCTGCCATTACGACTCCTGACTACTCTTCAATCCCGGTAACTCTGACCAGCCTTCTGCCTTGCTACTACGTATTTTGGATTTCCCTTGAACTGTACTGCTGCCTTGTTTCATTCCGCCCTGTTGTGTCTGTGTCTCCCCCCCCCCAGGACTTCTGGACCACCCACCACCGGCTTCATAGGACGCATCGCTGCCACTGGGGGGGGCACAGACCCAGCACATTGGACGGGATCCCTGTTACCCCTGGAGCCTTCATTCACTCCCTACTTCCCTTTTCCCTTAAGTTTAATAAACTTTCTGGTGTGACGCAATTGTGGTCCTCTGGTCGTCTGTCTGAACCGTGACAGTACGATCTGACCATTATGGACTCAGCGCACACTTTCCCCGACATGGAAACCGATGAGCATGAGCAGCAGTTCCAGCAGCAGCAACAACAACTCGCCATGATCATTCAACTCCTCACCAACCTGACCCCAGCCAGTCTGGCCACCAGCCCTGCCCCCGAGTTACCTGCCCCGGTCATTGCAGCCGCTGCTCCGGAACCCAAGATTGGAAACCCCGAGCGGTTCAACGGCGATTCAACCCAGGTCCGGCCATTCCTGACTAGCTGCCGACTTCAGTTCTCCTTGCAGCCAAGGACCTTCGCCACGGAGGGGGCTAAAGTTGGGTATGCCATCACTCACCTGACGGGCCGAGCTCGACTCTGGGGAACAGCAGAGTTCGAACGTCAAACCCCCGCATGTGCAACCTTCGACCTGTTTGCTGAGGAGATGCTGAAGGTGTTTGACCTGGATTCACCAACCGCAGAGGCGTCTCGTGAACTGTTCAGTATTCGACAAGGCAGACGTACAGTCGCAGACCATTCCATCGACTTCCGAACCCTGGCTAGACGAAGTTCTTGGAACACACCATCGTTGGTGGACGCGTTCTTCCATAGTTTGGCTGACTATATCAAGGACGAGTTGGTCTCCCATGAACTGCCTTCCACTCTTGATGAAGCCATCGCACTAACTGTCAGGATCGACAGAAGGATACAGACCCGTCGTCGTGAGAGGGGGCGCCAAGGTCCACCTACTACCGGCATTCGGAGAGATCCGACTGGGCTCCTGTCATCTACTGCCACTCACCCAGGTCAGCTTGATCAGTCTGAGCCTATGGAGATTGGGCGAGCCTCTCTCACTCCTGCAGAGCGCCAGCGACGCTTCACCTCAAACCTCTGCCTCTATTGTGGAGGTGATGGACATCGTGTGGTAACCTGCCCTTTAAAGGGCCGAAGCTCACCGGGCATAGGGGGAGTCCGGTTGAGTTCAATGACCATCCAGTCCTCCGACCGCAAACCCCTGCTGCAAGTTCACCTCCGCCTCTCTGACTCAACTCACACCCTGGCTGCTCTGGTGGATTCTGGCGCCGAAGCCAACATAATGGACATCAAGCTGGCACGCCAACTGGGACTGGAGAACCTCCGTTTGACACCTCCTATTCCTGCCCGGGCACTGGACGGTCACTTACTCGGATCGGTCACTCATGTCACGGCCCCGGTCTCGATGGGTCTGTCCGGAAACCATCAAGAAACTATCCAGTTTCACCTGCTCCCCTCTCCAGGCCAACCCCTCATCCTGGGTTACCCATGGCTCCGCCGGCACAACCCTCAGCTCGACTGGGTGACCGGGGTGATCAGGGAGTGGGGAGAGGACTGCCACCGAACCTGCCTGCTTGCTGCCGCACTACCCCCTCGGCCAGTACCTACTAACTCCGCTCCTGACCTCTCCAATGTCCCAGAATGCTACCATGGTCTCAGAGAGGTGTTTGACAAAGCAAGAGCCACATCTCTGCCCCCTCACCGACCGTACGACTGTGCCATCGACCTCCTCCCTGGAACAGCCCCTCCAAAGGGTCGTCTTTATTCGTTGTCTGCTCCTGAAAGAAAGTCCATGGAGGACTACATCAATGGCTCTCTGTCCGCAGGATTAATCCGTTCATCTTCATCTCCTGCTGGTGCTGGCTTCTTCTTTGTGGGGAAGAAGGACGGATCTCTTCGCCCCTGCATCGACTACAGGGGACTCAACGACATCACAGTGAAAAACCGTTACCCTCTGCCTCTGCTCACCTCTGCTTTTGAGTTGCTCCAGGGAGCCACTGTTTTTACCAAGTTGGATCTCAGAAACGCTTACCACCTAGTGCGGATCCGGGAGGGAGATGAATGGAAAACCGCATTCAATACACCAACAGGCCACTACGAGTATCTGGTTATGCCTTTTGGCCTCACCAATGCTCCTGCTGTGTTCCAGGCTCTAGTGAATGATGTACTGCGGGACATGTTAAACAAGTTTGTCTTCGTTTACCTGGATGACATCTTAATCTACTCCAGAAACCTGTCTGAACACACCCGCCATGTCCAGCAAGTCCTTCATCGTCTTCTGGAGAATTCCCTCTACGCCAAGGCAGAGAAATGTGAGTTTCACGTCAAGACAGTGGCCTTCCTGGGGTACATAGTGGCAGAGGGAAGTATCCAAATGGATCCTGCCAAAGTATCAGCAGTCACTTCATGGCCAGTTCCGGAGAACAGAAAGAAGCTGCAACAGTTTCTGGGGTTTGCTAACTTCTATAGAAAGTTTATCCGGAACTACAGTACCGTTGCTGCCCCTCTCACTGCTCTAACCAGCACCAAGCAACCCTTCACCTGGACCCCAGCAGCCGACAAAGCCTTCAGTACCCTCAAGGTGAGGTTCACCTCCGCTCCCATCCTCCAGATGCCTGATGTGGACCGGCAATTCATTGTGGAGGTGGACGCCTCGGATGTGGGAGTTGGTGCTGTGATTTCTCAGTGGGCTGCGGAGGATAGGAAGCTCCATCCCTGTGCCTTTTTCTCACGTCGGTTGTCCCCCTCTGAGTGCAATTACGACATAGGGAACCGTGAGCTGCTGGCTGTGAAGCTTGCCTTGGAGGAGTGGCGTCACTGGCTGGAGGGGTCCACCATTCCATTTCTCGTTTGGACCGATCATAAGAACTTGGAGTACATCCGCACGGCCAAACGGTTGAACTCCAGGCAGTCCCGCTGGGCCCTGTTCTTCACCAGGTTTAATTTCACTCTGTCATACCGGCCTGGATCACGCAACACCAAGCCAGACGCCCTCTCCCGTCAATTCCAGAAGGATGACACCCCCTCCAAGGACCCTGTGTCGATTCTGCCAAGTCCCTGCATCGTTGCAGCTCTGACCTGGGCTGTTGAGGAACAGGTGCTGGAGGCTCTCCGTAACCAGCCAGGTCCCAGCACTTGCCCAGCTGACCGCCTTTTTGTCCCCGAAGACCTGAGGTCCCAGGTCGTTCAGTGGGGACATGACTCCCGCCTAGCTTGTCACCCTGGCTCCACCCGCACTTACAACCTGCTCGCCCAGAGGTTCTGGTGGCCCTCTCTGAGGAAGGATGTACGGGAATTCGTCCAAGCCTGCCCCATCTGCAACCAACACAAGTCGTCCTGCCAGCCCCCAGCCGGATTGCTGCAGCCCCTGCCTGTGCCCAGACGTCCCTGGTCTCACATCGCCCTTGACTTTGTCACGGGGCTGCCCCCTTCAAGTGGCATGACCGTCATTCTCACCATAGTTGACCGTTTCAGCAAGATGGCACACTTCATTCCCCTCCCCAAGCTCCCAACCGCCAAGGAGACCGCCCAGGTGGTCCTGGAACACGTCTTCCGGATCCACGGACTGCCTAAGGATGTAGTTTCTGACCGTGGTCCACAATTCTCCTCCGCTTTTTGGAAGGAGTTCTGTCACCTGCTGGGAGCCACAGTCAGTCTGACTTCCGGATTCCATCCCCAATCCAATGGGCAGTCAGAGCGGGCTAATCAGGAGCTCGAGAAGGCACTGCGATGCATGACTTCACGCAACCCCCACTCCTGGTCGCAGCAATTGACATGGGTGGAGTACGCACACAATTCTCTGACCTGCTCTGCCATCGGTATGTCCCCTTTCCAATGTGTTTATGGATACCAGCCTCCTCTATTTGCCAGCCAGGAAGAGGAGGTTACTTGCCCATCTGCACTTGCTTTTGCCCGTCGATGTCGCCGCACCTGGTCACAAGCCCGAGCCACACTCCTCAGATCCGTTGCCAGCTACACTACCGGGGCCAACCGTCGGAGAATTCCTGCTCCCACCTACCATGTTGGTCAAAGGGTGTGGTTGTCATCGAAGAACCTGCCACTCAGGGTGGAGTCGCAGAAGCTGGCACCTCGGTTCATTGGCCCATTCCCTATCATAAGAGTGATTAGCCCAACTGCTGTCCGGCTCCAACTGCCTAATTCCCTGAGGGTGCACCCCACTTTCCATGTGTCTAAGATTAAGCCCATCCATGAGAGTCCGCTGGTCCCTGCTGCGCCTTGTCCTCCTCCTCCACGGCTCGTCGATGGTGGTCTGGTTTACACCGTCCGCCGCCTGCTTCGGTCCAGACGGAGGGGTAGGGGTCTCCAGTACCTCATTGACTGGGAGGGCTATGGACCTGAGGAAAGGACCTGGGTGCCAGCTAGTCGGATTGTGGATAGGACTCTCATCACCGCTTTCCACCAACAGCATCCTGATCAACCTGCAATCCGTAGGGGCCGCCCCAGAGGGGTCCCTAACCGTCCTGCCCGCTCGGCTTCCTGTCCTGTGCCTGATCCTGTCTCGGGACCCGTCCCATCTCCCGACCACGGCCCTCCGGCTTCCTCCGAGGATGAGGACGTTCACTCGGACCGTTCGGAGGAGTTCTAGCCCTCCTCCGGCTCCCCTCCTCCCGCCCGGCGTGGTGTTGCTCTTGGGACTTCTGGGGCCGTCCCTTGGGGGGGGGGGTTCTGTCATGAGCCTCTCACTCCACCGGGTTACCACCTTATTTTCTTCCACTCTGCTCACCACTCTCTCTACTCAGCCTAACTAGCTCCACCTGTCCCTGCTCTGCTCTGCTCTAATTACTCTGCCAGCTGCGCTGCATTACCCACTACCTCTCCCAGTATTTAAGGCCCTGTCTTTCAGCTCTCCGGTGTCAGATCGTCTGCAAAGCTCACACCCGGAACCTGTTTGCTCGCGCTTCTGGCTCACCCTGGTTTTGTGACCCCGGACCTGCCTGATTTTTGGATACTCGTCTGCCCCAGGAGATCCAGACCTGCTTCTGCCATTACGACTCCTGACTACTCTTCAATCCCGGTAACTCTGACCAGCCTTCTGCCTTGCTACTACGTATTTTGGATTTCCCTTGAACTGTACTGCTGCCTTGTTTCATTCCGCCCTGTTGTGTCTGTGTCTCCCCCCCCCCAGGACTTCTGGACCACCCACCACCGGCTTCATAGGACGCATCGCTGCCACTGGGGGGGGCACAGACCCAGCACATTGGACGGGATCCCTGTTACCCCTGGAGCCTTCATTCACTCCCTACTTCCCTTTTCCCTTAAGTTTAATAAACTTTCTGGTGTGACGCAATTGTGGTCCTCTGGTCGTCTGTCTGAACCGTGACATGTTGTGTTTCAGCCTGAATTCAAAATGGAATAAATATAATTTTCCCTCACCCATCTACACACAATACCCCCATAATGACAAAGTGAAAACATGTTTCTAAATTGTTTTGCAAATGTATTGAAAATTAAATACAGAATTATCTCATTTACATAAGTATTCACACCCCTGAGTCCATACTTTGTAGAAGCACCTTTGGCGGCAATTACAGCTTTGAGTCATCTTGGGTATGTCTGTATCAGCTTTGTACATCTGGATTTCCACAGATTTTCAGTGAGATTCAAGTGTGGGCTTTGTCTGGGCCACTCAAGGACTTTCACATTCTTGTTCAGAAGCCATTTCAGCGTTGCTTTGGCTGTATGCTTGTGGTCATTGTCCTGTTGGAACGTACATTTTCGTCCCCAAGTCTAAGATTGTTTGCACTCTGAAGCAGGTTCTCATCAAGGATTTGCATATTTTTAATTAATAATTAATATGCCATTTAGAAGACACTTTTATCCAAAGCGACTTACAGTCATGCGTGCATAATTTTTTTGTGTATGGGTGGTCCCGGGGATCGAACCCACTACCTTGGCGTTACAAGCGCCATGCTCTACCAGCTGAGCTACAGAGGACCACATATGTTTGCCTCCATTCATTGTTCCCTCTATCTTTACCAGTCTCTCAGTCCCTGCTGCTGACAATAATCCCCATTGCATGATGCTGCCACCACCATGCTTCACGGTAGAGATGGTGTTGAGACAGGTGATGAGCTGTGCCTGGTTGTCTCCAGACATAGCGCTTTGCGTTCAGGCCAAATAATTACATTTTTGTCTTATCAGACCACAGTCTTTCATGTGCCTTTTTGCAAACTCCAGGCGTGCTGTCATGTGCCTTTTTCTCAAGAGTGGCTTCCGTCTGGCCACTCTCCCATAAAGCCCAGATTGGTGAAGTGCTGTACAGACTGTTGTCTTTCTGGGAGGTTCTCCCATCTCAGCCAATGAACTCTGTAGTTCTGTCAGAGTGGTCATTGGGTTCTTGGTCATCTCCCTGACCAAGGTCCTTCTTGCCCGGTTGCTCAGTTTGGTCGGACGGTAAGCTCTAGGCAGTATGGGTAGTTCCATATTTTATCAATTTCCCAATGATGGAGACCACTGTGCTCTTGGAAACTTTCAACACTCTATAACTTGTTTTATACCCTTCCCCAGATATATGCCTCATCACAATTCTATCTCGGAGATCTACGGACAGTTCCTTGGACTTCATGGTATAGTTTTTGCTCTGACATGCACTGCCAACTGTGGGACCTTATACAGACACGTGTGTTTCTTTCTAAATCATTTCCAAACAATTGAATTGGCCACAGGTGGACTCCAAGTTCCAGTGACATCTCAAGGATGATCAAAGGAAATTGGATGCACTTGAGCTCAATTTGGAGTGTCATAGCAAAGAGGTGTGAATGCTTATGTAAATAGCTTTTCTGTATTTCGTTTTCAATAAATTTGCAAACATTTCTAAAAACATGTTTTGACTTTGTCATTATACGGTATTGTGTGTAGCTGGATGAGAAAAACATATATTTAATTCAGGCTGAAACACAACTAAATATGGAATAAGTCAAGGGGTACAGGGTTGGGGACTAACTGATCACATTTAATCAGTTACATGCAATCTGATTACAAAAAACCTGTAACCAGCTAAAATATTGTAATCAGATTACAGATATTTAAAAAAATCTAGATTATATTTCTCAGATTACTTTTAAATTCAGAATGGATGTGATGACACATGAAATGCTATGATGGATCCTTTTTGTCTTCTTCTAATGCAGGAATGTAGTCCAAAACTAACTGAAAGTAATCAGATTATGTTACTGAGTTTGGGTAATCCAAAAGTTACGTTACTGATTACAATTTTGGACCGGTAACTAGTAACTGTAACAGATGACATTTAGAAAGTAACCTACCCAAACCTGAAGGGGTATGACTCATTTCTGAAGGCACTGTATGTGAGCAGCTACCACCCTCTTCAGCAGTATGCTGAGGATTTATTAGCCATCACTGAGTAAACACCCAACACAGGGCAGTGAATGGCAAGAGTCCAGTCCATATGTGGTTGCCACACTAAGTGCACTTTCCCAGCCATACTCCAACATGTCTGGGCCATTTCTTCTGAACATATGTCGAGATTCCCAGCACATTCTGTAGGTATTTCAAAATTGAAGACAAGTGAAAAAAGAGAGGTTGTGTTATGTTATGATAATCTCATATGGGCCTACTATGATCTGGAGGAAGGGTTGTCTCTCATGTCTTTGTGTGGGTATGAGAACGCCTTTTATCAGGGAATGGAGGTGATGTTCACTTGCATCAGAGTCGGATCACCCCCTGATAAGAGAGAAGGCAAGAAGGTACAGCAGATCATGCACCAACACTCTCATTCATGAACTGACAATATCCAGAAACAGGGACTACTGGGAGAATGACTTGACTCTTCTAGTAGTAATATTAGTAGTAGTAGTAGTAGTCGTAGTAGTAGTCGTAGTAGTAGTTGCAGCAGCAGTAGCAGTAGTAGCAGTAGTAGTAGCAGCAGTAGCCGTAGTAGTTGTAGTAGTAGCATTAGTAGTAGTAGTAGCAGTAGTAGTAGTAGTAGTAGTAGTGACAATGGCAGTAGCAGTAGTAGTAGTAGCATTAGTAGTAGTAGTAGTAGTAGTAGCAGTAGTAGCAGTAGTAGTAGTAGTAACATTAGTAGTAGTAGTAGTAACATTAGTAGTATTAGTAGTAGCAATAGTAGTAGCGGTAGTAGTAGCAGCAGCAGCAGTAGTAGTAGTAGTAGTAGTATTAATAGTAGCAGTAGTAACAGTAGTAGTAGTAGTAGTAGTAGTAGTAGTAGTAGTAGTAGTAGTAGTAGTAGTAGTAGTAGTAGTAGTAGTAGTAGTAGCAGTAGTAGAATTAGTAGCATTAGTAGTAGTAGTTAGTAGTAGTAGTAGTAGTAGTAGTTAGTAGCAGTAGTAGTAGTAGCAGTAGTAGTAGTAGTAGCAGTATCTCATTTTATGTGGAGTGCAGAGCAAGGCAGAATTCCTGGTCCCTTTACAGGTTGGCTTGGCAGTACTCAGATGAGAGAGAGAGAGAACTGGCTCCCAGTTAATTCACATTGTGTGGGGAGAGAAGAGAACACACTCATCTCTCAACAGAACCCCTGCTGTCGCCTGTTATCAACACAACTCTTGACACCACATTTCTGCACCTCTCCATCTCTCTGGCTCGCAAGATGACAAATCTGTCAGGGATAATGTTTAAACGGCTTTCCAATTGGCCCCATGCCAAAGGACTGCATTGTAGGCCAGACGTTTTTTTTAAAGTCCCTTTTTTGCAAATGCCATGCTGTCATACTGCTGCTGCTGCTTTGAATCACCTAAACCTGTATACTGTAGCTGCTTTTGATGTAGTGACCCTCCTCAACTAGAACCGTTTTAGTGCCTCAGACACACCACATGGTAGGAATATTGAAAGGAAATCTGAAAACATGACCCTCTAAAAAGATACGCGTCAACTGTCCCTTTGTGTCTGCTTCGCTTGACAGAGACCAGGTGCAGGAGAGATTCTCCTGAAAGAGGAACAGCATTTAGATTGCAAAAGCTCTGAGATGGAAGAATGGTTTCAGTTTGAAGCCAGCACTGTGTAATGTCAGCAACACATGCATTTTGGTATAGGTTATCAAAACACTGTCTGTACCGCACAAAGAAAGAAATTAACTCTTCACTGCTAAAATGAATTGAGTCGTTATTTTTTTGTACATCGCAATACTTGCAAACATGGGTGTACAATAGGGTGACACACACACACGCATGCACACGCACACACACACACCTCTGAGTGAGAAGAGGGACTAATGTGAGATTATTGATTCTGGGTCAATGAAACAACACCTGGTGAACCTTAAGATCAGTGGAGAGAGAGAAGGAGAGAAGGAGAGAAGAGGAGAACGAGAGAACGAGAGAAGAGGAGAAGGAGAGAAGGAGAGAAGGAGAGGGGGATGACATACTCCAGGCCTGTACCAGAGACTATGTCCTGTACCAGAGACTATGTCCTGCACCAGAGACTATGTCCTGTCCAGAGACTATGTCCTGTCCAGAGACTATGTCCTGTATCAGAGACTATGTCCTGTCCAGACTATGTCCTGCACCAGAGACTATGTCCTGTCCAGAGACTATGTCCTGTCCAGAGACTATGTCCTGTACCAGAGACTATGTCCTGTCCAGACTATGTCCTGTACCAGAGACTATGTCCTGTACCAGAGACTATGTCCTGTACCAGAGACTATGTCCTGCACCAGAGACTATGTCCTGCACCAGAGACTATGTCCTGTCCAGAGACTATGTCCTGTCCAGAGACTATGTCCTGTACCAGAGACTATGTCCTGTCCAGACTATGTCCTGTATCAGAGACTATGTCCTGTCCAGACTATGTCCTGCACCAGAGACTATGTCCTGTCCAGAGACTATGTCCTGTCCAGAGACTATGTCCTGTACCAGAGACTATGTCCTGTCCAGACTATGTCCTGTACCAGAGACTATGTCCTGTACCAGAGACTATGTCCTGTACCAGAGACTATGTCCTGCACCAGAGACTATGTCCTGTCCAGAGACTATGTCCTGTCCAGAGACTATGTCCTGTACCAGAGACTATGTCCTGTCCAGACTATGTCCTGTACCAGAGACTATGTCCTGTACCAGAGACTATGTCCTGTACCAGAGACTATGTCCTGCACCAGAGACTATGTCATGTACCAGAGACTATGTCCTGTACCAGAGACTATGTCCTGTACCAGAGACTATGTCCTGTACCAGAGACTATGTCCTGTCCAGAGACTATGTCCTGTACCAGAGACTATGTCCTGTACCAGAGACTATGTCCTGTACCAGAGACCTAACTAACTTATGCTTGGAGAGGACTTGTTCCAAGAAAGAACTTAGAATAATGTGTCACAAGTCGGATTCAATACTTTGTAGTATTTTAAGGATTACATTATTTCTGGGAAAACAGTGTAAGAATGAACAAGTAATATAATTGAACTTCGAGATAACTAAATGAACTGGAAATGAGTGGAGAAATGAATAATCAGTTGATGTATGAAAGTGAATTGCATGTTTTCTCTAATGGGAAGGCCACTTTTGGAAATGTTGAATAAACCTTCAAATCATTGGGTTGGTCAATTGGAATTCTAACCAGATAATCTTGTTTTGGCAAAGATAACAAAATGTTCAACTGCTGTTGCATTTATAGGTTGGCTCTGTGTGTATGTCTTCTGTGTGTAGGCCGACGTGTGTGTGAGCGTTAGGGTGTGTGTCAGCAACCACACTCGTTAAATGGAACGGCATATATAATCAATGTTTAAGATGATTTTGCTAAATTTAGAAGTGTAGAGGATATGATTAAACTGACCAAAATACTTTCCCCTCAAGTTTCTCTGTTCTGTGTCCAGAGTCAGCAAATGTATTTCAATTCCTTGTGCCTAAACATCAGGCGGATTTGAAACTTGAAAGGACCAGTGTGATTTGGATGTGGAATTAGAACAAACAAACTTCAGAGGAAATAAAGCAGTCCTCTTCGCTAATACGTTTCAGTGTTATTTTGGGTCCTGGGCTCAATCTGATTGGCTGTGGTACAGGAGCAGCCAGTGAAGGGCCAGTGATGAGATTGCAGAATGGTGTTCTGCTCTGGCTGTGTGTCTGGAGAGGCAACATCTCCCCCTGCTGACTGCATAAGCCACAGCTCCTCTCTCTAAGAAAGCCCCTCCCTGCCCCCTCAGTCGCTCTGTGCTGCAGGCTGCAGCAGGGGTGGTGTATGACCCCAAGACTCATCCACTGTTCATGTAGACATTCAGCATAATGAACCCTCAACCCCGCGACCCTCTTTTCCTCAACACACATACTTTCACTCTCAGAAGTAGCCAGTCAGAGCCATACATTCCTCAAGGTTTGGTTTGGAAAGGGTGAAGAAACCACATCTGGTTTTGCTTAGCAAGAATCTTTCCCCACTTTCAATTACGTCTTAAAAATAGGTTTCAGATTATAAATGGAGGGTTATTCTGCTTATTTGTGTATCATATTCTTCAATGATATGGGCTGGTAACTTGTTACTTCCATATTTACATTGAATGTAATTTATTGAGTGGTGTTGGGAGGGACACCAAATAAAATAAACATGTAATGATGATAGCGTCAGAGAGTAAACATGTTTGGATATTCTCCTAGTATCCTGTCAGGTCAGTTAGAAACGGTGCCAGCAGCTTCCAGAGAATGAAAAGCTGGTACACCAGTACTGGTAGTATTACTGAAGTCGATCAACCACACACCCATATTAATCTTCTCAGCCACTGGAGGGCAGTGGAAGAACTCCTTATTGCTCGGTGGGTCATTACTGTGGGTCATTACTGTACACGTACACGTAGACCCAGTCAACAATCAGCAGTGTCATGCATCACTGACCTAGAAACTCAAACAACTGTCCTCTTTGTCCTTGTCTCTTTCCCCTGGCTTTTTCATCTACACACATTCCTACAAGTAACTATCTCTGGGGCTGATTTAGGAACCGGTAGGGACCTCTCTGGAGGCCTATGGTATCTGAACACTAAAAGCCCACAGAGAGCAGACACACATGCCTGGATCAGGCCACCACAGAGAGCAGACACACATGCCTGGATCAGGCCACCACAGAGAGCAGACACACATGCCTGGATCAGGCCACCTTATAGCAGACATTCATGGAGCCTACACTTATTACATCACTGAGCACCTTGGCTTCACTGCAAATTCACACATAATAATAGAATCTAGCATAACCACTCATTCGTTCCAATGGGAAAAAGAAGGAGTAAGGGTCTGTAACTTGTTTGTCCGAATGTTCCAGGGAAAATAAGTGTCATGCTGTGTGGTCTTTGTACATAGTGTGGCTCAGATTTAAGTTTAAGACCCTTGTTGTTCTTGGGGATTCAGTCTTTTTAATTTAATTTAAATGAAACCAGACAATGTTGACATATAACGAGACCTTGATGGATTATCTATATGGTAATATCCAAATATGGCTGCTAGATTGGCACATGCACGGCCATCTTGTTGAGTATTTCTGTCATCAAGCCAGTATCCCCCTCTGTCCAAACTCCACCTCTTTAGCAATATCCTCTTTACAGACATCTTTCTGATTGGCAGTCAGACAAAACAGACATTGGTAATTGCATTATTTCCATTGCCCTCACTAAGAGTATGGGTAAAGATATTAAAGTAGAAAATAATCTGCAGGCAGGCAAACCTCTCAACAATCATGTCCTTAAGTTCTAAGGAATGGCAGTGTCATGCTGTTAAAATGTCCATGAATGAAGTTAAAAGAAGCCTGTGAATTGCTATAGAAATGGCGTAGGAGTGTTCATCATAAAGTACATGCTAGCAAGAATTTCTCAGTTCGAAAAAGATCCAGTCTCTTAAGTCTCAAACAATGCCCTTTGAAAATGAGGGCAAAAGGGTTTTTTAGTTAGTGTCAAATTGCATTCCACACAGTTCATTAGACTGTACTTACTGAGAGCACAAAGGTATCCCTTTATATTAAACATTCAAGGCTGCCGAGATTAAATTCCATTTAGAGTCATGGCGTGAGTCTCACGAGCTACGGGCTACTGGGGAGCCAGACTGGAGTGATGTTTGAACCTTCAGAGCTAAAGCTTTCAGGAGGTGGAGAATGGAGACTAACCTCGTATCGGTCTCTTCAATAAAAACGCAGCATTTTAGTGCAAATCATAGTGCCCGACACAACTCTTCTCTTCAGGCAGGTGTTAGCAGGCTCAAAGGTCATGTTCTGAGACAACCTCAACTTCCTGAGGTGAAACTTTCACTCCAAAAATACTGGATATATATGGGGGATTTGGATAAAAATCACTGAATGTTCATCCTAACATACAGCCAATAGCAGCATCCATTTGCCAGCATTCTGTGTCCAAAAAGAGTAACTTCCCTTCGGGATAAAATCACAAGCGTGACAGGTAAAATGTTTCCCCATCAGAGATTTCCCCTGAGTGCTAGTGTACTGCTGCCCTTCAACTCTGTTTGCATTGATTGTCTCTTACAGGATGTCTGTTTTATTGTTTATTGTATAAAAGCCCAGATGTCCTTCAATATGCCTGTCCCCAGTCTTTTCAGTGTTGTACTGTACTAGGTAAAGTGCAGAATGGTGCTATGATAGAGGGGATCAGATGGAGATGGTTACACACAGAGCCATGTATTTAGAGAGTTGGGCCAATGCGGTTTCTGCATGCATTTACATGACACCTCAACATTCCATGGCACCCATGTTAGCTCCACATTAACATTACATGGGAAATACTTAAACCATAGAAGTAGGAATTAGAATACTAGCGTGGAACCCCGTATTATCGGCATATTCAACAGCATTTAAGAAATATATTACCTTCAACAGTGTTATCTTGTGATCAAGCCATCAATGTTATGTGATTATTGGTGTCGTAAAAATGTTAGCTAATGGGTTAGCAATTAGCATGTTTGACATTTCAGTGGAAATACTTTATCAGCTTTTTGGCAAATAAATACGTCCCGTGTTATCGGCATATGGTGCCCAGTTATTGGCCACCTTACTATTTTGTTCAATTACAAGATATATCTGTTTAATTTTGTTCAAAAAAGAGACTCCAACCACATATCCAAAGTGTTTACTAGATAGCTGAATTGTTGGCTAGCCTTCCTGTAAAAAATTATGACTTGCCTGTCAACTTTTCATTGTGTAGCCCGGTGCGCCCTCCTGTGGACTCTTAAAAAATTGTTATTCACCAACATATTCAGTGTTGCAACCAAATAATGTCTCAATTTGTTTTACAGATTAATCTTATGTTTTGAGAAAGTAGATAACAGTTGAAAACTAAAATATAAATGAGTATGAATAATTTACATCAAATAAAACTAATGTGCATTGACATAAACAATGAAAACACTGTTGGAGTTTGTTGCAGAGATGCACTTGGAAAGTAAAGGAAGAAATACACAAGATGGGTTGAATAAATATATATTATATTTTAGACATGTATTTTTTGTACAAATAAATAATTTCATATGAACACAAAAAAAATCACAATAAAAATCCAGCTCCACTGCTACCTCTGGATCACACTGCACACACCTGCAGTGGAACCAGTGCTGACAGAAGTCACAGCACACCCATGGCACTTCGGATCTACACTCCTGAGGGGAGCTTGCAGGTGGATCATGCTCCCCGCAGCGAGCACAGCAGGTGGTCTTCTTTTATACAAAATAAAATAAGAATAAAAAATTGAATAACATGGTTTTGCAAAATGTATAAGTTCTTCAACAACAATAGTAATTGATACAACTGAGAGAGAGAAAAACAGATTATGAAGTACCTGAGAGTGGTGCCATGGGTGGCGTGACCGGTGGAGCTTTTCTCTTTCTTTTCTGTGCTGCAGTTTGAGAAAAAGTAGTGTTAGACTGAGCATGTTGCATGAAAACACTTATCCAACTTTTTTACATCAATACCTCTGGAGGAAGCTGCAGAAGTTTTGGAGGTGGAGATGACTTGAGGGCTGGTGCTATGGACTGTAGATATGTAAAGAGAGATGTTTTTTTTTACATTGCTGTTTTATAAAACAGATAAGTCATTTTTTTCGTAATTTAACATGTGTTTACCTGTGGAGGTGGCTGTATTCAAATTGCAGGGGGCAGGGACACCAGACGAGGCTGCTATGGTGATGTGACCAGGGGAGACTATAGATTTGTTTGGGTTTCTCCCTCAACCCACTCTCCACCAAGTGCTTCTCATAAGAGAAGGTGTCCATCGTCGGACATGTGGCACACTCAGCTCTTCCCCTGTCCAGGGTGTCCGGCCTCCTCATGCTCAGGTTCTTGTGCCTCCTCCTGAACATTTCCCACCACCTCTTCCTCAGTGGTGGGATTGTTTCCCCTGGGTGCCGAAACCTACAATAGAATAGATTATATAATTGTCCATCCAGGATGACAATGTTTGTTTTGGCATCACCATACACATTTACATCACACACATTGAGAACAGTCAGTCCAGCAATCTACATACATAAACACATAGAACACCAAATACCTGCGTATTTTGTCTGCATATTTCATCAGCCTCTGTATGGTGAAGGGGAACCCATGGCTGGCGCAGTAGATACATTGCGCCAGCCTGTGCGTTTTTGCTGCCAACTTTACTTTATTTTTCTTTTTTCCATCGCAACTTTTTTCCCTCATTCAACTTTTTCACTCCGGACGCTTTATCTGGACATGGTTCGTCAACATCTTCAACAGCCGAAGCTAAGTAGTAACATTAACATGATGTCTTCTAATTGCAGTCGCTGTACTCATAATATACAGGAGAACGATCGCCTTACGGCGAGAATAGCTGTGCTACAAGCCCAGCTTCAGACACAATCGTTAGGCAAGGGTAATTTCAGTGTAGGAAAGGAAGAAACAGCGTCTGTGCCACCAGTAAGTACAGATAGTAACGTTAGTATAAATCCCCCCGCACAGTCCCCGCAGCCGGACAACTTTCTCATGGCTTCTGGAAGGAAATACTGTCGGAATGCTCAACCGGTGTCGCTCATTCAGCCGACAGAAACTTTCAACCGGTTTTCCCCATTATGTAGCGAGTCGGAGTCTGAGTCTGAGTCTTCTCTTGTCTCTACTCCTCCCGTTACGGGGTCTGAGACGCCGAAGGCTCCCACCATTAGCTCTGACAAATTGAAAACCCTAGTCATTGGCGACTCCATTACCCGCAGTATTAGACTTAAAACGAATCACCCAGCGATCATACACTGTTTACCAGGGGGCAGGGCTACCGACGTTAAGGCTAATCTAAAGATGGTGCTGGCTAAAGCTAAAACTGGCGAGTGTAGAGAGTATAGAGATATTGTTATCCACGTAGGCACCAACGATGTTAGGATGAAACAGTCAGAGGTCACCAAGTGCAACATAGCTTCAGCGTGTAAATCAGCTAGAAAGATGTGTCGGCATCGAGTAATTGTCTCTGGCCCCCTCCCAGTTAGGGGGATTGACGAGCTCTACAGCAGAGTCTCAGCACTCAATCGCTGGTTGAAAACTGTTTTCTGCCCCTCCCAAAAGATAGAATTTGTAGATAATTGGCCCTCTTTCTGGGACTCACCCACAAACAGGACCAAGCCTGACCTGCTGAGGAGTGACGGACTCCATCCTAGCTGGAGGGGTGCTCTCATCTTATCTACCAACATAGATAGGGCTCTAACTCCTCTAGCCCCACAGTGAAATAGGGTGCAGGCCAGGCAGCAGGCTGTTAGCCAACCTGCCAGCTTAGTGGAGTCTGCCAATAGCATAGTCAGTGTAGTCAGCTCAGCCATACCCATTGAGACTGTGTCTGTGCCTCGACCTAGGTTGGGCAAAACTAAACATGGCGGTGTTCGCCTTAGCAATCTTATTAGGATAAAGACCTCCTCCATTCCTGCCATTATTGAAAGAGATCGTGATACCTCACATCTCAAAATAGGGTTACTTAATTTTAGATCCCTCACTTCAAAGGCAGTCATAGTCAATGAACTAATCACTGATCATAATCTTGATGTGATTGGCCTGACTGAAACATGGCTTAAGCCTGATGAATTTGCTGTGTTAAATGAGGCCTCACCTCCTGGTTACACTAGTGACCATATTCCCCGTGCATCCCGCAAAGGCGGAGGTGTTGCTAACATTTACGATAGCAAATTTCAATTTACAAAAAAAAAAAATGGCGTTTTCGTCTTTTGAGCTTCTAGTCATGAAATCTATGCAGCCTACTCAATCACTTTTTATAGCTACTGTTTACAGGCCTCCTGGGCCATATACAGCGTTCCTCTCTGAGTTTCCTGAATTCCTATCAGACCTTGTAGACATAGCAGATCATATTCAAATTTTTGGTGATTTTAATATTCACATGGAGAAGTCCACAGACCCACTCCAAAAGTCTTTCGGAGCCATCATCGACTCAGTGGGTTTTGTCCAACATGTCTCTGGACCTACTCACTGCCACAGTCATACTCTGGACCTAGTTTTGTCCCATGGAATAAATGTTGTAGATCTTAATGTTTTTCCACAAAATCCTGGACTATCGGACCACCATTTTATTACGTTTGCAATCGCAACAAATAATCTGCTCAGACCCCAACCAAGGAGCATCAAAAGTCGTGCTATAAATTCTCAGACAACACAAAAATTCCTTGATGCCCTTCCAGACTCCTTCTGCCTACCCAAGGACGTCAGAGGACAAAAATCAGTTAACCACTTAACTGAGGAACTCAATTTAACCTTGCGCAATACCCTAGATGCAGTTGTACCCCTAAAAACGAAAAACATTTGTCATAAGAAACTAGCTCCCTGGTATACAGAAAATACCCGAGCTTTGAAGCAAGCTTCCAGGAAATTGGAACGGAAATGGCGCCACACCAAACTGGAAGTCTTCCGACTAGCTTGGAAAGACAGTACCGTGCAGTACCGAAGAGCCCTCACTGCTGCTCGATCATCCTACTTTTCCAACTTAATCGAGGAAAATAAGAACAATCCAAAATTTCTTTTTGATACTGTTGCAAAGCTAACTAAAAAGCAGCATTCCCCAAGAGAGGATGGCTTTCACTTCAGCAGTAATAAATTCATGAACTTCTTTGAGGAAAAGATCATGACCATTAGAAAGCAAATTACGGACTCCTCTTTGAATCTGCGTATTCCTCCAGGGCTTAGCTGTCCTGGATCTGCACAGCTCTGCGAGGGCCTGGGATCGGGAGAGACACTTAAGTGTTTTAGTACTATATCTCTTGACACAATGATGAAAATAATCATGGCCTCTAAACCTTCAAGCTGCATACTGGATCCTATTCCTACTAAACTGCTGAAGGAGCTGCTTCCTGTGCTTGGCCCTCCTATGTTGAACATAATAAACAGCTCTCTATCCACCGGATGTGTACCAAACTCACTAAAAGTGGCAGTGATAAAGCCTCTCTTGAAAAAGCCAAACCTTGACCCGGAAAATATAAAAAACTATCGGCCTATATCGAATCTTCCATTCCTCTCAAAAATTTTAGAAAAAGCTGTTGCGCAGCAACTCACTGCCTTTCTGAAGACAAACAATGTATACGAAATGCTTCAGTCTGGTTTTAGACCCCATCATAGCACTGAGACTGCACTTGTGAAGGTGGTAAATGACCTTTTAATGGCGTCAGACCGAGGCTCTGCATCTGTCCTCGTGCTACTAGACCTTAGTGCTGCCTTTGACACCATCGATCACCACATTCTTTTGGAGAGACTGGAAACCCAAATTGGTCTACACGGACAAGTTCTGGCCTGGTTTAGATCTTACCTGTCGGAAATATATCAGTTTGTCTCTGTGAATGGTCTGTCCTCCGACAAATCAACTGTACATTTCGGTGTTCCTCAAGGTTCCGTTTTAGGACCACTATTGTTTTCACTATATATTTTACCTCTTGGGGATGTTATTCGAAAACATAATGTTAACTTTCACTGCTATGCGGATGACACACAGCTGTACATTTCAATGAAACATGGTGAAGCCCCAAAATTGCCCTCGCTAGAAGCCTGTGTTTCAGACATAAGGAAGTGGATGGCTGAAAACTTTCTACTTTTAAACTCGGACAAAACAGAGATGCTTGTTCTAGGTCCCAAGAAACAAAGAGATCTTCTGTTAAATCTGACAATTCATCTTGATGGTTGTAAAGTCGTCTCAAATAAAACTGTGAAGGACCTCGGCGTTACTCTTGACCCTGATCTCTCTTTTGACGAACATATTAAGACTGTTTCAAGGACAGCTTTTTTCCATCTACGTAACATTGCAAAAATCAGAAATTTTCTGTCCAAAAATGATGCAGAAAAATTAATCCATGCATTTGTTACTTCTAGGTTAGACTACTGCAATGCTCTACTTTCCGGCTACCCGGATAAAGCACTAAATAAACTTCAGTTAGTGCTAAATACGGCTGCTAGAATCCTGACTAGAACCAAGAAATTTGATCATATTACTCCAGTGCTAGCTTCCCTACACTGGCTTCCTGTTAAGGCAAGGGCTGATTTCAAGGTTTTACTGTTAACCTATAAAGCGTTACATGGGCTTGCTCCTACCTATCTTTCCGAGTTGGTCCTGCCGTACATACCAATACGTACGCTACGGTCACAAGACGCAGGCCTCCTAATTGTCCCTAGAATTTCTAAGCAAACAGCGGGAGGCAGGGCTTTCTCCTATAGATCTCCATTTTTATGGAACAGTCTGCCTACCCATGTGAGAGACGCAGACTCGGTCTCAACCTTTAAGTCTTTACTGAAGACTTATCTCTTCAGTAGGTCATATGATTGAGTGTAGTCTGGCCCAGGAGTGTGAAGGTGAACGGAAAGGCTCTGGAGCAACGAACAGCCCTTGCTGTCTCTGCCAGGCCGGTTCCCCTCTCTCCACTGGGGTTCTCTGCCTCTAACCCTGTTACAGGGGCTGAGTCACTGGCTTGCTGGTGCTCTTTCATGCCGTCCCTAGGAGGGGTGCGTCACTTGAGTGGGTTGAGTTACTGACGTGATCTTCCTGTCTGGGTTGGCGCCCCCCCTTGGTTTGTGCTGTGGTGGAGACCTCTGTGGGCTATACTCGGCCTTGTCTCAGGATTGTAAGTTGGTGGTTGAGGATATCCCTCTAGTGGTGCGGGGGCTGTGCTTTGGCAGAGTGGGTGGGGTTATATCCTTCCTGTTTGGCCCTGTCCGGGGGTTTCTTCGGATGGGGCCACAGTGTCTCCGGACCGCTCCTGTCTCAGCCTCCAGTATTTATGCTGCAGTAGTTTATGTGTCGGGGGGCTGGGGTTAGTTGGTTATACCTGGAGTACTTCTCCTGTCTTATCCAGTGTTCTGTGTGAATTTAAGTATGCTCTCTCTAATTCTCTCGTTCTCTCTTTCTCTCTGAGAACCTGAGCCCTAGGACCATACGTCAGGACTACCGGGCATGCTGACACCTTGCTGTCCCCATTCCGCCTGGCCTTGCTGCTATTCCAGTTTCAACTGTTCTGCCTGCGGTTACGAAACCCCTACCTGTCCCAGACCTGCTGTTTTCAACTCTTAATGATCGGCTATGAAAAGCCAACTGAGAGACCTGAGCCCTAGGACCATACGTCGGGACTACCGGCCGTGGTGACTCCTTGCTGTCCCCAGTCCGCCTGGCCTTGCTGCTATTCCAGTTTCAACTGTTCTGCCTGCGGTTATGGAACCCCTACCTGTCCCAGACCTGCTGTTTTCAACTCTTAATGATCGGCTATGAAAAGCCAACTGAGATTTATTCCTGATTATTATTTGACCATGCTTGTCACTTATGAACATTTTTGAACATCTTGGCATGGTTCTGTTATAACCTCCACCCGGCACAGCCAGAAGAGGACTGGCCACCCCTCATAGCCTGGTTCCTCTCTAGGTTTCTTCCTAGGTTTTGGCCTTTCTAGGGAGTTTTTCCTAGCCACCGTGCTTCTACACCTGCATTACTAGCTGTTTGGGGTTTTAGGCTGGGTTTCTGTACAGCACTTCGAGATATTAGCTGATGTACGAAGGGCTATATAAAATAAAATTGATTGATTGATTGATTGATACAGTACTGCACCAGATAATTTTCATCCTCTGGTTCAAACAATGTGGGTGGTCCACTGCGACAACCATGGGTCACCCGTGCGCTCAGCCTGTCCGCCAGGGTCTGCAGAGGTACACCATGCACCTTGGTAGATAAGAAAATAAAACTTACTAGCAGATACAATTCACATACACGTGGTAATCTCCTAAAAACAAAAGATGCCTATACTTGGCAGCCTGGCTGATAGCCATCGCTGCCCCGTAGTCCTCCATGGCATGGAACATGTCCACCTCACTCCACTGCTTCCTCTTGACTTTCTCCATGCTGTGGTGGTAAATACATGTAGCTACATAACTTGGCATACTATACATAATTTAGAAAGATAACTCAATCTGAATATGTATAAACATTAACATTTCAAAGCTAAGGCATTGAAAAGTGATGATGAAACTTTTCACAATAACTGAAAGTGTACCCACGTTTTTGTTTGATGTTATCTGTCATGAAAATTTGTGTCCCAATTAGTTTAATATTGATGCATATGTATTACCAAATGCTTAATTTCTTTTCTTTTTGCTGTCTTAGCAGTTCTATCAACATTTAGCAACTAAGCTAGCAGCATTAGAAAATCCGTTAGCTATATTTCAGAGGTAAAAAGTTGGATTTAAATTATGTGTGGTCTGTCGCACAGTCGAATTTTACAATATGCAGCGTGTCCCACAAAATGTGTACATATATACTTTTTTGAAAACTATCAAAACTTAACTTACATACATTGCACTGAAAATCGGTGGTCAGTTAGCTAGAAGGGTGTCTTTAGTCGCAAAACTTACCGCTATTTTCCAGTCCATTTAAATGTTGAACTCGAGGTGATTTAGTCCTCCAACCACTAGAGACTGTCCAAAGTTAGGGCGTGTCCGATGTTGGGGGATAATTAGCTAGTAATTTTATAGGATCTCTATGTGTCAAGGCGTCAGTGTAATGCGGTAGGATGAAGTCAGGCGCAGGACACAGAGCTAATCGAAAAAACGTACTTTACTCGTAGGTAATAGAAAGAACAAACCTCCACGCAGGGAGGAACAAACCCGCACACTAACGACAACCAAAACATGAACAAACACGCACAACACACAGTGTGAGACAGAAGGTTAAATAGGGAAGACATAACTACATGATGGGAAACAGGTGTGACCAATAAAGACAAAACAAGTCGAACATAGACACATGGATCGGTAGTAGCTAGTACTCCGGTGACGACGAACGCCGAAGCCTGCCCGAGCAAGGAGGAGGGGCAGCCTCAGCTGAATTCGTGACACTATGATTTAAACAATGATATGTAACTGAATGTCTAGAATTAGAACAATATTCAAAATTCTAAAAGTTGGTGTAACTCTCTAAATACATAGCTCTGGTTACAGATACTGCCAGCGGGTCAGCGAGTTGTAAGCCAGCATGAGGCATCTCTAAGCAACAATTACACTGTCCATATCCAGAGATGAAATCAGATTTGCAGGATTTTTTCTTTATACTGTATACATACAGTTATATGAAAACATAGCATCAACAGCAGCAGCAGTAAAGCAATTTAAAATGGCTTAGCTAGCTCGGTCGTTCCATCAATTCGGTGCCTTTTGAGAAATGTAACTTGTTGATTTCACATAATTTTAACATTTGGTCATAAAGGACAACTTCATAAAAAACTCATTTTCCCATCTCAAGAGGTTAAATATCTTTTTTTACAATAGTAAGTGGCTATAATTCTTGGGCTAAAAACATTTCTATGCTGTCTATCTATGGGTAACAGGGTTCATATGTTATGCTCGACCCACTTAGTTTTCCACCACAAAACACCAGAAAATTGCCAAAAAGAGTAGAACCAGCTCACCTGCTTTTACACAATGATTTGACTATTAGATGTTTCATGTTTCTTTTGAAAACAATATTTTAAAAGGAACAGCTTCACCATATTAAAGTGAGAGTTCAGTTCATGTAACAGGGTTGACCTTAAAATGGGGGACAGACCTAAATGAATCACTAATCACATGAAATAAATAATAATCTTCAGAAATAACTTTTTCAAAGCAACAAAATAACTAGGGTTTTACAATGATGTTGAAACTTGGATACATTTGGGAGTTAAGTGGGTTAAAATCTTCCTAGAAGTGACAGAGGGTTGACGGAGAGACATGTCAAAATGCTGAATTTACTCATATTAAACATTGCCCGGGTCATACTGTACCATCACTCTCCCAGCCAGATGAAGAGAAACTCACCCACGCCTTCATCTTCTCTCAGATCGACTACGGCAATGCGCTGTTTGGAGACCTCCCAGCCAAATCACAACAGAGGCTCCAACTAATTCAGAAGAGTGCTGTCAGAGTCCTGACCAGGACCAAGAAGTCAGATCACATCACCCCGTTCCTGGCCCAACTCCACTGGCTACCGGTCAGTTATAGGATCGACTTCAAAATCATCATGCTTGTATTTAAAGCCTTGAATGGATTGAGCCCCACCTACATCAGCGACCTCATCTCAATCAGAGAGCCACCTCTCACACTTCGCTCCAGCCCCACACCACTGCTTCAAGTCCCCAAGACATGTCTCCATACTATGGGGGACTGAGCCTTCTACTCCCTTGCCCCTTGCCTATGGAATGCTCTCCCTGACCATCTGAGAGCTGCTCCATCACCCAGAACTTAAAACGGGCCATAAACCCACTTCTACAGTCTTTTTCATAGTCCTAGTCTCAATCAATTTTTTGTTTTTAATTTTTTTCATTTCAGTCATTTAGCAAACGCTCTTATCCAGAGCGACTTACAGTTAGTGAGTGCATACATTTTCATACTGGGCCCCCGTGGGAAACGAACCCACAACCCTGGCGTTGCAAGCGCCATGCTCTACCAACTGAGCTACACCAAGCACCAAGCCCTCTATTGCTATTTTACCTGCCTTGATTCTAAATGTATGTTGTTTTTAAGCGCTATACAAATTAAATGTATTATTATTATTATAAAAAATCATATTGATTGAATTCTCCATGTGGTCTATATTAAAGGGCACTTCATTTAATATAGCAGGCATTTAAAATTCAATATTGGTGCACAATGTCTACTTAAAATATTAAAAGGATGCAAAAGGCAGTCATTTCGTGGAACTTACGTAACATATTCTAATCATCATAACAACTGTGGCAGCGGCGATATCATGTCTTAATTTTCTAATGTACTGTACATCATCAGAGCATCAAAATGGGAACGGCAAGAAATGTGAAATATCAGATGTATCACTTAGAGTGGATAGGATTATTAATGCCATGGTAATGAAACTCCCATTCAGGAAGTGTAAGCCTAAAGCCCTGGCTGTCCCTATCCCACCCCATCACCCTCTGATGCCCCTGTCAGGAGGGAAGCAAACTTTTTTGAGCACTCAGACTTTCAGTTGAAGATGGTCTGTTTAGTGAATGTGAGCTAATGGTAGTAATGGTGTTCTTTTCTGTCAGTATCACACAAAGAAATGGTACTGTGGTGTACAATGTGTATCACATGGAGCCTGAGGAGATCAACAAGAATGGATTGACAATTGGGCCAGGAGGATGTCTGAGGGCCAATTTGCTGAAGAAAGATACAGACTGTGAGCAGCTGATTCGTTCATATAGATAGGAGCAGAAGATTCACACTCAACTCCTAACATAGCCAGATATTCCCCTCGCCGCAAGCTTTGTACATATCACATTACCTCTCAGGGGTTGATGATTTGACAGTATTTTGTTCAACTTGTCACACTTTAGAGGCAAAGGCTATCCAAAATCCATTGTTCGTTATGGTGGAGAAAACATGTATTGGATCCAACACTCACAGAGTTCTTTTTTTTTTCTAGTAGTTATAAAAGTTTGTTCTGAAGGGACACTGCATCACTAAAGCAGCCATATTTGAAATGTGAACTATATAACAAAGTGGGAAGTTATTTGGAAGATGCTTCCTTCCCTTCACAAGTCCATGATTATCCCAGGGAACATAAATACGTAAACATAAACATCCACTAACATTCCAGGGGTAATAAACAGTACATCATTGATACTGAGATGATCTAGTTTTCTGTTAGTGTGCTGTCATCTTTGAACTCACTCACTACTTCACCCCCCAATATCCCTTAGAGACCACTTGGAGAGGACACTGATGAAAAAGAAAACCAAACAGAATTCCTCTCTTTTGAGCCTGTCCACTGTGCATACAGATGAGGGAGACAGAGAGGAAGAGAGAGAGAGAGAGAGAGAGAGAGAGAGAGAGAGAGAGAGAGAGAGAGAGAGAGAGAGAGAGAGAGAGAGAGAGAGAGAGAGAGAGAGAGAGAGAGAGAGAGAGAGAGAGAGAGAGAGAGAGAGAGAGAGAGAGAGAGAGAAAGAGTGAGAGTGAGAGTGAGAGCACAGTGCCCAGTGAGGAAGAGGCACCCAGGCCTGGACCACACAGCCATGCTGTTTGTTGAGGCCTGAGGATGTTACTTTATCAATTCTCTTTGAACAGCTGAGACACAGGAATCACACAGTATCCCCTCTCTCTCTATCATTCCCTCTGTGTGAGATGTGCTTTTGACTGGATCGGTCCATTCTACCGAAGCATTACCACTCTCTCCCCTCTCAATCATCTGTGCAGTCTCAGGGACTGTCTGGGAGATGAGCACACCCGGCTCAACAGGATGAGAGAGAGAGAGAGAGAGAGAGAGAGAGAGAGAGAGAGAGAGAGAGAGAGTGTGTGTATGTGAGAGCAATTGTGTTCCTGTTTGTATGTGTATGACTGTGTACCGTACACATCTCAATAATGTAATGCGACTGTCTCTAAATTTGCAGTCCAGTAAGATTCAAGGGCAGAAATGTAGGGCACAGGCACAGGCACAGGCACAGCACACTTCCCTCTCAGTTAGATGTTTCTTATTGAACTGAGCTGGAATGCAACTGCTCTGTTGTTCTGCAGGATGCTACAGTACCACCTTTGGATGCAATGTATTTCTCGTTAGGATCACCCATGGAAATAGCAATTAGAATACTTTAATAGGATCTCTATGGGATCCTCACCATATCTCTACCTTATGGCATCATCCTTTTTCTTGTTTCCCAGACCGTTGACATCGATTAAAAAATCCCCCCTTCAAAAATTCAGAAAATTGTATCGATTTTACATATTTTAGGGGAGGATATAAAACATGACCGATGTAATGTTGAGCACTCGAGTCACTAGCTGGACGCCTCATAATACAGCTTGCGCTTCTTCCCCCCCAGGACGCTCAAAAGATTTGGCATGGGCCCTCAGCTCCTCAAAAAGTTATACAGCTGCACCATTGTTATGGCAACTGCTCGGCATCTGACCACAAGGCACTACAGAGAGTAGTGCATACGGCCCAGTACATCACTGGGGCCGAGCTCCCTGCTATCCAGGACCTCTATACCAGGTGGTGTCAGAGTGAGGCCCTAAAAATTATCAAAGACTCCAGTCAAAGTCACAGTCTGTTCTCTCTGCTACCGGAGCACCAAGTCTGGGAACAAAAGGCTTCTGAACAGCTTCTACCCCAAAGCCATAAGACTGCTGAACCATTCATTAAACGGCTACCCGGACTTACTACTTTTCATCCCCTACCTACATATACAGAGTACTTCAATCAATCACCTAACCAAACCTACATGTACAGAGTACTTCAATCAATCACCCAACCAAACCTACATGTACATATTACCTCAATCAATCCCCCCAACTACCTCGTACCCCAGTACATTGACTCTGTACCTACCGGTACTGCTTGTATATAGCCAGTATATCGCCTCGTTATTGTTATTTATTGTGTTACTATTTTATTTATTGTTTGTTTGTTAATTTTCTTACTTTTTAACTGCATTGTTGGGAAAGGGCTCGTACACAAAGTAAGCATTTCATGGTAAAGTCTACACTTGTTGTATTCGGCACATGTGACAAATACAATTTGATTTGATTTTGACACTAGCCTCAACTGCCCTGGACCCCTTAGCACCATGCAATGTGATGACGGTGGTGACGGTGGTAGGGGTAACTGCGACAGCTGGTCCTGATTCACCCATCCTTCCACTCACTGTCCCGGAGCTCCTAGATGCGGTGCCGTCAAGCCTTGCAAGCCAATCCTATCCCAGGCTTTCATCTTCAGACAGCTGACAGCCTGTGTTCCTCCACAGATGCTCGTTTTCACCAGGGATAAATCATTCATAAAGACTACATCCTGTCATCATTTAAGATATTAGTGTGCTTTCAAACAATGTCAAGGAGTCTTTTCCTTTCGTCTCCCCTCTCGCCACCAGAAGGAGCGGAAGGTTGTGGCTTCTGCCTCACCTCGTTCATTAGTCACACAGAGGTTATTTCCATGGTTGCTGCTAGTTCGATCAGCTGTAATGCAGATATGACACAGTGCACCTAAGCCTGATGAAGCCCTGCTCACAGTGATATGCTGAGGGGCTCAGTGAGATTGCCTGCTGCAGAGTTAGAGGGCTTTGGTGGTTTCCACTTGATTAAACCAGGCTCAATGCACTCAATAATTGCTTTAATTTAAAACTGGAAGAATAAAAAAAATTATGAGAAAATTAAATTCATAGATATCATTTAATTGACTGCCGACCATCGAGGAATCGGAAAGAGTTTGATTATTGGAACCTAATCGTAGTTTAATTAGTAGATTAAGACTTTCTTTCCTCTGAGTAATCTATGGGGATGTTTTAACCAGAAGAGGGCAATAGAGAGGGAATGAGATGTTGGATGTTATGTCTAACTAACTAAATAAAATGGAGCTAGTGCAGACAAGAACGTATGCTACTTTACTCAATTAGTATATAAGCCTTGCACATCTAGTATCCATTGATATGAGATAACTTACTATACTCTACTCATCAGTGTACCATCCAAATGACCTTGTTACATTTCACATGGCCAGAGCTTGTGGGAGGCATTTCTGGTTTTGTATATTCATTGTGTAGCCTAGCTGTCACAAATACGCAATAGCCATATTAAACAAATCATCAAAGCACAACTGAGGCACTATTAAATCCTGCAAACAATTGGTATGATGAGCTGCAAGTCCAAACACCAGATATATCTTTAACACAGGTGGTTGGTGGCACCTTAATTGGGGAGGACGGGCTCGTGGTGATGACTGGAGCGGAATTAGTGGAATGGTATGAAATACATCAAACACATGGTTCCAGGTGTTTGATGCCATTCCATTTGCTCCGTTCCAGCCATTATTATGAGCCGTTCTCCACTCAGCAGCCTCCTGTGGTCTTTAAACAACTTTATACTGTATATCATTGATGTTGGGTATAACAACAGTATGTTTATTTTACATTAATGCAGTCAGTCCAGAGGGAAAGGGTTAGAGACAGACTCTGAAATATATATGGCTAATTGTAATGAATGATAGTCATTGATGATTCCCACAGGGGGAATTGGTAGAGACAGATTCTGAAATATGCATTGCTAATTGTAATGAATGATAGTCATTGATGATTCCCAAGGGGGGAATTGGTTTTGTGGCAGAGTCATTCATAAAACAAAACAGATATTTCAAGGGATGTAGGATACTTCTGATGACACTTGTTTACTTGTTGTAAAGTCATATTTAGATGGATTGTTTGGAGGATAGCAAGAGCAGTGAGAGGACCTGTATCTGGACAGCAACTACACTGTAAAACCATGAAACATGTGACACGTTTATAACCTGAACGTCAGTGTTTAAAAGTTAAACATTAGGCATTTATATTTGCCAATAAGTGTTCTCATCTTAAAACACAGGTGTTTAGAATGCAAGATTAAACATGATAGTCAGCTTTTTCCAGTCCGTTTCCAACCAGGAGAACACTTCCTTTATACATTAGTTTAGTCATTAGAATGTGCATTTAGTCATTAGAAATTGATGTGAGTTTCCATGCTTTTTATTCAGATTAGTGTTAGGAATGTCTGTCACCTTTCCTACATTTAAGCACAACAGAACAGCACATTTGATTCAATAAATATTTTCAATGGCGTGTTGTTACTCGACTGTGTTGAGTTCATTTCTGTTAACTCTCTCAGAGTAAAAAAAATATGTGGCAGGTGCCTCATTATCATATTTCCCAGCATGTTTTGTTGCAGGTAGATTTTTTGAATAGTTTATTTTAAACTATGTTTCCTCATACACATTGATTAATTGATCATATACTATACAAAGATAAATACAGTGCATTCAGATAGTATTCAGACCCCATCCCTTTTCCCACATTATGTTACATTACAGCCTTATTCTAAAATTGATTAAATTCATTTTTTTCTCATCAATCTACACACAATATCCCATAATGACAAAGCGAAAACAGGTTTTTAGAAATGTTTGCACATTTCTTAAATATAAAAAACAGAATTGCCTTATTTACATAAGTATTCAGACTCTTTGCTATGAGACTCAAAATTGAGCTCAGGTGCATCCTGTTTCCATTGATCAACCTTGAGATGTTTCTACAGCTTGATTGTAGTCCACCTGTGGTAAATTCAATTGATTGGACATGATTTGGACAGGCACACACTTGTCTATGTAAGGTCCCACAGTTGACAGTGCATGTCAGAGCAAAAACCAAGCCATGAGGTCGAAGGAATTGTCCGTAGAGCTCTGAGACAGGATTGTGTCGAGGCACAGATCTGGGGAAGGGTACCAAAACAATTCTGCAGCATTGAAGGTACCCAAGAACACAGTGGCCTCCATCATTCTTAAATGGAAGAAGTTTGGAACCAACAAGACTCTTCCTAGAGCTGGCCACTTGGCCAAACTGAGCAATCAGGGGAGAAAGGCCTTGGTCAGGGAGGTGACCAAGAACCCAATGGTCACTCTGACAGAGCTCCAGAGTTCCTCTGTGGAGATGGGATAACATTCCAGAAGGACAACCATCTCTGCAGCACTCCACCAATCAGGCCTTTATGGTTGAGTGGCCAGACGGAAGCCACTCCTCAGTAAAAGGCATATGACAGCCCACTAGGAGTTTGACAAAAGGCATGTAAAGGACTCTCAGACCATGAGAAACAAGATTCTCTGGTCTGATGAAACCACGATTGAACTCTTTGGCCTGAATGCCAAGCATAACGTCTGGAGGAAACCTGGCACCATCCCTACGGTGAAGAATGGTGGTGGCAGCATCATGCTGTGGGGATGTTTTTCAGCGGCAGGGACTGGGAGACTAGTCAGGATCAAGGGAAAATGAACGGAGCAGAGTACAGAGAGATCTTTGATGAAAACCTGCTCCAGAACGCTCAGCACCTCAGACTGGGGAAAAGGTTCACCTTCCAACAGGACAATGACCCTAAGCACACAGCTAAGACAACACAAGAGTGGCTTCGGGACAAGTCTGAATGTCCTTGAGTGGCCCAGCCAGAGCCCGGACTTGAACCCAATCGAACATCTCTAGAGAGACCTGAAATTAGCTGTGCAGTGATGCTCCCCATCCAACCTGACTGAGCTTGAGAGGATCTGCAGAGAAGAATGGGAGATATTCCCCAGGTGTGCCAAGCTTGTAGCTGTAATCGCTGCCAAAGGTGCTTCAACAAAGTAAAGGGTCTGAATTCTTATGTAAATGTGATATTTCATCTTTTATTTTTATACATTTGCAAACATTTCTAAAAACCTGTTTTTGCTTTATTATTCTGGGGTATTGTGTGTAGATTGATGAGGGGGGAAAAACGATTTAATCAATTTTAGAATAAGGCTGTAACGTAACAAAATGTGGAAAAAGTCAAGGGATCTGAATATTTTCCGAATGCACTGTAACTTACATTTTTCGAAACTAATACAATCTGTCAAGCGTTGGACTTATTGCACACATTACTGAGATGGTTGTTCCAGTTTAGATGGTTTAGGTAGTCTTGCTTATTAAGTATTTTACCATAGCAGTCATTCTGAGTGCAGGTTGTGGGTGATAGAATATTCCAACACTTGGATATCCTCCCTCTGGCTGGATTCAGATAGGAATTAGTTATCACTTCACAACCCAGCATATTGTGACTTGTAGTTCTGATGTGGCCCATGAGCCAGGATTTTCAGACCACAGTGTCGAGGATAACTAGGCCATAACTAAAGGCGTTATGAAATGTATAATAGCTGGTCATAAAGGGTTTACTTTTAATCGAAACACATACACTTAGGCAGTCACTTCGTGAAGGCTTCAGGAATAGAAGTTATTGAATGCAACAATCATGTCTATGTCACTAACAAACACAGTCATGGGTGGGTATCTCTTACATTCACTCGAAAGGCATGCTGGGAAAAATGCAAATACGGCTTTACACCCTACAGTGTTAAAACAATACCCCCAGTGTTTAGTGTTTAAAACCTAAATGCCTTGTGTTTAATAAACATGTTCATGCGTTTAAAAAAGTGTTACAGCGAATGAACATGTTCTGGTGTTTTAAATCTAAACACTATGACGCATTTTGATTGGAATTCTAAATGCCTTGAGGCGTTTAAAAAGTGTTCCAGAAAAGTGTTTAGTTCTGTGTTCAGATCCTAAACACTTGGTTTTACAGTGTAGAACAGCAGCACCACAGGTTAAAATATGAATCTCCCACCTGTTCAGAAGGTTACAGCAAATAATAAATATATGCAGGATGCATAATGGAGGCTAGGGACAACTCCTCAGGTGATTAATCCATAGTCCCCTGCTTCTCTCCAGATGGCATTTCACTAGGGGACATCCATTAAACTCTATGGACCTTGCTCTTATTGCAGATAGACTAGGGCCGCAGCACAGTGTGTGCCTACAGAGATTATTCCTCCCCTATGCCCCTATGCCGTGATTACTGGCCACTCCACTCTACCAGGTTTATGCGTGTGCATATATAAAGGAGGAATTGACATTTACTTCAAACTGAGACGGATTAGACTCTATGGTGACAGCAGACAGCTGCTGCTGTAGATAGACACTTACATTCATAAAAATTAGACAGGCATTGTAGACACTCATCAGTTAATGTTTGCATGTAAAAAATATCTCTCTTTCATTGTTTCCTCAAGGAACCCTGGTGTGTGACATCACTTCCACGTGAGGTAATGTCCTTCTTGTTGCTCATACCTTCAACCTTCAAACCTGAATGCAGCAAAGGGATGTCATAACCAGGTTGGAAATGAAGGTAAACCATTCACGGAATTGTTTATTTCTGTCTGCATGAAGAATCGGTTCCCCACATCGCTGAATTCCATGCACGTTGACATTTGTCGTGAGTACGAGGTCCATATTTGAAAACTGATCATTGGCATTCTGGCATGTTCTTATGAAATTGCTTTTCCATCCAGTGTGAATTTCTGCCATCTTATCAGGTGTATGCTATGTATGCTGTATATAAGCTGTATAGTGCAGGACAGACTGGGCAAGATAACCCTCTAAATCACCACTGACATGGAATCTAGCTGCACAGCCTCTGCATCATTTGTCTCAGTGACAAAGTGAGATTTCAGTTTGAAAGCAAACCATCTGGACATCCAGACAACCAGTCCAAACAGTCATGTCCTCTCTCTTGGAATCAATGGTACTGCTGTGTGCCATCCACTATATCAAAATGCAAATATGGACATTGAGAAAAACTATTTTACTGTGGGTTACTGCTAGTATTTTGATATAGCTTTCACTCAATTTTCTCAATGAAACAGTGAGCCAGGCGTTCAATACCACGCCCTTTTGATATCATTATGGAGAAGTCAATAATTCAAGTGTTGAAGAGGCTCAGGCGTTTAAAAGGGCACATCTAACAGTCTTATTTGTTGTTGTTATTGTGTGGCTTAGGGGAAAACACAGGTCTGACTGAGTATACTATAACATCATGGGAGAGCACATCTGTTCTGGGTCACAGTTCTGTTGGGTCACAGTTCTGACCAACAGACAGACCATATGGGCTGTTCACATTCAGCACCAGCACTATCTCAGCATGACAAATCTGACAGGAACCACACCTCCAGAGAGGCTGTGAGCAACGTTTTAATTAATACTGTACGTCATTAAAATCATCACATCTGCTAAATCTCCCAGCCTCAATCAGTTCTCCTCAACATAGACAGTCTGATTTGTGTCTAAGATAGGAATGTTCTAGTAAATGGTACTTCATATAATCTTGGGGGCACACACTGTAGTAGCCTCAACTAATTTCTCTTCTGAAAGTAGGCCTAAGCATCATATGCAAATATTGTTATATGCCAAATACTGCAGGGAGTTTGATTAAAACTAAAATGTCTTATGCTTACATCAACCATCTGATCATTGTCAACACTCTCTTGTGAGCTGGCCATGCATACATATAGCCTATCTATGAGTCAGATAATTACCTCTGTGCATTACCAGTCTTGACAGACAGGAAGCATTTGTTGACATGTTTAGATTTTCTCCCGTAAGTGGAGCCTTGTAATTATCTTTGCAAATTAAAGAACATTAGCAGGCGCCTTGCCTTGGTGGTTATACTCGGGAATATAACCTCATTAGCCCAAAAGAGAGAATCAGACATTACTTAGATGTAATATGCTGTGATGGAGATTTCAGCATTCGTTTAAATTTTAACTACCCCTTCAACGGACGTGTACAGATGTAGGATCTTCATTTGAGCCAGTTTTCTAGAGCAGGATAATTGTCATGAGCACTCTCTCTCCCTGGTAGCAACATTAATTGCATTCAATTCTCTGCCACTCTGCTCACTCTCTCCCTACTCTGCCTAACGAGCTCCACCTGGCTCCGCCCTGCTCTGCTCTTGTTACCTGGCCAGCTGCACTGCATTTCCCACTCACCATCCTCACCTTGCCTCACTCTGTTCTAATTACTCTGCCAGCTGAACTGCATTTCCCCACTAACCTCTCCCAGTATATCAAGCCCTGTTTTTCAGCCAAGCCCTGTCAGATCGTCTTCAAACCCGGACCAGTAACCTGCCTGTCTGCGCTCTGACTCCTGTTTGTGATACCGATCCTTTCTTGACTGCCTCCTTGTTCTACTGCCCCGTCTATCCCGACCTGCCTTCTGGACCTCGACTACTCTCCGATCTTCAGCCCCTCCGGTAACTCGATTCTGCCTTCTGTCTCTCACCACGATATTTGCCCAGCCCTGATCTGTACTTCTGCCTGCCATTCATATTGCTGTTGTGTGTGTGTTCCCCCAGGTCTCCGACCACCAGATGAGCGTGCCCAGACGCTTCACCACCCTCAGCCCGATACGCCGCTCCATCACTGGGGAACACACACACTAAGCACTTGGACTGGACACCCCCGGACATTTGGTGACCCCCGGAGCACAGGTACCCACAGGACCCTGAAAAACCCCAGAGCCCCAAGCACCCCTGGAACCCCTGACACCCCTGGCACTCCTCTTCCCGCCTGAAACCTTCAATAAAGAACTCTGAATTTGAACTTGCGCTCTTGGGTCCTCTTCTGTCCGTGACAGAACGATCTGACCATCATGGACCCAGCGCACTCCCTGACCACGATGGAAGAAGAGCCAGAGATGACTGCCATACAGCGACTGGAACGCTCTGAGGGAGACATAAATCGGATGGCTGGCGACATCGCTTCCCTTCTCCAGCTATTCAACCAGCAGCAACAACAGTTCCAACTGCAGCAACAACAGCTAGCCCAAGCCCTGCAACTACTCTCAAACCCGGCTACTCCACCTGCACCCCCCCCTGGTCCTTCTGTTCCTGTACCACCGACACTCCTTCATCCCTCCGCTGGAGGTCCCAATGCTGCAGGCCCGGCAGTGCTGCCACCAGATCCCCACGCTCCTGAACCAAAGATTGGGAACCCGGAACGTTTTGATGGCAACCAGAAGCAAGTAAGACCATTCTTGAGCAGCTGCCGAATCCAGTTTGCACTACAGCCCAGGACTTTCTCAACAGAGGGAGCCAAGGTGGGGTATGTCATCACACATCTCACCGGTCGAGCTCGGTTGTGGGGAACGGCGGAATTCGACCGGCAAACCCCAGCCTGTGCCTCCTTCAGTGCCTTTGAGGAGGAGATGTTAAAGGTCTTTGACCTAGGCTCGCCAACAGCCGAAGCGTCACAAGCTCTGCTCACCATCCGTCAGGGCAATCGGACAGTGGCAGACTTCTCCATTGACTTTCGTACCCTGGCCAGTCAAAGCTCGTTTAACCCAGAGGCACTGGTGCAAGCCTTCCTCCATAGCCTGGCGGACTATATCAAAGACGAGCTTGTTTCCCATGACCCGCCCTCAACGCTTGATGCCGCCATTGACCTTGCCGTCCGCATTGACCGCCGTATACAGACCCGGAGGAGGGAGAAGGGCCGTCTCAGTCAACCTGCCATCCGCACTCGGGTCGATACCGCTTCTGTCCAGCCCCTGCCTGTCAAGTCCCATAGCCAACTCAGTCAGCCTGAGCCCATGGAGATTGGCCGTGCCTCTCTGACTCCCGAGGAGCGTCGGCGCCGTCTAAGCTCCAACCTTTGCCTCTACTGTGGTGGCGAGAATCACCGTGTCGCCACTTGTCCGGCAAAAGCCGCAGCTCACCAGGTGTAGGGGAGATCCGGGTGAGCTCAACAAGCCTTCAGTCTCCCTCCATCCGAAAGACCCTGCTTCATCTCCGCCTTCAGCTTTCTGACAAGACTCATACATTGGCCGCCCTTGTGGATTCCGGAGCCGAAGCAAACATCATGGACCCTGAGCTTGCACAGCAACTGGGCGTGAACCATCATCAACTGACACAACCCATTCCTGCACGAGCCCTGGATGGGCATCATCTTGGCACTGTCACTCATATCTCCGCCCCTGTGACAATCCTGCTGTCAGGAAACCACCAGGAGTCCATCCAGTTTCACCTCCTACACTCACCTGGCCAACCACTCATTCTTGGATACCCGTGGCTCCGTCAGCACAACCCCCACATCGACTGGGAGACAGGAACAGTCCGTGAGTGGGGAAGGAGTTGTCACCAGACCTGTTTAAGGGGGGCCACCCTGCCCGTTCACCGGGAAAGATCTAGCGCTACCTCCGACATATCCAATGTTCCGGCCTGTTACCACAGCCTGAAAGAGGTGTTCAACAAATCCAAGGCGACATCTCTACCCCCACACAGACCCTATGACTGCGCGATTGATCTCCTGCCTGGCACAGCACCTCCCAAGGGTCGTCTGTATTCACTGTCAGCCCCGGAAAGAAAGGCCATGGAGGACTACATTAATGACTCTCTTGCCGCCGGGATAATTAGACCGTCATCTTCCCCCGCAGGAGCGGGATTCTTCTTTGTCGGCAAGAAGGACGGTTCTCTTCGTCCATGCATAGATTACCGGGGTCTGAACGACATCACGGTTAAGAATCGCTACCCACTGCCCTTACTTTCGTCTGCCTTCGAACTGCTGCAGGGAGCCACTGTATTCACAAAGCTGGACCTTCGCAATGCCTACCATCTGGTGCGGATGAGGGAGGGAGACGAATGGAAGACAGCGTTCAACACACCAACCGGCCACTATGAATATCTCGTCATGCCCTTCGGCCTCACCAATGCCCCAGCAGTTTTTCAAGCCCTAGTGAATGATATCCTCAGGGACATGCTAAATACGTTCGTATTTGTGTACCTTGACGATATTTTAATATTCTCAAAGACTCTGTCAGAACACACGCACCACGTCCAGTTGGTCCTGCGCCGCCTGCTGGAGAACTCTCTTTTCGTGAAGGCAGAGAAGTGCGAGTTCCATGCCAAAACCGTTTCATTCCTGGGGTATGTGGTGACCGAGGGCAGCATTCAGATGGATCTCACGAAGGTGTCGGCTGTCACTTCCTGGCCAGTTCCTGAGTCTCGGAAAAAGTTGCAACAGTTCCTGGGCTTTGCCAACTTTTATAGGAGATTCATCAGAAACTATAGCACAGTGGCTGCACCCCTCACGGCGCTAACCAGCACTAAACAACCGTACCAATGGACATCAGCTGCTGATAAGGCCTTCAATATCCTCAAGACATGTTTCACTTCTGCTCCCATCCTCCAGATGCCAGATGCAGCAAGGCAGTTTGTGGTGGAGGTAGATGCTTCGGACGTGGGAGTGGGTGCAGTGCTTTCTCAAAGAGCAGCTGAGGATGGCAAGATGCACCCCTGTGCCTTCTACTCCCGTCGGCTAACCCCTGCCGAATGCAACTACGACATTGGGAACCGCGAGCTGTTGGCTGTCAAGCTCGCCCTTGAAGAATGGCGGCACTGGTTAGAGGGGTCAAAGGAACCATTCGTAGTGTGGACAGACCACAAGAACCTGGAGTATATCCAAACAGCCAGGAGGCTGAACTCCCGTCAACAGCGGTGGTCTCTGTTCTTTACGCGCTTCAATTTCACGCTCTCCTACCGCCCGGGATCTCGCAACATCAAACCTGATGCTCTTTCCCGGATGTTTCAGAAGGACGAGACCACCGCCATGACAGCCCCCATTCTTCCCAGCCACTTGGTCGTAGCGGCCCTCACCTGGGAGATCGAGAAGCAGGTCATGGAGGCTCTTCGGGACCAGCCAGGTCCAAGCACCAGCGCCCCCAACCGTCTGTTTGTTCCAGCAAATCTCAGGTCACCTGTGATTCAGTGGGGGCACGAATCCCGTCTGGCCTGTCATCCCGGCATCACTCGCACCCTTCATCTGGTCCGCCAGCGGTTCTGGTGGCGGCGGATGAGACGGGATGTCCGAGAATTCATCCGAGCTTGTCCCACTTGTAACCGAAACAAGACCCCCAACCAGCCTCCTGCTGGGTTGCTGCAACCCCTACTCATACCCAAGAGGCCCTGGTCCCACGTTTCACTGGACTTTGTTACGGGCCTTCCGCCCTCTGACGGACACACAGTCATCCTTACCATTGTTGACCGCTTTAGTAAGATGACCCACTTCGTGCCCCTTCCCAAACTACCCTCTGCTAAAGAGACCTCCCAGGTGGTCCTGGAACATGTGTTTCGTATCCATGGCCTACCCCAGGATATAGTGTCAGACCGGGGCCCGCAATTCTCAGCAACCTTTTGGAAGGAGTTCTGTCATCTCCTTGGGGCCACCGCCAGCCTATCGTCTGGATTCCACCCGCAGTCAAACGGCCAGACTGAACGCATGAACCAGGAGCTGGAGAAGGCACTGAGGTGTGTGGCTTCCCAAAATCCCCGGGCCTGGGCTCAACACCTGCTCTGGGTGGAATATGCCCATAATTCACTCACCAGTTCCTCCACCGGGCTCTCCCCCTTTCAGTGTGTCTACGGGTATCAACCTCCACTGTTTGCCAGCCAGGAGGCGGATGCCACCTGTCCGTCTGCTCTTGCGTATGCCCGCCGCTGCCGCCGCACTTGGGCCCAGGCTCGCACTGTGCTCCTGAAGTCTGGAACCAGCTACGCCGTCGGTGCCAACCGACGGAGGACCCCAGCACCTACTTACCGGGTTGGTCAGAAGGTCTGGCTGTCTGCCCGGGATCTGCCGCTGCGGGTTGAATCACGTAAGCTGGCCCCTCGCTTCATTGGTCCTTTTCCTGTGCAGAAAGTCATCAGTCCAACGGCGGTCCGACTTCAGTTGCCCGCTTCCATGCGGGTCCACCCCACCTTCCACGTCTCCAAGGTCAAGCCGGTCCATGAAAGTCCCCTGGTCCCTGCAGCTCCGGCGCCACCTCCTCCGCGCCTCGTAGATGGCGGTCCTGTCTTCACCGTCCGGCGGCTGCTCCGCTCTAGGCGAAGGGGTAGGGGTCTCCAGTACCTCGTTGACTGGGAGGGATATGGTCCAGAGGAGAGGACCTGGATCCCGGCCAGGAGGATAGTGGACCGGACCCTTATCACTGACTTCCACCGACTACATCCTGATCAGCCTGCAATCCGTAGGGGCCGTCCAAGAGGGGTTCCTAGCCGTCCTGCCCGCCCTGCTTCCTGTCCTGTGCCTGACCCTGCTCCTGTCTCAGTGCCTGTCCTGTCTCCCGACCGTGACCCTCCAGCTCCTTCTGAGGATGAGGAGATTCACTCGGACCGCTCGGAGGAGTTCTGACCCGCCGCCTGCTCCCCTCCACCCTCCCGGCATGATGTTGTTCTTGGGACTTCTGGGGCCGTCCCTTGGAGGGGGGGTCCTGTCATGAGCACTCTCTCTCCCTGGTAGCAACATTAATTGCATTCAATTCTCTGCCACTCTGCTCACTCTCTCCCTACTCTGCCTAACGAGCTCCACCTGGCTCCGCCCTGCTCTGCTCTTGTTACCTGGCCAGCTGCACTGCATTTCCCACTCACCATCCTCACCTTGCCTCACTCTGTTCTAATTACTCTGCCAGCTGAACTGCATTTCCCCACTAACCTCTCCCAGTATATCAAGCCCTGTTTTTCAGCCAAGCCCTGTCAGATCGTCTTCAAACCCGGACCAGTAACCTGCCTGTCTGCGCTCTGACTCCTGTTTGTGATACCGATCCTTTCTTGACTGCCTCCTTGTTCTACTGCCCCGTCTATCCCGACCTGCCTTCTGGACCTCGACTACTCTCCGATCTTCAGCCCCTCCGGTAACTCGATTCTGCCTTCTGTCTCTCACCACGATATTTGCCCAGCCCTGATCTGTACTTCTGCCTGCCATTCATATTGCTGTTGTGTGTGTGTTCCCCCAGGTCTCCGACCACCAGATGAGCGTGCCCAGACGCTTCACCACCCTCAGCCCGATACGCCGCTCCATCACTGGGGAACACACACACTAAGCACTTGGACTGGACACCCCCGGACATTTGGTGACCCCCGGAGCACAGGTACCCACAGGACCCTGAAAAACCCCAGAGCCCCAAGCACCCCTGGAACCCCTGACACCCCTGGCACTCCTCTTCCCGCCTGAAACCTTCAATAAAGAACTCTGAATTTGAACTTGCGCTCTTGGGTCCTCTTCTGTCTGTGACAGATAATAATCCTGCAGCAACAGGAAATGTTAATTATTATGTGGATTATAATTAAAGGACATTTATGTAGGGGTTGATACATTTCAAAGTGGAAATTACAAACTTCAGAAAACTTTCTAAACCTCAAATACACTACAAGTTTTACATTTCCTGCATTCTACTGCAACAGGGTGATTAAATTAAGATTCTACATCTATATTACTTTACTAATAGCGAGAGGCTCCAGTCTGAAAGAGAGAGATGGATCTTGCCCTATACAGTACCATCAGAAAGTATTGACACCCCTTGACTTGTTCCAAATTGTGTTGTGTTACAGCCTGCATTTAAAATGGATTAAATTGAGATTGTTTGTCACTTATCTACACAGAATACCCCATAATGTCAAAGTGGAATTATGTTTTTAGAAATGTTTACAAATTAATAAAAAATGAAAAGCTGAAATGTCTTGAGTCAATAAGTATTCAAACCTTTTGTTATTGCAAGCCTAAATAAGTTCAGGAGTTAAAATGTACTTAACAAGACATAATACGTTGCATGGACTCACTCTGTGTGCATTAATATCATGATTTTAACATGATTTTTTAATGACTATCCCATCTCTGTACCCCACACATACAATTATCTGTAAGGTCCCTAAGTCGAGCAGTGAATTTCTAGGGCGGTTTTCCTATATTTTGCAAAGAAGGGCACCTATTGGTAGATGGGTAAAAAAAAAAAAAAAGACATTGAATATCCCTTTGAGCATGGTGCAGTTATTAATTTTACACTTTGGATGGTGTCTCAATACACCCAGTCACTACAAAGATACAGGCGCCGTTCCTAAATCAGTTGCCGGAGAGGAAGGAAACCGCTCAGGGATTTCACCATGAGGCCAATGGTGATTTTGAAACAGTTGCAGATTTTAATGGCTGTGATAGTAGAAAACTGAGGATGGATAAACAACATTGTAGTTACTCCACAATACTAACATAAATGAGAATGAAAATAAAGAAGCTTGTACAGAATACAAATATTCCAAAACATTAATCCTGCTTGCAATAAGGCACTAAAGTTATACTACAAAAAATGTGGCAAAGAAATTAACTTTTTGTTCTGAACACAAAGCGTTATGTTTGGGGCAAATCCAACACAACACATCACTGAGTACCACCCTTCATATTTTCAAGCTTGGTGGTGGCTGCATCATGTCCCATGTAGCTGAGTTAGTAGAGCATGGCTCTTGTGCCAGGGTTGTTCAATTCCCAAGTGGGACAAGTATGAAAAACATATTAAAATGTATGCACTCACTACTGTAAGTTGCTCTGGATACGAGCGTCTGCTAAATGACAAAAATATAAATGTTATTGGTATGCTTGTCATCGGCAAGGGAGTTTTGTTGAATGAAAAGAAACGGAATAGAGCTAAGCACAGGCAAAATCCTAGAGGAAAACCGAGTTCAGTCTGCTTTCAAACAGACACTGGGAGGCAAATTCACCTTTCGGGAGGACATTAACCTAAAACACAAGGCCTAACATACACTAGAGTTGCTTACCAAGATGACATTGAATGTCCCTGAGTGGCCTAGCAAGACTTGAAAATGGCTGTCTAGCGATGATCAACAACCAACTTGACAGAGCTTGACTAATGTTGTAAAGGATAATGGGCAATTATTGTACAATCCAGGTGTGCAAAGTTCTTAGAGACCTACACAGAAAGACTCACAGCTGTAATCGCTGCAAATGGTGATTCTAACATGTATTGACTCAGGGGGTTGAATACTTATATAATCAAGATATATTACTGTTTTATTTTCCATTAATAAAAAAATCCCACTTGGTAACACAACAAAATGTGGAAAAAGTCAAGGGGTGTGAAATCTTTCTGAAGGCACAGCATACCATCAATATACAATACTATTATACTGTAAATAAAGCAAAATTGACATAACTCATCAAGCATACAATACCAAGGCACTGTGTTGGTAGTAGCATTGTTGCTTCAGTCCTCCTTTATGAATTATGTTGATTTACTCACTTCTATAAACTGAGGGCTTTGCAGTCGTAAAATGAAGCTTTTAAATGTACTGTTTACATAACTCTGAATTACTGAACGGTGGCATTTTACAATGTTGAGAAAATTAAACAGAGACAAAGTTAAATAATTAACCCAGGCACTTGCAAAACTTCCAATTTTTTTTGTATGTGTATTTAATAGGATCCCCATTACTCTTCCTTGGGTCCAAACAGGTGTCACGCCCTGGCTCTGGGGACTCTTATATGTTGAGCCAGGGTGTGGATTTTCTATGTGTGATTTTCTATGTTGTGTTCTAGTTCGTGTTTTCTATGTTGGCCAGGTTGGTTCCCAATCAGAGGCAGCTGATTCTCGTTGTCTCTGATTGGGAACCATACTTAGGCAGCCTGTTGGCACTAGTTATTTGTGGGATCTTGTTCTGTATAGGTTTGTGTTGGTGAACCTTTAGACTTCACATATCGTTTTGTTGTTGTTGTTGTTGTTGTAAAGTACTCATTAAAAGATGTACGCCTATCACGCTGCGCCTTGGTCTGCCTCTTACAACGATCGTGACAACAGGATTAAAACAATTACATCACAACCAAATGCAACAACAGCCCACATCATAAATAAAGCAATACATCAAACAAGACATTATTACATCTTTACTCTAATATAAAAAATGTACAATACAATAAGTACAATGATACAATATACCAATATTAGAATATTACAATGTGTGTGTGTGTAGAGTGTGTCAAATCAAATCAAAGTTTATTTGCCGCATACACAGATTAGTAGATGTTAAAGCAGGTGCAGCAAAATGCTTTTGTTTCTAGCTCCAGCAGTGCAGTAAGGGCCCCATTCAGACGTAAGAAAAGTATGCCTTTCCTATGCACGACTTTCATATACACTTCTCAGTAGTTGGTATTCAGACTTACCTAATGCAGCGCGTAATGTGCTCTACATGTGCGGCTACCTTGCGCACACTGAATCAATTTAATTCAACCACTGAAAACCCTTCCACTTGCTGGCCAACAGATATTCGTTTGGAGTTTCTATTGAATAGGGTTTTCAGTACATTCATCTTAAGCCATCCCTTTAAATACGGTGTACCTTTAATTAGAATTGTATTGACAGACTCACCAGAATACATTAAGAGAACAGGTTCAGAAAATAGGCATCAATGAAGGAAAGCCATCTAAAGTTTCAACACCAACTGGTAGATTTAAAATACTCCAATCTTGTAGATTATTTAGGCACATTTTAAGGTTAGAAAAGTATGTATGAATGATAAAAAACTGGTTTGGAGCGCCTTTACGCACAAAATATACTGATGAATCAAAAATACAATAGTTTGATTCATCCTGAAAGTTGCCATATTCAAGTTCAATCGATTAAATATTGGAAGGTGGAAATAAGTGTACAATAGGGGATGAACAATAGTCCTATAAATCTACCATAATCCTAACTAATCATGGAACTGTATGACAATGGTACAGTCGTCGTGAACCCTGCGCCAGGCTCCAGGTTTAAACTGCTACATGTGGTCTGAGTTCCATAATGATTCAAATAGGCTACATGTCCCAAATTATTGCACAACGTTAGCCTAATATGATCCACTAATGCTAGTGACCCTCAGGAACAACTACACGGATGTGACAGAGGAACGAAAGAAACGTAAACGGAATGGAATAATGCAAAATGTAGGCTACAAATGGAAGGAAAATAACACTAAAGTGATAGTTATAAATGTATGTGGGAATTACTGAAGGTGACTCCCGATAGTGGCTTATATTTAAAATAGAATAAAACTGAGAAAAGTGCATACATCAACTCGGCAGGTTCGGCCTTACAGAAGCCTATAGCTTGGGTCTCCAAATTTCATCCACGCAAATTATGAGGGCATACTAATAAAATTAGGGAACAACAGCACAGCTATTTATAGCCTACTTCACTGTGGAAAAAGGGTCGCAATACATGTCATGTTTATATGATTTTCAGTTTGCTTCCATATGACTGGTTAAACATTTGTCTCCACGGATCATAAGGAAAAATTATCTAAAACAATTTCTATGTGTATTTACAATCCCCTTCTCCAAACGGATTACTGTTGTGGAAAACCATCACTATACTTTATTAAAAATCAAAGTTCTTCCAGAGTAGAATCGAGATTGACTTTATTTACAATTTCAACAAAGCCAGGCTAGTCTGCAGATTAGCCCCCCTCTCTCTTTCTGTCTCCCTCTATATAGTCTCCTTCACACCCACATCCTAGCTTAAAATCCCTCCCTCTTCAGTTTCCCGCTCTTTATCGCTCTGCCCACTTTCTTTGTCTGTGATGGTGGCTAAATTCGACTTTCATTCAGTTCAGAATCAATAGTAATACAATCAATCAATCCCTTATCTTACAAAAACACTCATGTTTAGTTCAACCCCAGCTCTCAGAACCTTTGTTTGAGGAGAGATGCATTAGGCCACAGTCTGGTTTCAGTCTCTGATAAGGTAGGACAGCCATGGATTTAAGTAAGAGCGAGCAATTCGACGCTAGGTCAGATTCCCACTTCACCCACACACACACAGTGAAATGACCCAATTAAGTTCCTGCCTAGCAACAGAGAATTCTAACTTATATGTTTGTGATTAACTCAGTTTTATCTCATAGTCCACTAAAAAATCTCCCTCATTACTCATTTACCTAGCTCTTATCAATAGCTCTTATCAATTTATAAATTACAGTGCATGGAGAATGGTGTAGCCTAGAAATAAAAACAATGTAGCCTAGATACTATTTCCACTTGGAACTGGCAGGTTTGCTCGACCTTATTCATGGTTTCCTCGTGTGTAAAGGTGGTGGAATTAAGTAAAGGTCAGAATACGGCGTATCTGTATACACACGTCCGCCACACCTTCATTTAGTTGATCTCTACTCCAAACAAATAGCGGGTGAATAGGATGCTATTCTCATGCTTAAGTTTGTTGTGTTGAGAAAACGTTGCTAATTATGCTGTGTGACCAAGGAGAACCGCTGACGCTGTATTTTCATCATAAAGGTTTATTCATAACAAAGGGTTACAGCGTCGATTTACAGATACCTGCAGATATCTGGAGAATAATCGCCCCATCTCAAATCTGATTATTCTGCTTCTCCTCTGTCCTAACTGTGGTATATATCCTATGTAATCTGATATGAGTGGTTCTTCCTACCAACCAATCCCCTGTCTCCACACAACAGACTTCCTCTGTTCTATGGGGTGTCCCCCTAAAACTACTCCCCAGATACTCCCTCTAAGCTGAATAAACCTCCTCTCAGGTTCCATTTGAAAACGTTAGCAAAGTCATAATTCCTCAGATACTACAAGTTCAAGACCAGAAAACGCATAGAGAGAAAAGTGCATAAAAAGGGAAACTAATACACAAATAATAATGTGTTTGTGTGCGTGTGTGTGTGTCTCTTCACAGTCTTTGTTGTGCTGTGAGGTGTTGTTTTATCTGTGGAAGAGAATTCCATGTAGTCATGGCTCTATGTACTGTAGTACTGTGTGCTTCCCAGAGTCTGTTCTGGACTTGAGACTTTGAAGAGACCCCTGGTGGCATGTCTTTTGGGGTATGTATGAGTGTATGAGTTGTCTGTTAGCTGTTTAAACAGACAGTTCGGTGCTTTCAACAAGTCAATACCTCTCACGAAGACAAGTAGTGATGCAGTCAATTTCTCTTCTACATTGAGCCAGGAGAGATTGATGTGCATGTCATTGATATTAGCCCTCCATTACATTTAAGGGCCCCCCACACTGCTCTGTTCTGGGCCAACTGTAATTTGCCTTTGCTTTTTTAAAATGTGTATTTTATTAATATTGAAGATAGATTGTGGCTTATATCAATGTAATTGTCTGCATAATTTCCAATCCCCCATATATCTATTATTTTGCCCTAACTCTACCACTCCTCCCCTAATTCGAGTAAACTAATGGACAACAATACTTAGGCTTCTACTTCCAGCTTATACATACTGTATACATTTTACGGACACAGTATATTTTACATTAGTTATCTTTTTTTGATGTTGTTTTAAGTCCCAGCCTTCAGCTACATTTTTTACATTTTACATTTTACGTCATTTAGCAGACGCTCTTATCCAGAGCGACTTACAGTTAGTGCATAGATTATTATTTTTTTTATTTTCATACTGGCCCCCGTGGGAATCGAACCCACAACCCTGGCGTTGCAAACACCATGCTCTACCAACTGAGCTACCTCCCTGCCGGCCATTCCCACCCCTACCCTGGACAACGCTGGGCCAATTGTGCGCCGCCCCATTGGTCTCCCGGTTGCGGCCGGCTACAGCAGAGCCTGGATTCAAACCAGGATCTCTAGTGGCACAGTTAACACTGCGATGCAGTGCCTTAGACCACTGCGCCACTTAGACCACTGCGCCAATTGGGTACCCTCAACCCCTCCCGTCTATCGCTGAAAAGCATCCAGTTTTTATTTCTAATTGACATATATTTTCCAACTGTGCTGTGATGTTCTGAACCTTTCTATTCTCATAGTTTCTACAGACTGTAAATTAAAGATACACATTTTTGCTAAGAGTATTATTATATTATTGATCGATTGACTATGACTTTTCAAATCACCCAGTAGTGCTATTTGCAGAGTTAGCTCCAGGTAAATTTTCCAATTCTTCAGCCATTCCTGAACCTGCGACCAAAAACAAGGGCAGTACCAAATCAAGTGATCTAATGATTTTGTCTCTTCGCAGCTAAATCTGCAGAGCTGGGATGGTTGTATCCCCCATATATATAACATTATATTGGTTGCAAGAATTTTGTATAATCATTTAAATTGAAAAGGTTTTGAATCCGGCGTCATTTTGTGTATCAGTTCATAAACCATGTGCCTGTCACGGACATTGAAGGACCCTGACTCAACCTGACTCAACATACAAGAGTCCCATAAGTCAGGGCGTGACAGTACCCCCCCCCCCCAAAGGTGCGGACTCCGACCGCACCAACCTGACATAACAGGGAAGGGTCCGGGTGTGAAGACCACATTCTCTCCGCCTGCCGTTACGCCCCTGGTCTGGTCTGGACCTCGGCGCGCTGCTTCCCCTCTCCTTCCTCCCACGATGTACCAAGCCCTGTCTGGACCCTGGTGTGGGAGACCCCGAACCTGGAGAGGGGCTGACGTCTGGGTCTGGACTGTAGCCGCTGACCGGAGCTGGACTGGGCACCGGTGGAGCGGACTACTCTGGCTCCAGAGTGGAGCTACCGACCGGAGCTGGATCAGGCACCGGTGGAGCGGACTGCTCTAGCTCCGGAGTGGAGCCGCTGGAACGGGCACGGGCCGTGCCGGACTGGACACACGCACCACTAGTCTGGTGCGAGGAGCAGGCATGGGCCAGACCGGACTAGGAACACGCACCACTGGCTTGGTGCGGGGAGCATGCACGGGCCGGGCCGGACTGGGGACACACACCACTGGCTTGGTGCGGGGAGCAGGTACGGGTCGTACCGGGCTGGCGACACGCACCACTGGCTTGGTGCGAGGAGCAGGAACGGGCCGGGCCGGACTGGGAGCACGCACCACTGGTCTGGAGCGAGGAGCAGGAACGGGCCGGGCCGGACTGGTGAGGTGCACTGGTGACACAGTGCGTAGAACCGGAGCAGGATATACTGGACCTTGGAGGCGCACTGGAGACCAGGAGCATTGAGCCGGCACAACCCGTCCTGGCTGGCTGCCCACTTTCGCACGACACGTGCAGGGCGCTGGCACAGATCGCACTGGGCTGTGCATGCGCACTGGCGATACAGTGCGTATCTCCGCATACATGGGTTCCTCAATTAACCCACGCTCCTTATGTTGCCTAACCAGCTCCTCTCTCCGTGCATATACTTCCTCCTTCTCCCTACGAGCCTCCTGCAGTGCCTCCTCTTGAATGGAGCTCTCCCGCTCTATTCTCGCTATCAGCCCCCGTAATATGGTGGCCTCCTCTCTTACCCTGCAGATCCGATCCTTCTCTCTCTCTCGGCACTCCTCCTCCAGTGAGGATCCTCCGGGAGCCCCCACGAGTTAGCGAACAGAAACTCATCGTCGTCGTCATCCTCCGATTCCTCAGTGTAAAACTGTTCCCACTCTTGTTCCCATGGTCGTAGGGACTCAACCTGGAAACCCACCGGGTGCAGTGGTCGGGGCTCTTCTCTCTCGCTCCCCGACCACCCCTTTAGCCCCCCCAAAACATTTATTGGGTCTGCCTCTCGGGCTTCCTCCTCGGCCGGCGCCTTCTGTGTTGCCGTTGCTCCTCTCCTGCCTGGGCTTCCTTCTTCGCCCAGGGTCCTCTCCCTGCAAATATCTCCTCCCAAGACCAAATCTTCCCCAACTGTGTCCAGGGTGTTTGCTCCTGGGCACGCTGCTTGGTCCGTGTTTGGTGGGATCTTCTGTCACGTTCGTTGAAGGATGGGTCAGACCAAGGTGCAGCATGAAAGGCATACATGTTTATTTTGCCGATAAACACACGAACAAAACAACCAACCAACAAAACGTGAAGTCCTAAGGCTAAACACAAAACAAGCCTCTACACGGAACAAGATCCCACCACTAATGAGTGCCAACAGGCTACTTAAGTATGATCCCCAATCAGAGACAACGAGCGACAGCTGCCTCTGATTGGGAATCACACCCGGCCAACATAGAAACACACAACATAGAAATAATAACATAGATATCCACACCCTGACTCAACATACAAGAGTCCCATAAGTCAGGGCGTGACAGTGCCATGGAATCGGCACATCGTAAATCTCTTTCCAACTATTTTGTAACCTGTATGGCTGAGCTGTCAATTTTTTGGTCCTTCAATGAAACTGGTATAAGTTCCTTACCTTCTCCGACTTCCACTAGCCTCCTCCATTTTTGCGGTATTGCTGCAATCAGTTGGTTGTAATTTTAGATAGAGCAGACATTTCCATATATATTTGTTAACTGCATGTATGACATAACTCCACCTGTCCTATTTATGATATAATTTACAAAGATTTTCCATTTTTATTTGTCACATGCACCGAATACAACAGGTGTAGACCTTACCGTGAAATGCTTACTTACAAGCCCTTAACCAACAATGCAGTTCATGAAATAGAGTTAAGAAAATATTTACTAAATAAACTAAAGTAAAAAATTTAAAGTAACACAATAGAATAACAATAACGAGGCTATATACAGGGGGTACCGGTACCGAGTCAATGTGCGTGAGTACATGTTAGTAGAGGTAATTTGTACATGTAGGTAGGGGTAAAGTGACTATGCATAGATAATAAACAGTGAGTAGCAGCAGTGTAAAAACAATGTAAATAGTCTGGGTAGCCATTTGATTAATTGTTCAGCAGTCTTATGGCTTGGGGGTAGAAGCTGTTAAGTAGACTTTTGGACCTAGACTTGGCGCTCAGGTACCGCTTTGTGACAGGAGTGGGTCGCAGTGCCGGAACAACCCACTAGTTGTCATCCGCCGACAACCATAGGCACCTCCTCACTCACAGTCGGGACTAATTATCTGCCTATTGGTGTCACCTGTGGCTATCTGATTCACCTGTGTATTTATGCCCTCACTTCCCTCTGTTCCCTTGCTCAGTTTTCTCTGCTAGTTCATTGATGTCAAGCAGTACGTATCAGTGTCGGATCACGTGACGGAGTTACAGGTACTCGAGAAGTGTGTCATTGTATTTTTCCAGTCAGAGTTAGTATTTCGGATTGTTTGTTGTCAGCCTGTTTTTTGGAGACCTATGTGCTCCTCATTTGTTTTCGTGTATAGTCCGCTGTTTTGTATCCTGGCTTTTGGACCACCAGTAAAGATCCTTGTCTCATCATCTTTGCCTACTGCCTACTGTCTATCCTGCATCGCACCTGGGTCACACCTCACACCAACCTTTACACCGCTTGTCGTGCAGTAGCAGAGAGAACAGTCTATGACTTGGGTGACTAGAGTCTTTGACAATTCTTTGGGCCTTCCTCTGATGCCGCCTAGTATATAGGTCCTGGATGGCAGGAACCTTGGCCCCAGTGATGTACTGGGCTGTACGCACTACCCTCTGTAGCACCTTACGGTCGGATGCCGAGCAGTTGCCATACCAGGCGGTGATGCAACCGGTCAGGATGCTCTCGATGGTGAAGCTGTAGAACTGTTTGAGGATCTGGGGACCCATGCCAAATCTTTTCAGTCTCCTGATGGGGAAAAGGCATTGTCGTGCCCTCTTCACAACTTTCTTGGTGTGTTTGGACCATGATAGTTTGTTGGTGATGTTGCCACCAAGGACCTTGAAACTCTCAACCCGCTCCACTACAGCCCTGTCGATGTGAATGGAGGCATGTTCGGCACTCCTTTTCCTGTAGTCTACGATCATCTCCAAGTTGAGGGAGAGGTTGTTGTCCTGGCACCACACTGCCAGGTCTCTGACCTCCTCCCTATAGGCTGTCTCATCGTTGTCGGTGATCAGTTCTACCACCGTTGTGTCGTCAGCAAACTTAATGTTGGTGTTGGAGTCGTGTTTGGCCATGCAGTCGTGGGGGCGGCCCGACAGGAAGTCCAGGATCCAGATGCAGAGGGAGTTGTTTAGTCCCAGGGTCCTTAGCTTAGTGATGAGCTTTGTGGGCACTATGGTGTTTTTTTGTTTTTTCTTTGTTTTTTTACATTGTAGAATAATAGTGAAGACATCAAAACTATGAAATAACACATATGGAATCATGTAGTAACTAAAATAGTGTTATACAAATCAAAATATATTTTATATTTGAGATTCTTCAAAGTAGCCACCCTTTGCCTTGATGACAGCTTTGCACACTGTATCTAGGTTACAGTTTTGTTATCCATCCCATAGTTTACTCACTGCACTGTGTGTTATAGGAAGACAGCCTGTCATTGTCAACATGAGTGTAAGAGGTGCAGAGTAGCCTACATGCCAGCCAAAACACTTTTAGGAATATTCTGTTTGCTTGTTCTCTCTGTCTTCTGGGATATTAAGTGTGTGTTTCAGGGGGAAATAAAAATGTAACTTGCTATTAAGTGTTCTTCCACACATTTGTTTTCACAAGTGCTCTGCCCGTCTGAGCCTTCAGTGGTTAGCATGTGATGTCTCCAAAGTCCTAGTGACATGTCATGCAGACCATGGTTATCAGCACACAGCATTTGACTATACACTGTGTACAAAACATTAGGAACACCTTCCTAATACTGAGTTGCACCCCCTTTTACCCTCAGAACAGCCTCAATTCGTCAGGGCATGGACTCTACATCAGTCCATCTCAAATAGTGGGGCGCGCCCCCCTGGGGGGGCTCGGAGCGATGCCAGGGGGGGTGCGTGTGACCCCGGGGAACATGCTTTTTTTTGCCGCAGGGAGTAGGTTTTTTTTGCACCGAACAAGAGCACACAGCACAGAGCAGGAGATATGAAGTGCAGATAACAAACCCTTAAGAGGCACCATGGAAAAATATTTAACAGGGATGAAAAGAATGGCGGAGAGAGACGGAGATAATGAGACAAACGTCTCTCGAAAGCTAAGACGAGGAAATATGACGAAGCGTATGTAGCGCTTGGCTTCACTGTGACTACGGTGGGAGACGAGGAAAGACCGGTATGTTTACTGTGTCTAAAAATGTTGGCAGCGGACAGCATGAAGCCAAATAAATTAAGGTGTCACTTAAAGACATTACACCCCAATCACCAGACCACTAAAAACAAGAGTCTTCTCTGCTATCTGTGAGGAGATGGGAGCTGAACATCAAGCTGTGCTGTTTCACAGTGAAGCAAGGTGGCTGTCACGAGGAAAAGTCTTGTCCCGAGTTTTTGAGCTCAGAGAGCAGATAAGAATGTTTTCGGAGCAGGAGCACAAGTATGACCTCGCAGAAAAATTTAGTGATGAGAACTTCCTGGCAAAACTGGCCTACCTGAGTGACATATTTGGAAAGCTAAATTAACTAAATCTACAGCTTCAAGGGAAAGATAAACACCTCCCTCAGGTCACAGACAAGATCAGCTCTTTCACTCGAAAGCTTGCAATGTGGGGCAGGCGACTTGATGAAGGAAATACTGATTCATTCGAGAACCTGCATGAATTTGTTGACACTACTGACTATGATGCCACCTCAGTGATTCCATATATTAAGGAGCATATTTCATCACTGATGGGATTCTTTAAAAAGTACTTCCCTGAAAACAGTTCCCAATATGACGGGGTGAGAGATCCTTTCAATGCACCAGCTCCAACTGGTTTCAGCTCTGCAGAGGAGGACCAGTTCATTGATATGACGTCTGACTCCACATTGAGACTGTGGTTCACATCACAGACACTGAGTGAATTCTGGCTGAGTGTAGAGAGGCAGTATCCACTCTTAGGGCAGAGGGCCATGGGCATTCTTCTTCCTTTAGCAACATCTTATCTTTGTGAGACTGGCTTCTCTGCTGTTGCTCCACTAATGACCAAGTACAGGTCCCAGCTAAACATTGAGCAGGAGCTGAGAGTTGCAGTATCATGCTTCAAACCCTGCTTCGAAAAGCTGTGCACTGCAAAACGTGCTCATTGTAGCCATTAATCCTGACTTCCTCATTTTGATTTTTAAAAAAATCAGCACATTGTTTTATTCATTTTTGTTTTATAGGTCAAAGTGTTTCATATATTGTGCTCCTGAGTTCATGTTGCTGATCAATTTGAATGTATTATTATTTATTGATTATATTCAATTTTTCAGTATCAAATGGTCAATTTTTTTTTACAGTTTTAATAAGGGTTGAATGTTTTTTTTTTTTTCAGGCAAATTGATGCACTTTAAGTATTTTCTGTTACAGACTAAAAAACAATGTTAATAAAGTTATTATTTGTTGAAAGTTGATCTATATTTCTTTCTTTTTTCTTTTTTTAAATGTTAATAAGGATACAATGTAATGCAGAGGTGTACTTATAACAATTTTATAGAAAAATGATACTATTTACAGTCGCGGCGGAGAGTTGGGGGGCGCGAAATGTTTACTTCTTCCTAGGGGGGGCGTAACAGAAAATAATTGAGAAGCACTGCTCTACATGGTGTCGAAAGCGTTCCACGGGGATGCTAGCCCATGTTGACTCCAATGCTTCCCACAGTTGTGTCAAGTTGTCTGGATGTCCTTTGGGTGGTGGACCCTTCTTGATACACATGGGAAACTGTTGAGCGTGAAAAACCCAGCACCGTTGCAGTTCTTGACACACTCAAACTGGTGTGCCTGGCACCTACTACCATACCCCGTTCAAATGCACTTACATATTTTGTCTTGCCCATTCACCCTCTGAATGGCACACATACACAATCCATGTCTCAATTGTCTACAGAAATGAACTTTTAAGAAGGCACATCTGTTTTTTATCTATCTATCTATCTATCTATCTATCTATCTATTTTGTTACAGTTTTTCTCAGTCGCTTTGGTGCATTTTTCACATCATCCCTAACATGTGCAAAATAATAAGTGCATTTCTCAGAACAATTTGTACAAACTGCAATATACAATAGATATGTTTCTAAAGCTAGTCAGTCAATAAAAATCCTTAGTACATCTCTCAAAAGTAAATATTCATGCCAATGATCATGTCAGTGTCATCAGAATGATAAGTCATTGAGTCATTGTTCACGAACAAGGTTGTCAAAATGTTTAGGCATGTTGTCAATGGAACTGTGTACTTTGACAGTATTACCTGATGTAAACTTAGGCTACAGTTTGGATGACAGTTACTGTATTGAAAATGCACAAGGCTGCACTTCTATGGGATATATCAATTTCAACAGTACTATTTACATATTACTGTATGTGGGTTATTGATTGAAAGAGACTGGACAACCCAAGGGGCACAAAGGAAAAAAAACTAAATTAGAAAGAAACACAGGAAACCACCCCTAAGGCACAACTTTGCCCACAGCACTGTTCTAGTGCTGTCTCTACACATCCAGACGTTCCTGTCTGTCAGCCCACATATTCTCATCCACATCACACTGGATATTTTCCCTTCCAATGCAACGTGGAAAGAATCTTTTGGAATGCCTTATCCATCCTCTGCAGGCGTCTACTGTGGTGTCCTCACATGCTGCATCCATTGCAGCCAGCAGGGTCATCTGTGTGTGTGGCTGACGATCGTACACCTTCCACCTCCATGCTGAAAAGAACTCCTCAATTGGGTTAAGGAATGGTGAATAAGGTGGGAGGAATTCTATGAGCATCCTCGGGTGGGTCACAAACCATTGCCTTATGATGTTTGATCGATGGAAACTCACATTATCACAAATGACCACATACTTTGGCAAATCCTCTCTAAACAGACCCCTCTCATCATCAGGGATGAGAGCCCTGTAGAGAGTCTCTAAAAAGTTGAGTAGATGCTGGGTGTTGTATGGCCCTAAAAGGGGGATATGGGTTAGGACACCATGCTCCGAAATAGCAGCACACATGGTGATATTTCCTCCCCGTTGGCCTGGCAAATCCACAGTAGCTCTGTGACCGATGATATTCCGACCCCGCCTTCTGCATTTGGTCAGGTTGAAGCCAGCCTCATCCACGTATACAAAGTTGTGAGAGGGTTCACTTGATTCCAACTCCATTATACGCTATATCCCAGAACACACAGTTGAATTTGTTTTGGTAAGGAAGAGTGACATAAAATGTACATATATTGCATGTTCCTTCCACAGCAATGGAAATGTGTGCAGTTTATGCTTACTGTACTATGTAACACTATAAAATGTTGCTGTAAAGTAGTTACATAGATATATGTTTTACCTGTACATACTGGTACCGTAGCTCCTTAACTCTGTCCTCATTCCTTTGGAATGGTACACGGTACAGCTGTTTCATACTCATCTGGTTTCTATGCAGCACCCTGTCGATGGTTGAGATGCTAACCGTATGGATGTTTTCAAAGACATCGTTGTCTTCTATAATGGTCCTTTGTATTTCCCTGAGTCTCATGGCATTGTTTGCTCGGACCATGGTGCAAATAGCCTCCTCCTGTTGAGGTGTGAAAAGGCGTCCTCTGCCACCGGTTTGAGGTAATCTTGCAGTCCTATGTGTGGAAAAATGCAGTGATGCATCGCACACTTTCACATAGACAAAAACTATGTGAACACACATTTTACTGTAAAACATACAGGTGGGTGCATGTAAGGTGCAGTATGTATCTGTATAGAGTATATTTCTGTATGCTGTGAAATACAAGTGGACTACTGTAATATGAAGCATTGTAGGAAGTATACAGTATACTGCTTATATACAGTAACAGTGCACTGTACATTGGTGGACATACCTGTTCTCTCTTCGAAACGTTTGTACTATTGAGGACACGGTTGATCTCCCAATATTCGGCTGCACCCTTCGACCCGCCTCAGCCATTGTAAGGCCATGATTGACAACATGGTCTACAATAGTGGCCCTTATGTCATCAGATATGCGCCTATGTCCTCTTTTGCCTCTTCCTCTGTTTTGCCTTCCACCACGCATCCTTGCTCCTCTTCTTCCTCCTCTTGGCTGTTGACCCTGTTCGTTTCCTGGTCCATCCATTATTGGAAAATTGCAACTCTGTGTTGTGGTCTGTCTATATGTGCTTGCCAATTGATTCTTCATGAGATGCACCTTTGAGCAATTTAGACAACTGGTTGATTGTTGGTTGAACTAACACTTTACATTCCTTCATTAATGAGGGTTAATTTCACCTGCACGATTCAGCAATTTACGTTTTTGTACAAAAGGTCTAATAGAAATGTGTAAAACTATGCTTGACAGTTTATGACAAATAGTTCAACAATTTTGCATGTAATGGCTTATGCAAGGAACTAATGCCTAGATGTTTTGAGGGGTAAGACTATTCAACAGAGAACCATCTACTATATTTTGATCAACATGACATGAGCAATTGAAAATGTGGAAAAAAGCTGACACTTGTACATTATCAATTGCAATATGTACAAAAGCAATTGCAATTTGTTCAAAGGAATAAGAAATTGCTTTAATGATGTGCACAAGTGACTAGATGATTTGGAATTTGTACAAGTAGTATCAAGAATTGCACTTTTGATCTAAGAAATGCACCAAAGCGACTGAGAAAAACTGTAATATGAACTCTTTTGACCTAAATAGCTTTTGTTTTAAAGATAAGTATTGAATTGCATGGCCTCTAAAGGCACATTTAAAAGTGTCCCATACAATAAGGGGATCTGTTGTACCTACAGTATGTTATGTCGGTTATGAATTATTCTGTCTTGGTTAAAAACAAGTTCTCATCCAATAAGCTTTAATTACATTTCCAATATCCTCGCCCTCGTGGAAATGATGTCCCCTATTAACACTTTTAAACGTTTTTGTGCCAACGAGAATGACATAAGAAAGTAATCAAGACAACTAGCTTGATTGAGCCTCCGCCATGTATATCTCACTAGGTCAGGATATTTAAGCCTCCATATATCCACTAGTTCCAATATATCCATAATATTAATGATTTCCTTAAGTGCATGAGGGTGATAGTTTTTTGCGTGATTTCCTTTATGGTCCATTGAGGCATTTAAACCTTATTATAATCTTCCACCATAATAATCGAGTCATGTATTGCTTGTAGGCTTGATAAATTATTATGTATGTTTTCAAAGAAGCGTGGATAATCATTATTTGGACCGTATGAATTAAGGAGCCAAATCTGTTAAAATTTTTCAAAGGATCCATCTTCCTAGCGGATCTGTTTGGAGAGTTTGCACATTCGGATTGAAATTATTATCATCACCCCTTTTGAGTTTCTTTGCCCATGGGAGAAGTATATTTCATTTTATTTTTTACCTTATTTACATAAGTATTCAGACCGTTTGCTATGAGACTCTAAATTGAGCTCAGGTGCATCCTGTTTCCATTGATCATCCATGAGATGTTTCTACAACTTGATTGGAGTCCACCTGTGGTAAATTCAATTGATTGGACATGATTTGGAAAGGCACACACCTGTCTATATAAGGTCCCACAGTTGACAGTGCATGTCAGAGCAAAAACCAAGCCATGAGGTCGAAGGAATTGTCTGTATCAAATCAAATCAAATCAAATCAAATTGTATTGGTCACATGCGCCGAATACAACAGGTGCAGACATTACAGTGAAATGCTTACTTACAGCCCTTAACCAACAGTGCATTTAAAACAACAACAAAAAAAGTGTTGAGAAAAAAAAGAGCAGAAGTAAAATAAAGTAACAGTAGGGAGGCTATATATACAGGGGGGTACCGTTGCAGAGTCAATGTGCGGGGGCACCGGCTAGTTGAGGTAGTTGAGGTAATATGTACATGTGGGTAGAGTTAAAGTGACTATGCATAAATAATTAACAGAGTAGCAGCAGCGTAAAAAGGATGGGGTGGGGGGGCAGTGCAAATAGTCCGGGTAGCCATGATTAGCTGTTCAGGAGTCTTATGGCTTGGGAGTAGAAGCTGTTGAGAAGTATTTTGGACCTAGACTTGGCACTCCGGTACCGCTTGCCGTGCGGTAGCAGAGAGAACAGTCTATGACTAGGGTCGCTGGAGTCTTTGACAATTTTGAGGGCCTTCCTCTGACACCGCCTGGTATAGAGGTCCTGGATGGCAGGAAGCTTGGCCCCAGTGATGTACTGGGCCGTACACACTACCCTCTGTAGTGCCTTGCGGTCGGAGGCCAAGCAGTTGCCATACCAGGCGGTGATGCAACCAGTCAGGATGCTCTCGATGGTGCAGCTGTAGAATTTTTTGAGGATCTGAGGACCCATGCCAAATATTTTCAGTCTCCTGAGGGGGAATAGGCTTTGTCGTGCCCTCTTCACGACTGTCTTGGTGTGTTTGGTCCATGATAGTTCGTTGGTGATGTGGACACCAAGGAACTTGAAGCTCTCAACCTGTTCCACTACAGCCCTGTCGATGAGAATGGGGGCGTGCTCAGTCCTCTTTTTTTCCCTGTAGTCCACAATCATCTCCTTTGTCTTGGTCACGTTGAGGGAGAGGTTGTTGTCCTGGCACCACACGGCCAGGTCTCTGACCTCCTCCCTATAGGCTGTCTCATCGTTGTCGGTGATCAGGCCTACCACTGTTGTGTCGTCGGCAAACTTAATGATGGTGTTGGAGTCGTGCCTGGCCATGCAGTCATGGGTGAACAGAGAGTACAGGAGGGGACTGAGCACGCACCCCTGAGGGGCCCCCATGTTGAGAATCAGTGTGGCAGATGTGTTGTTACCTACCCTTACCACCTGGGGGCGGCCTGTCAGGAAGTACAGGATCCAGTTGCAGAGGGAGGTGTTTAGTCCCAGGATCCTTAGCTTAGTGATGAGCTTAGAGGGCACTATGGTGTTGAATGCTGAGCTGTAGTCAATGAATAGCATTCTCACGTAGGTGTTCCTCTTGTCCAGGTGGGAAAGGGCAGTGTGGAGTGCAATAGAGATTGCATCATCTGTGGATCTGTTGGGGCGGTATGCAAATTGGAGTGGGTCTAGGGTTTCTAGGATAATGCTGTTGATGTGAGCCATGACCAGCCTTTCAAAGCACTTCATGGCTACAGACGTCAGTGCTACGGGTCGGTAGTCATTTAGGCAGGCTATCTTAGAGTCCTTGGGCACGGGGACTATGGTGGTCTGCTTGAAACATGTTGGTATTACAGACTCAGTCAGGGACATGTTGAAAATGTCAGTGAAGACACTTGCCAGTTGGTCAGCACATGCTCGGAGTACACATCCTGGTAATCAGTCTGGCCCTGCGGCCTTGTGAATGTTGACCTGCTTAAAAGTCTTACTCACATCGGCTACGGAGAGCGTGATCACATAGTCATCCGGAACAGCTGGTGCTCTCATGCATGCTTCAGTGTTGCTTGCCTCGAAGCGAGCATAGAAGTGGTTTATCTCGTCTGGTAGGCTTGTGTCACTGGGCAGCTCGCGGCTGTGCTTCCCTTTGTAGTCTGTAATAGTTTTCAAGCCCTGCCACATCCGACGAGCGTCAGAGCCAGTGTAGTACGATTCAATCTTAGTCCTGTATTGACTCTTTGCCTGTTTGATGGTTCGTCGGAGGTCATAGCGGGATTTCTTATAAGCGTCCGGGTTAGAGTCCCGTTCCTTGAAAGCGGCAGCTCTACCCTTTAGCTCAGTGCGGATGTTTCCTGTAATCCATGGCTTCTGGTTGGGGTATGTACGTACGGTCACTGTGGGGACGACATCATCGATGCACTTATTGATGAAGCCAGTGACTGATGTGGTGTACTCCTCAATGCTGTCTGAAGAATCCCGGAACATGTTCCAGTCTGTGCTAGCAAAACAGTCCTGTAGCTCAGCATCTGCGTCATCTGACCACTTTTTTATTAACCGAGTCACTGGTGCTTCCTGCTTTAGTTTTTGCTTATAAGCAGGAATCAGGAGGATAGTTATGGTCAGATTTGCCAAATGGAGGGCGAGGGAGAGCTTTGTATGCGTCTCTGTGTGTGGAGTAAAGGTGGTCTAGAGTTTTTTTTCCTCTGGTTGCACATTTAACATGCTGGTAGAAAATAGGTAGAACGGATTTAAGTTTCCCTGCATTAATGTCCCCGGCCACTAGGAGCGCTGCATCTGGATGAGCGTTTTCCTGTTGATTTATGGCCTTGTACAACTCATTCAGTGCAATCTTAATGCCAGCATTGGTTTGTGGTGGTAAATAGACAGCTATGAAAAATATAGATGAAAACTCTCTTGGTAAATAGTGTGGTCTACAGCTTATCATAAGATACTCTACCTCAGGCGAGCAAAACCTCGAGACTTCCTTAGTATTTGATTTTGTGCACCAGCTGTTGTTTACAAATATACACAGACCGTCACCCCTTGTCTTACCAGAGTCAGCCGTTCTATCCTGCCGATGTAGCGTATAGCCCGCTAGCTGTATGATATCCATGTCGTCGTTCAGCCACGACTCGGTGAAACATAAGATATTACAGTTTTTAATGTCCCGTTGGTAGGATAACCGTAATCTTAGGTCATCCAATTTATTTTCAAATGATTGAACGTTGGCTAATAGGATTGATGGAAGAGGCAGTTTACTCGCTCGCTGTCGGATCCTTACAAGGCACCCCGATCTACGTCCACGATATCTCTGTCTCTTCCTCACGCGAATGACGGGGATTTGGGCCTTGTCGGGTGTCTGTATAATATCCTTCGCGGCCGCCTCGTTGAAGAAAAAATCTTCGTCCAATTCGAGGTGAGTAATCGCTGTCCTGATATCCAGAAGCTCTTTTTGGTTATAAGAGACGATGGCAGAAAAATTATGTACAAAATAAATTACAAATAACGCGGAAAAACACACATAATAGTACAATTGGTTAGAGGGCTGTAAAGCTCCGAGACAGGATTGTGTCGAGGCACAGATCTAGGGAAGGGTACCAAAACTTTTCTGCAGCATTGACGGTCCCCAAAAACACAGTGGCCTCCATTATTCATGAATGGAAGAAGTTTGGAACCACCAAGACTCTTCCTAGAGCTGGCCGGCTGACCAAACTGAGCAATCGGGGGAGAAGGGCATTGGACAGGGAGGTGACCAAGAACCCGATGGTCACTCTGACAGAGCTTCAGAGTTCCTCTGTGGAGATGGGAGAAACTTCCAGAAGGACAACCATCTCTGCAGCACTCCACCAATCAGGCCTTTATGGTAAAGTGGCCAGACGGAAGCCACTCCTCAGTAAAAGGCACATGACAGCCCACTTGGAGTTTGCCAAAAGGCACCTAAGGACTCTCAGACCATGAGAAACAAGATTATCTGGTCTGATGAAAGGACGTCAGAGGACAAAAATCAGTTAACCACTTAACTGAGGAACTCAATTTAACCTTGCGCAATACCCTAGATGCAGTTGCACCCCTAAAAACGAAAAACATTTGTCATAAGAAACTAGCTCCCTGGTATACAGAAAATACCCGAGCTTTGAAGCAAGCTTCCAGGAAATTGGAACGGAAATGGCGCCACACCAAACTGGAAGTCTTCCGACTAGCTTGGAAAGACAGTACCGTGCAGTACCGAAGAGCCCTCACTGCTGCTCGATCATCCTACTTTTTCAACTTAATCGAGGAAAATAAGAACAATCCAAAATTTATTTTTGATACTGTTGCAAAGCTAACTAAAAAGCAGCATTCCCCAAGAGAGGATGGCTTTCACTTCAGCAGTGATAAATTCATTAACTTCTTTGAGGAAAAGATCATGACCATTAGAAAGCAAATTACGGACTCCTCTTTGAATCTGCGTATTCCTCCAGGGCTTAGCTGTCCTGGATCTGCACAGCTCTGCGAGGGCCTGGGATCGGGAGAGACACTTAAGTGTTTTAGTACTATATCTCTTGACACAATGATGAAAATAATCATGGCCTCTAAACCTTCAAGCTGCATACTGGATCCTATTCCTACTAAACTGCTGAAGGAGCTGCTTCCTGTGCTTGGCCCTCCTATGTTGAACATAATAAACAGCTCTCTATCCACCGGATGTGTACCAAACTCACTAAAAGTGGCAGTGATAAAGCCTCTCTTGAAAAAGCCAAACCTTGACCCGGAAAATATAAAAAACTATCGGCCTATATCGAATCTTCCATTCCTCTCAAAAATTTTAGAAAAAGCTGTTGCGCAGCAACTCACTGCCTTTCTGAAGACAAACAATGTATACGAAATGCTTCAGTCTGGTCTTAGACCCCATCATAGCACTGAGACTGCACTTGTGAAGGTGGTAAATGACCTTTTAATGGCGTCAGACCGAGGCTCTGCATCTGTCCTCGTGCTACTAGACCTTAGTGCTGCCTTTGACACCATCGATCACCACATTCTTTTGGAGAGACTGGAAACCCAAATTGGTCTACACGGACAAGTTCTGGCCTGGTTTAGATCCTACCTGTCGGAAAGATATCAGTTTGTCTCTGTGAATGGTCTGTCCTCCGACAAATCAACTGTACATTTCGGTGTTCCTCAAGGTTCCGTTTTAGGACCACTATTGTTTTCACTATATATTTTACCTCTTGGGGATGTTATTCGAAAACATAATGTTAACTTTCACTGCTATGCGGATGACACACAGCTGTACATTTCAATGAAACATGGTGAAGCCCCAAAATTGCCCTCGCTAGAAGCCTGTGTTTCAGACATAAGGAAGTGGATGGCTGAAAACTTTTTACTTTTAAACTCGGACAAAACAGAGATGCTTGTTCTAGGTCCCAAGAAACAAAGAGATCTTCTGTTAAATCTGACAATTCATCTTGATGGTTGTAAAGTCGTCTCAAATAAAACTGTGAAGGACCTCGGCGTTACTCTTGACCCTGATCTCTCTTTTGACGAACATATCAAGACTGTTTCAAGGACAGCTTTTTTCCATCTACGTAACATTGCAAAAATCAGAAATTTTCTGTCCAAAAATGATGCAGAAAAATTAATCCATGCATTTGTTACTTCTAGGTTAGACTACTGCAATGCTCTATTTTCCGGCTACCCGGATAAAGCACTAAATAAACTTCAGTTAGTGCTAAATACGGCTGCTAGAATCCTGACTAGAACCAAGAAATTTGATCATATTACTCCAGTGCTAGCTTCCCTACACTGGCTTCCTGTTAAGGCAAGGGCTGATTTCAAGGTTTTACTGTTAACCTATAAAGCGTTACATGGGCTTGCTCCTACCTATCTTTCCGAGTTGGTCCTGCCGTACATACCAATACGTACGCTACGGTCACAAGACGCAGGCCTCCTAATTGTCCCTAGAATTTCTAAGCAAACAGCGGGAGGCAGGGCTTTCTCCTATAGATCTCCATTTTTATGGAACAGTCTGCCTACCCATGTGAGAGACGCAGACTCGGTCTCAACCTTTAAGTCTTTACTGAAGACTTATCTCTTCAGTAGGTCATATGATTGAGTGTAGTCTGGCCCAGGAGTGTGAAGGTGAACGGAAAGGCTGGAGCAACGAACAGCCCTTGCTGTCTCTGCCAGGCCGGTTCCCCTCTCCACTGGGCTTCTCTGCCTCTAACCCTGTTGTAGGGGCTGAGTCACTGGCTTGCTGGTGCTCTTTCATGCCGTCCCTGGGAGGGGTGCGTCACTTGAGTGGGTTGAGTTACTGACGTGATCTTCCTGTCTGGGTTGGCGCCCCCCCCTTGGTTTGTGCTGTGGTGGAGACCTCTGTGGGCTATACTCGGCCTTGTCTCAGGATTGTAAGTTGGTGGTTGGGGATATCCCTCTAGTGGTGCGGGGGCTGTGCTTTGGCGGAGTGGGTGGGGTTATATCCTTCCTGTTTGGCCCTGTCCGGGGGTTTCTTCGGATGGGGCCACAGTGTCTCCGGACCGCTCCTGTCTCAGCCTCCAGTATTTATGCTGCAGTAGTTTATGTGTCGGGGGGCTGGGGTTAGTTGGTTATACCTGGAGTACTTCTCCTGTCTTATCCAGTGTCCTGTGTGAATTTAAGTATGCTCTCTCTAATTCTCTCGTTCTCTCTTTCTCTCTGAGAACCTGAGCCCTAGGACCATACGTCAGGACTACCGGGCATGATGACACCTTGCTGTCCCCAGTCCGCCTGGCCTTGCTGCTATTCCAGTTTCAACTGTTCTGCCTGCGGCTACGAAACCCCTACCTGTCCCAGACCTGCTGTTTTCAACTCTTAATGATCGGCTATGAAAAGCCAACTGAGAGACCTGAGCCCTAGGACCATACGTCGGGACTACCGGCCGTGGTGACTCCTTGCTGTCCCCAGTCCGCCTGGCCTTGCTGCTATTCCAGTTTCAACTGTTCTGCCTGCGGTTATGGAACCCCTACCTGTCCCAGACCTGCTGTTTTAAACTCTTAATGATCGGCTATGAAAAGCCAACTGAGATTTATTCCTGATTATTATTTGACCATGCTTGTCACTTATGAACATTTTTGAACATCTTGGCATGGTTCTGTTATAATCTCCACCCGGCACAGCCAGAAGAGGACTGGCCACCCCTCATAGCCTGGTTCCTCTCTAGGTTTCTTCCTAGGTTTTCGCCTTTCTAGGGAGTTTTTCCTAGCCACCGTGCTTCTACACCTGCATTACTAGCTGTTTGGGGTTTTAGGCTGGGTTTCTGTACAGCACTTCGAGATATTAGCTGATGTAAGAAGGGCTATATAAAATAAAATTGATTGATTGATTGATTGATGAAACTAAGATTGAACTCTTTTGCCTGAATGCCAAGCGTCACGTCTGGAGGAAACCTGGCACCATCCATACGGTGAAGCATGGTGGTGGCAGCATCATGCTGTGGGGATTTTTTTCAGCGGCAGGGACTGGAAGACTAGTCAGGATCGGGGGAAAGACGAACAGAGCAAATTACAGAGAGATCCTTGATGAAAACCTGCTACAGAGTGTTCAGGACCTCCGACTGGGGCGAAGTTCACCTTCCTACAGGACAATGACCCTAAGCACACAGCCAAGACAACGCAGGAGTGGCTTCGGGACAAGTCTCTGAACCAGATCGAACATCTCTGGAGAAACCTGAAAATAGCTGTGCAGCCTGGCAGAGCTTGAGAGGATCTGTGGAAAAACTCCCCAAATACAGGTCTGCAAATCTTGAAAAATAATACCCAAGAAGACTCGAGGCTGTAATCGCTGCCAAAGCTGCTTCAACAAAGTACTGAGTAAAGGGTCTGAATACTTATGTAAATTTGATATTTGTAAACATTTCTAAAAACCAGTTTTTGCTTTGTCATTATGGGGTATTGTGTGTAGATTGATGAGGGAAAAAAACAATTTAATCAATTTTAGAATAAGGCTGTTTCGTAACAAAATGTGGAAAAAGTCATGGGGTCTGAATACTTTCCGAAATCACTGTAGCTGTACCATGATATGTGCACTGCGACTGAGTAAGACTTTAATTGTTCTCCAATATTCCACCCGCTAAAACCTCCCCCCAATCCCAAGTTGGGTTGTCATCCTAGTGACTGGCAGACCACCCCTGTTCACCTGTATCTTTGGGCCTTTGAGATATTGGGACTTTGAAAAGAACACAGAGTGCCACCTACAGAACAGAAGCAGATGAACAGTCTAAAGCATTTCCAACGCCTTCACCTCGGTTGTATTGTATATAGTTATATATATATTTTTTTTAAGTACAGTTGAAGTCGGAAGTTTACATACACTTTGGTTGGAGTCATTAAAACTCGTTTTTCAACTACTCCACAAATTTCTTGTTATCAAACTATAGTTTTGGCAAGTCAGTTAGGACATCTACTTTGTGCATGACACAATACATTTTTCCAACATTATTTACATACAGATTATTTCACTTATAATTCACTGTATCACAATTCCAGTGGGTCAGAAGTTAACATACACTACGTGTCACGCCCTGGCTCTGGGGACTCTTGTATGTTGAGCCAGGGTGTGCATTTCATTTGTTTATCTAGTATGTGTATTTCTATGTTGGCCTGAGTGGCTCCCAATCAGAGGCAACGAGTGTCAGCTGTTGTTGGTTGTCTCTGATTGGGAGCCATATTTAAACTGTCTGTTTCCCATTTGTGTTTGTGGGATCTTGTTTCTAGTCTGTAGTGTTAGACCGTGAACTGTCACGTTTTCGTTTTGTTGTTTTGATCGTGTCTCTAATAAAGAGTATGCTTGCCTGCAACGCTGCGCCTTGGTCCTCATCTCTGTTCGACGATCGTGACAGAAGATCCCACCAAGACTGGACCAAGCAGCAAGTCCAGGAGCCAGCGCCTGAGAGATCTCTAGCAGATCTCCTTCGCCTCCTCGACTGGGTCAAGCCATGTGAGGAAGAGAGGGGCTTGACGTGGAGGCAGAAGGGCGAAAGGCTGGCGAGAAGCATGGAGACCTGGTCCACGGGTAGGAGTGAAGCCCATCAATTTTTTAGGGGGGGGCTAACGCCGTGGACGACGGGGCAGCAGGAGGCCGCCAGGTTACGGGAGTCACTGGTCACCAGGGGGAAGGAGGATGTAGAGGCACGGCGAGAGGTACTGGCGTGTGTTGCCAGTCCGGTCCGGCCTGTTCCTGATCCCCACGTAGGGCCAGTGGTGTGTGTTCCCAGTATGGTCCGGCCTGTTCCTGCCACTCGCACCAAGTCTACGGTGCGCATTGCCAGCTCGGCCCGGCCTGTTCCTGCTCCCCGCACCAAGTCTGTGGTGCGCGTCGCCAGCCCAGTCCGGACCATTCCTGCTCCCCGCACCAAGTCAGTGGTGCGTTTCGTCAGCCCTGTCCGGCCCGTTCCTGCTCCCCGCACCAGGTCAGTGGTGCGCGTCGTCAGCCCGGTCCGGCCCATTCCTGCTCCCCGCACCAAGTCAGTGGTGCGTTTCGTCAGCCCAGCTCGGCCCGTTCCTGCTCCCCGCACCAAGTCAGTGGTGCGCTTCGTCAGCCCGGCACGGCCCGTTCCTGCTCCCCGCACCAAGTCAGTGGTGCGCTTCGTCAGCCCGGTCCGGCCCGCTCCTGCTCCCCGCACCAAGTCAGTGGTGCGTTTCGTCAGCCCGGCTCGGCCCGCTCCTGCTCCCCACACCAAGCCAGTGGTGTGCGTCGTCAGTCCGGCACGGCCCGTGCCTGTTCCACCGGTGGCTGGTCCGGCACCGGTCAGATGCTTCACGCCGGAGCTAGAGCAATCCGCTCCACCAGTGTGCAGTCCAGCTCCGGCCAGCGGGGCCAGACCGGACCAGGGGTACTTTGGGGGGTTGGAGAGGGAGCGGGGATCAGGCCCGGAGCCGGATCCGCCGCCTAAGCGGAGTGCCCACCCGGTCCCTCCCCTGTGGTGTTTGGTGGGCGCGGTCGGAGTCCGCGCCTTTAGGGGGGGGTACTGTCACGCCCTGGCTCTGGGGACTCTTGTATGTTGAGCCAGGGTGTGCATTTCATTTGTTTATCTAGTATGTGTATTTCTATGTTGGCCTGAGTGGCTCCCAATCAGAGGCAACGAGTGTCAGCTGTCGTTGGTTGTCTCTGATTGGGAGCCATATTTAAACTGTCTGTTTCCCATTTGTGTTTGTGGGATCTTGTTTCTAGTCTGTAGTGTTAGACCGTGAACTGTCACGTTTTCGTTTTGATCGTGTCTCTAATAAAGAGTATGTTTGCCTGCAACGCTGCGCCTTGGTCCTCATCTCTGTTCGACGATCGTGACACTACGTTGACTGTGCCTTTAAACAGCTTGAAAAATTCCAGAAAATGATGTCATGGCTTTAGAAGCTTCTGATAGGCTAATTGACATCAGTTGAGTCAATTGGAGGTGTACCTGTGGATGTATTTCAAGGCCTAACTTCAAACTCAGTGCCTCTTTGCTTGACATCATGGGAAAATCAAACGAATTCAGCCAAGACCTCAGAAAAAGAATTGTAGACATCCACAAGTCTGGTTCATCCTTGGGAGCAATTTCCAAACACCTGAAGGTACCACATTCATCTGTACAAACAATAGTACCCAAGTATAAACACCATGGGACCACGCAGCTGTCATACCGCTCAGGAAGGAGACGCATTCTGTCTCCTAGACATGAACATACATTGGTGCGAAAAGTGCAAATCAATCCCAGAACAACAGCAAAGGACCTTGTGAAGATGCTGGAGGAAACAGGTACAAAAGTATCTATATCCACAGTAAAACAAGTCCTATATCGACATAACCTGAAAGGCTGCTCAGCAAGGAAGAAGCCACTGCTCCAAAACCCTCATAAAAATGCGAGACTACGGTTTGCAACTGCACATGGGGACAAAGATTGTACTTTTTGGAGAAATGTCCTCTGGTCTGATGAAACAAAAATATAACTGTTTGGCCATAATGACCATCGTTATGTTTGGAGAAAAAAGGGGGATGCTTGCAAGCCAAAGAACACCATCCTAACCGTGAAACACGGGGTGGCAGCATCATGCTGTGGAGGTGCTTTGCTGCAGTAGGGAATGGTGCACTTCACAAAATAGATGGCATCATGAGGAAGGAAAATTATGTGGATATATTGAAGCAAGATCTCAAGACATCAGTCAGGAATTTAAAGCTTGGTCGCAAATGGGTCTTCCAAATGGACAATGACCCCAAGCATACTTCCAAAGTTGTGGCAAAATGTCTTAAGGATAACAAAGTCAAGGTATTGGAGTGGCCATCACAAAGCCCTGAGCTCAATCCTATAGAAAATGTGTCGGCAGAACTGAAAAAGCGTGTGAGAGCAAGGAGGCCTACAATCCTGACTCAGTTACACCAGCTCTGTCAGGAGAAATGGGCCAAAATTCACCTAATTTATTGTGGGAAGCTTGTGGAAGGCTACCCGAAAGGTTTGACCAAAGTTAACCAATTTAAAGGCAATGCTACCAAATACTAATTGAGTGTATGTAAACGTCTGACCCACTGGGAATGTGATGAAATAAATAAAAGCTGAAATAAATAATTCTCTCTGCTATTATTCTGACATTTCACATTCTTAAAATAAAGTGGTGAACCTAACTGACCTAAAATAGGGAATTTATACTAGGATTAAATGTCAGGAATTGTGAAAAACTGAGATTAAATGTATTTGGCTAAATTGTATGTAAACTTCCAACTTGTACTTGTACTATGGACAGAGCACACCATCTATAGGGGACTGATAGACAGTGCCAGCCCAGTTGTAATACATGTTGATCCCAGAAATTGTATCTCTTCCCTTCTGATTTGGCCAATGTATTTCATAAATTTGGCGCGTTACATGTTAATCTTAAAAAAATAGACATTTAATAAGTGTGAAGCAGAAAGTGAATATCGAACAGAAATTGGTAATACATATTAAGAGTAACATTGTTAGGGTAGACTAAAATGAAAACAATGCCTTCCAATACGGAGAAAGTTATCATGTTTTGTTTTAAAACGTACAATCGGGGTGAAAGCAGAACATTGTTTGAGAGTGATCCGTGTGTATTAGCAGTAGTGATTGGGAGGGTCTTGAGAGTCCTAGTTGAAGGAAAAAGATATGGAGACTAGTGAAAGTAACAAAGTGAATGGTAATATTAGTGGCTTTCAGATAGCACTCTAATAATGCAGTATTTTAGTAATATGAAGATGCTGAGGTTTCTATACAAGGTCACATGACAAACAGAGGGATTGAGCATTGGGACTGATATTAAATTAGAGGCCACCATCTGTTTGAGTTAGAGATAAGCTTCCTGTGGACAAATTGATAGCCGCCAGTACTCACTGAACTCAAACAGGCTGTAAGGGACATAGTGGAACATTTGGGACAGATGTATGAATAATTGAATAAGACACGTTTTTGACCATTTCCAATTATTATTTCTCAATTCGATAGTTTGAATATACCAGTGATTTCAGTAAGAAGGTCATGTCACCTAAAACAATCTGTTTCCATTATGTGGAACTGTGTCCAGAATTGAAGTAGAACCAAGTAAATGTTTTTATTACCGAATATTGAGCTGATAAGCCAGCACCAACTTTTTGACGGTCCTAGCAGATTTGTTAAACAACAGGTTTCATATTTTGGCTAGTTGATTTCACAGGTACAGTCAGTACCGAACATGTGTCAATGCAACAGGTCAAAATAATAAGATTACAAGAGAGGGGGTCTGGTATTGTTTACTTTAGGAGGTGCCTATTCCACTTAACGGGACTCTGTATCATCTGATGTGTCTGAAGTATAATTCTGTATACGCATGGTTTTATCAAGACCTTCTGCCCAAGATGCAGTAAACTCGATAAAGAATTTTTAGACTGATTAAGATGTAGCATAGCAAACTAAGTACATGTTTATTTTATTTCTTCCAGGACTTATGGAATGTCACTACCAAGGTTTTGACATGTCTGTATCTCTCCCTTTGAAAGGCTTCCTGAGGCAGGTGCCTTAGGAGAGCAGTTATTGAGACTGTGTACTATACAGTATTAAGGTACCCAGATCCGGCTGTTAAGGGAGCTCCCAAATTAACTAAGGCCTGGCCATTTTGTTTGTTTTTACCCTATGTTTGACCACATACACACCAGCACCCACACACAACCTACCTGTTATGTTTGATTTATAGTGTGGGGTCTTTTATTTTGGTTTTACTGTGTTTTATTTTATTTTTTTGCATCTGGTCAGATGATGCAGATGCTAAGCTACAGGACTGTTTCGCTAGCACAGACTGGAATATGTTCCGGGATTCTTCCGGTAGCATTGAGGAGTACACCACATCAGTCACTGGCTTCATTAATAAGTGCATCGATGACGCCGTCCCCACAGTGACCGTACGTACATACACCAACCAGAAGCCATGGATTACAGGCAACTTCCGCACTGAGCTAAAGGGTAGAGCTGCCGCTTTTAAAGAACGGGACTCCAACTCGGACGCTTATAAGAAATCCCGCTATGCCCTCCGATGAACCATCAAACAGGCAAAGCTCCAATGCTCGTCGGATGTGGCAGGGCTTGAAAACTATTACAGACTACAAAGGGAAGCACAGCCGTGAGCTTCCCAGTGACATGAGCCTACCAGACGAGCTAAATCACTTCTATGCTCGCTTCGAGGCAAGCAACACTGAAGCATGCATGAGAGCATCAGCTGTTCCGGATGACTATGTGATCACGCTCTCCGTAGCCGACGTGAGTAAGACTTTTAAGAACATTTACATTCACAAGGCCGCAGGGCCAGACGGATTACCAGGACGTGTACTCCGAGCATGCGCTGACCAACTGGCAAGTGTCTTCACTGACATTTTCAACATGTCGCTGACTGAGTCTGTAATACCAACATGTTTCAAGCAGACTACCAATTACTACCGACCCATAGCACTCACGTGTGTAGCCACGAAGTGCTTTGAAAGGCTGGTCATGGCTCACATCAACATCATTATCCCAGAAACCCAAGACCCACTCCAACAGATCCACAGATGATGGAATCTCTATTGCATTCCACACTACCCTTTCCCACCTGGACAAGAGGAACACCTACGTGAGAATGCTATTCATTGACTACAGCTCAGCGTTCAACACCATAGTGCCCTCAAAGCTCATCACTAAGCTAAGGACCCTGGGATTAAACACCTCCCTCTGCAACTGGATCCTGGACTTCCTGTCGGGCCGCCCCCAGGTGGTAAGGGTAGGTAACAACACATCTGCCATGATGATCCTCAACACGGGGGCCCCTCAGGGGTGCGTGCTCAGTCCCCTCCTGTACTCCCTGTTCACCCATGACTGCATGGCCAGGCACGACTCCAACACCATCATTAAGTTTGCTGGCGACACAACAGTGGTAGGCCTGATCACCGACAACGATGAGACAGCCTATAGGGAGGAGGTCAGAGACCTGGCCGTGTGGTGCCAGGATAACAACCTCTCCCTCAACGTGATGAAGACAAAGGAGATGATTGTGGACTACAGGAAAAAAAAGAGGACTGAGCACGCCCCCATTCTCATCGACAGGGCTGTAGTGGAACAGGTTGAGAGCTTCAAGTTCCTTGGTGTCCACATCACCAACAAACGATCATGGTCCAAACACACCAAGACAGTCGTGAAGAGGACACGACAAAGCCTATTCCCCCTCAGGAGACTGAAAAGATTTGGCATGGGTCCTCAGATCCTCAAAAAGTTCTACAGCTGCACCATCGAGAGCATCCTGACTGGTTGCATCACCGCCTGGTATGGCAACTACTCGGCCTCCGACCGCAAGGCACTACAGAGGGTAGTGCGTATGGCCAAGTACATCACTGGGGCCAAGCTTCCTGCCATCCAGGACCTCTATACCAGGCGGTGTCAGAGGAAGGCCCTGAAAGTTGTCAAAGACTGCAGCCACCCTAGTCATAGACTGTTCTCTCTGCTACCGCACGGCAAGCGGTACCGGAGCGCTAGGTCCAAAAGGTCTAGGTCCAAAAGGCTTCTTAACAGCTTCTACCCGCAAGCCATAAGACTCCTGAACAGCTAATCATGGCAACCCGGACTACTTAAAACTGCATTGTTGGTTAAGGGCTTGTAAGGAAGCATTTCACTGTAAGGTCTACAACTGTTGTATTCGGCGCATGTGGCAAATAACATTTGATTGGATTTTTCACGGGTTAGAAAGGATGCACCTTAAAGGGGACACAAATTAAATGTTCTGAAGCTTCTATTGTCAGAGTTTTGGTTGCACACATGTAAATTCTCTTGAAAAGAAATGTAAACCGGGTACACAAAATGTTTGAAATGTTTGAAATATCTTTAAATAATGAGTCTTAGGTACAGGGAAAGAAAGGCTAGAGACATTGGGTGATATTTAAATATAATATGTAAACACTGATAATTAGGTCAACGTTTATAATTGATCAATAAGCCTATGTGTGATTCGGACCACGAGAAGGACAGAGAGAGAGCGCTGCCCCTGAATGAGGTACACCTGTCTCTAGTCTATTTTTACTATTCTGTTATGGGAAACAAGTATTTCCTTATGGAGTTGTAATTCTAATTGTATTTGTTATTCTGATTCATTTATTTTTTATTTAACCGGAAGTGTTTCTTTGGACGCATTAATCATGATGTGAGTCATGTGTCCAAAGGAGGTTAAGGAGTTTTATATGAAGAAGTGTATTGCTTTGTTGTTTTGTGTGTTTTGTTTTTGTCTTGCTTCAATACAGATATCACCAGATTGGGTCTGCTGGATGGTCGGGATTTCTCCCTAAGGGTTAGCCCTCTGACTCCCTGACCCTGTAACTCTGCGGTGAGGTCGCCGATATGATGGAGGAGTATAAACCAATTTGCAAAAATGGTTTCAACTGTGTGTTGTTATTCTCTTTGACATTTGTCTTAGACATTTGCATTAATAATATTGGTAGTAGTAATAATTTTCATACAGTGAATAATTTGTCATTTGTCATACAGTGAATAATTTGTCTCGATTTCCTGAATCAGAAATGCCCTAAACTCAAATGTTGTTCTGGTCTGTCCTCTCTCTCTCTCTCTCGAGGTTATGGCGAAGGTGACCACAATTGGTATCTAGATGCATGGAAGGGATCATTTGACCAAGAACAGTGTGAGCCTCACTCCTGCTAACCGGCTGAAGTAATGATGACAATGGTGTTCATTATGGTCCTTCACCACTTCTACCTGAAACCTGAGTCCGAGCCAGCAACCTGTACACAGCATCCAGTCGAAGCTATCAACTGCCTTTTCTCTCATGACAAGACATAATGGACCGTAAATGACAGCTCAGGTGAGATTTGTCTGCTTCGGAAAATCAGATTATTTCCCAGATATTGAAATTGGGACATTATCAAGGGCCATCCACTTTGAACGTGTGCCATTGGGAGGACGAACTGTAAAGCTATCTGAAGAAGAAAATGACGAAACGCCAGAAGAATGAGTGAGGGGGGTGGTCAACCGTGCCCGTAATTGATTTTGTCCAAAATGGTTTATTTGGGGTATCAGGTTGATTGTGGAGGTCTTCACACTGCGACATTTATAAATTAGTAATTTAGACAAAAAATGCGTTGAGACGCCGATCTGTCATTAACATGCGACAAAAGCTCCAGCTGAAATGTCATTGCCAGAATCCATAAATAAAATTGTGTAATGAAGCATATGTGTAACTGTATGAAGCAAAGGTCTGAAGTTAAAACATTCTACTGCAATGGTTTTACAAGTTGGATTGTACAACCCAGAATGAAGGGTTTGAAAGGATGAAGTGTCTGGTTTTATGTGTTGATATAATTTACAACCCAGAATTAAGGGTTTGAAAGTGTTGATTTTGTTAACTTACTCCTTTGATAGTGAAAGTAATAACCAAATTAATAAATTGTAATGATAATTATCACAGAGTGAGGGATACGAGGAGGGAATGTGATTGAAAATGTTTGTGCTTTTCTAATAACCAATTTCTGTGTTCTATGTTTGTGCTTTTCTAAAAACCAATTTCTGTGTTCATGCAAGTGACTGATTGAATGTGCCTGGGAGGCATCCTCACTATCAGTATTTGCAATTTGGCAGTACGCCCAGAACCTTGTTTTGAGAACGGAAAGGGATATCTCAGTTTCAAGGTCTCAGCTTGGATAAGAAGCCTCGTGAGGTATTGGTCGGTCACATGCATGAACCAAAATGTTAATGATTAATTAAGTATGAATAATGAATAAGCTAAATCATGCAAATATAACTTGTCTGTGTAAGCAGTATATACTGTAAGAGAACTAACGGGACTGCCCCGGCAGAGCTCACTTCAGACCGATACATTATGCATCTAAGTTTGACTGTGACCTCTCACGCTTGCTGTTAATAAACAATTATTAATTTAAGATTGACTTCAGGTGTCCCTGGTGGTAATTTCCACGACAAGTGTCTCTGATGTCAGTACTCTCATCCAGTGCGATAGAAAAAAAGATTGAAGATTGTTTTCTTTTTCAGCTAGGATGTTAGCTCCTCACCTATCACTTTCACACGCCTGGTGATGGTTCGGCGTGATAAGCAAATTTTCTCAAATTGGCTTTTACTGTCTGGACAAAGTATGCTTGCAGTCTCCCCCTTACAGTCTTTTACAAACTCTCCTTTGGCGAAAGGCTTGCCATGCTTTGCAATTTTATGTGTCACTATGTAACTTGCCTTAGTTACTGATTCTTGAGTAGAGGACTGTTTGGTAAAAATATTTTGTTGGGCTTGCAAGTTTGTGGGAAGTTTAGAGGCCTTGCTTGTCTTTTCCTGAGAAGACATATTGCTAGCATAGTTAGCATGCTTGCTTAAAAAATGACGACTGAGGTTGTATTCCTTCAAAACTGCGCTACAGTGCCTTGCAAAAGTATTCATCCCCCTTGGCGTTTTTCCTATTTTGTTGCATTACAACCTGTAATTTAAATTGATATTTATTTGGATTTCATGTAATGGACATACACAAAATAGTCCAAATTGGTGAAGTGAAATGAAAAAAAGAACTTTCAAAAAAATTCTAAAAAATTAATAACGGAAAAGTGGTGCGTGAATATGTATTCACCCCCTTTGCTATGAAGCCCCTAAATAAGATCTGGTGCAACCAATTACCTTCAGAAGTCACATAATTAGTTAAATAAGGTCCACCTGTGTGCAATCTAAGTGTCACGTGATCTGTCACATGACCTCAGTATATATACACACCTGTTCTGAAAGGCCCCAGAGACTGCAACACAACTAAGCAAGTGGCACCACCAAGCAATCAATCAATCAATTTTATTTTATATAGCCCTTCTTACATCAGCTAATATCTCGAAGTGCTGTACAGAAACCCAGCCTAAAACCCCAAACAGCTAGTAATGCAGGTGTAGAAGCAAGCGGGCCCATGAAGACCAAGGAGCTCTCCAAACAGGTCAGGGACAAAGTTGTGGAGAAGTACAGATCAGGGTTGGGTTATAAAAAAATATCAGAAACTTTGAACATCTCACAGAGCACCATTAAATCCATTATTAAAAAATTGAAAGAATATGGCACCACAACAAACCTGCCAAGAGAGGGCCGCCCACTAGAACTCACGGACCAGGCAAGGAGGGCATTAATCAGAGAGGCAACAAAGAGACCAAAGATAACCCTGAAGGAGCTGCAAAGCTCCACAGCGGAGATTAGAGTATCTGTCCATAGGACCCCTTTAAGCCGTACACTCTACAGAGCTGGTCTTTATGGAAGAGTGGCCATAAAAAAGCCATTGCTTAAAGAAAAAAATAAGCAAACACGTTTGGTGTTCACCAAAAGGCATGTGGGAGACTCCCCAAACATATGGAAGAAGGTACTCTGGTCAGATGAGACTAACATTGAGCTTTTTGGCCATCAAGGAAAATGCTATGTCTGGCGCAAACCCAACACCTCTCATCACACCGAGAACACCAGTCCCACAGTGAAGCATGGTGGTGGCAGCATCATGCTGTGGGGATGTTTTTCATTGGCAGGGATTGGGAAACTGGTCAGAATTGAAGGAATGATGGATTGCGCTAAATACAGATAAATTCTTGAGGGAAACCTGTTTCTGTCTTCCAGAGATCTGAGACTGGGTCGGAGGTTCACCTTCCAGCAGGACAATGACCCTAAGCATACTGCTAAACCAACACTCGAGTGGTTTAAGGGGAAACATTTTAAAGTCTTGGAATGGCCTAGTCAACGCCCAGACCTCAATCCAATTGAGAATCTGTGGTATGACTTAAAGATTGCTGTACAGCAGCGGAACCCATCCAACTTGAAGGAGCTGGAGCAGTTTTACCTTGAAGAATGTGGAAAAATCCCAGTGGTTAGATGTGCCAAGCTTATAGAGACATACCCCAAGAGACTTGCAGCTGTAATTGCAGCAAAACGTGGCTCTACAAAGTATTGACTTTGGGGGGGGTGAATAGTTATGCACGCTCAAGTTCTGTTTTTTTGTCTTATTTCTTGTTTGTTTCACAATAAAAAATATTTTGCATCTTCAAAGTGGTAGGCATGTTGTGTAAATCAAATGATACAAACCCCCCAAAAATCCATTTTAATTCCAGGTTGTAAGGCAACAAAATAGGAAAAATGCCAAGGGGGGTGAATAGTTTCGCAAGCCACTGTATTTCCTTGGCATATCAGACATAACGCCTTCTGTTCCACGTCAGTGAAAAAGTATTTTGGTGTCTATTCTTTATTGAACACACGACATTGAACACACACATTTTTCACGTCAATGTTTTCAAGCATGGACGGTGAACGTAGATTCGAATTGAGAGTATGAACACAGAGTGGCTTTACCCGCCTCTGGTCTATACCATCTTCCCACAATAATAGGGTTTAGGTGAGGCAGGTGAACCAGTAGCCATATTACTTCAACAGCATTTGACATGAGATCCTCTCTAAGCTTTACAGGAATATTACTCTGACTATATATAGCAACACCTTCCCATTGGCATTCCTGTATCTTCTGTATAATATAATAATAATGTTAAAACCATGTATTGCTATCACTGTATCATCAAAGGAATTATGTAAGTGAGTTTCAGAGATAGCCAGTATATGTTAATATTATCTTATTCTAGGAATTTATCGATTTCATTAACCTTGTTTCTCAGCCTACATATGTTAGTGCTTTAGTGAGAGGCTAATCAGAGGTAGTGGACATGGCAGTGATATTTACATTTGAGCTGATAGTGAATTGTGAACTGCTCACAGTGGGATTTCTACTACGGCAGACTGTCTCAGTGCTAACAGTGTAACTCAGGTTCATAGGCACTTGATTACTACTGACAATAGCTGTCGGAATGACAGAGGCATTAAGGGGAGTTAGAGGAACATTAATTAGGTTACTTACATTATGACTGATAACACCCCTGGGAAAATGTACATCTGCAGCAGTTTAAATAAACACTAAAGATGGCACAATGTTGTACACTACTGTATAATCAAATTTCAGTGTTTAATGTGTTGCATTACTGTAAGCTAGGCCTAAAATAATATTAACATTGCAAGTTTATTATCCATTGTCTTCCATCTCATACTCTGGTTATCTGCATTTTGGGAAAGTGTGAATCAAAGGCTCTAAATCAGATTTTCTGTATTCATCACTGTACTATGATAAGTTAGAAGGGCCTTTTTTGCATATCCACGGTAGAGTTTGGCTTCCCTGTAAAGCAGGAGGTTAGTTGTTCTAGTCTAAACAGCTGCCCATCTCCTGTGTGGGCTGAGGAGCTGCTGCCTGGGGTGAAGGAGTGAAAGAAAGAAAGAGAGAGGAAGGGAGAGAGGGAGATGAGGGGGCAGGGAGGTGAAGAGACTGTCTCCTCAGATGGACGGTGGAGACGTGCCGAGGAGAGGAGCATTGAAGGAGCAGCATGCTCCAGAGCCCTGGGGTGCAATGCTGCTTGAAGAGACAGTATAATGGAGGGCCTCTCTGAAGACTAGACACAGTCGATTTGCATGAACCAGCCGATTTGCATGAATCTCGATTTCAGGACCTCTCCTCATAGCATAATTGAGCGCAGGTGCACTGTCAAATCAGAACAAGGGGGATTTTGTACTTGCATGTTGATAGTTACTAATTAACAGAAGATACATATTTAATTCGCTTAAAGTGGTATCCTCTACCACACTTCTTGTGCGGACGTCTGTGTGCTGCCCCAGCCGCAATAATTATTGTCAGAGGGAGAAAGATAGAAGGAGATGGAGAGAGAGATAGAGAGAGAGAGAGAGAGACATACAGAGGGGGAGAGAGAGAGAGCACAGAGAGAACAACACCCATTTCCATGGCTGCCAAGCTGCCAGAACAGTGATATATATATATATTTTTTTTTTTTGCTGCAAAGCCCGGTGGAATCGATCCAAGCTTTGACATAAGCCATTATTGTGTGAGGTGCTTAGAATGTAGGGCACATACCAGAGCAGTAACATCAGAATATCGGCAGAAAATAAAAGGACCTTTGATGCAGAATTCAAAACATGACCACTGCATAAACAGAACATTCATCTCACAGGAACACATAAATCATAATCCATGAAAATGAAAAGTGGAAGTTTAGGAATAGTCTATAGTTTTTTTGTGGAAAGTTATTTCAAAAGCGTCAAAATTAATATCCTTCCAAAAGTAATACAGTGAAATATCCTTGGTCAAACCTCAACAATCTCTTTGTGACAGTTTAGTGACCACGTGGCAACAGAGGCAGAACAAATGCAGCTCCTCATGAAGCTCTAACATTGTAGAGAACTACACAGTTGATTTAAGTTATTAAAGATGAAGTTCTGTATAGAGAGTGGGGCAGCGATAACTTTTAACATTTATGCATTTAATCAAGACTTTTACCTGGGCGCAGTTACAGTTTGGATCTCAGATAGAATAAATTGTTACTGTAAATGAAAGGTAACAATTCACTGCTTCTGAATATACAGTGTGCACCTATACAGCAGTGCTGTTTGACTGGCTCTGCAGAGGTAGTGAAGGTCAAGCTTTCGTTTCCTTACATGGCTGCAGTGGGCTCATTAGCAGTAAACTGTTACCAAGTAAACTGTTTTCTAAAATAAACCGTCTTCAACTATAAACCCATAGAGTGCTGCTTCAACTGGCTAGATGAGGAGTTGAGGACTACAGCACTATTGCCTACTGAGAGCTCTGGCCAAGGGTACATTGCACCAAATCACCAGCCATTACACTCCAATAGGGATAATACTGTATGATTCATACTGGAGGGGTGAGTGTTCTCAGTTGTAAATGGCGTGTTAACACCAACGAAACATCCGGTGCTATTTTCAAATCACTCAACAAATAGACAGTGTAATACAAAGTATACTTTCCATTCAAATAATGTGGGTGTCTGACTCTCAATCTATGTCATTGTTTAGTGCACATGCTGCTAAGTGCAATATGTTTACAGTTTAGTTGAACATTTTCCATGGAAACGGAGGTCAATACATTATGTGTTTGACATTAAAGAGGTGCTTGGGGAGAATAAACCCAATCAATCCCAGAACGGGAATGCGAGAGAAGCAAATTGCTCAGCTATTCTGACTGGAATCCCAGTTGAATAGCACTGTTAGTAATGAGATATAATATCTAGTGCCCTGGGAGAATCCTATTCATATAATGCCTGGGGAGACCCAGTTTCTGTGGCATTTCAAATCTAATTGGAAACACTTTCATAATGCATAAGGGGGACATTTGGAACTCTCATCGTTCGGGAACAGGAGACACAATGAAGCACAACAAAACTATTAAACTGGTTCCAAATATTCCACACCACAGGTACAATTCATTACACAACCAAAACAAAGCCAGCTGTTGAAATGTATAAAGGAGTCTGCATGTTCATTAGTGGGGGTGAGTGTTCACTGTCAGCAGATTTCAATGGCACCTCATGTATCATCGTTAATTATCATCAGGTTAAATTGTGAGTTCCACCACCTTAGGGTGGGAGACACCATACAGTGTGAGTTTAACAGTATTCTGTAAATAAATGATAATGGAAAGACAATCCATTTAGGCAGTGCCCCCACCTACAAAATACCAATTTTACCTCTGATTAATATCGGTCATTATTTGGTGTGGAAATGTCACATTACTCAAGAGACTGAGTTTGTCCAAAGACATACATCTTAAAGTCTAATTTCACATTTCTATTGATATCATATTAAATTATGTCATTTTAATGGAGAACTCCTTACCAAAACGGACTATTGATTGAGATTAAATATTTTTGGGGGTTGCAATTAGCAAAGAGCATGACAAATAAAAGGGGCATTTCAGAAGAAAGACAAAGGGCATACAGCTATCTTTTAGCTATGTGTTCTTTTTAAAAGTAACTCCCAAGCGAACAGAGACAGTTGCCCTTCCATGTCTCCCTGTCCTTAGAGACAGCCCTATAAGGAAAAACGTCAAAGCCATGGTGAACTATGTTACTCTAGTAATTGAGTCTCTGAGTGCTGAGAGACTTAGCAGTTTTTTTTCTCTCTCTAATGCCCATGGCACTTCACTTGGCATCTCTTCCCCATTATAAACAGCATAGCACATCGCAGGCACCGTGGGGATTTCTGTTCCAATCAATTTATCTTTATTTGCTTCTGTCGAGCCACCGGCAGAACGCTACAGACATCTCTCAGATGTTATGTCTCACACTGCATCTCCTAAGCAGCACCTACTACATTCTGTATCTTCTGTATCTGTGGCTCTGCATTTCTGCAAAGTCTCTCTGTCTATATTTATATCCATATCATATATTTTTATATTTTATTGTATAACTGTCACTGCATTATATTCAGCTCAGTTGGAATAGAGAAAGACTGAAACTCAGTCGGATCCAGAATGGCTATTTTGTGTTGGAGAGAATGATGGCTGAATGGACTCTGCTGTTGATCTGTGGGGTAGTTTAATGGTCTGTGTGCCTGTCTCATGGCTCTTCAGAGGTTGAAGTGCGTAGTGCGTACTGACTGAGTGGAGTGTGGGGGTGGATGGGATGATGCTGCATTGGGACTGACGTAAGCCGTGTCAACATTGAGGCTTCAACATTTGGAGACTAGGAGTCATGCTCAAGGCTAGGTGTCTGCCAAGGTTACCATACACTGGCCATGCTACAGTAAGTCCCAGCAGAACACTGGGGGAGTGGTGAACTAATAATAATAATAATAATAATACATTTGTATAGCGCCTTTCATTACAGTGTTATCTAAAAGAAAATATAACATAAAAACATCCCACATTTAGAATTAAGGCAGGAAATAGGAATAGTAGACTAGGTGCTAAAAATACTTTCCAGATTAGAACTACAAGAAAAGTCTGTTTTAAAAGTTCAGATTGATGAAGCGGCTCTCAGATGGTCATGGAGAGCGTTCCAAAGGCTCGGTCCCACATAGTACGAAGACGTGTCTTGGGGACTTGCTGGAGAGAAGAATGCGAGTGGTAGATACCATGCCTGGTGGAAGGTCATCCTGGTAAACAACAGCTGATTTAGCCCTAGTCACAGAGAAGAGGAATACATCTGGTTCTGATAACCATGCTATTTGCATTTGTTTATGCCATGGCAGATAGCTGGCTTATATGGTCAGATATATCATAAATACATTTCTGTCTTGACATGGACTGAATGTACTGTGTTGTCAGAATATGATCTTATACCATCAAACAATCAATTAATTATACACATTTAACTTGAGTAGCTTTCTCACTCATGCACGTGCCACTTTCAACCCTAACCGTAACCGTAATCCTAACCCTAACCATAACCTTAATCCTAACCATAACCATAACCATAACCTTAGCTCTAACCATAACCTTAATCCTAACTCTAACCTTAGCCCTAACCATAACCTTAGCACTAACCCTAAACTTGCAACCTTTCTATATTATGTTTTACTGCCAAAAAACATTATTTATATATACAATATTATTTACATTTTGTGAGAAATGCATCTGCATTATTTTACATTAAAAGAAGGTAATGCGTCAGCAGGGATAAATTCATTGAATTTTTAACCAGCAAATACGACACAGTCTTTCTTTAAGTCTTAACTCTCAGCATGACACATTTGTCATAAATGCATAATCCTTTAAAAGTGTGAAGAACATTAAACACCATTTTTAATAACCTGAATAGCCTTCCTCTGCATTAATTTCAAGCCACACAGATGCAGAGTTTGCAATGCCACTTAACAGATGATAATTGGTGAAATCCAGGGTTCAGGAAGCATAAAAGTGCTTGGCTTGTTTGATAAATGGATGTTCCGGTTGAACTTTATTTATGTTGAGTGGGCTGAGGTCAAAGCAATATTTCACAAGCTTGAGCATGAAAATCAGCATTGACAAGAAATTTTCAGAGGGGTGCACTTTGCATGGAGTCTGAGCCATTTTATAGTCTAAGATGCACACTGAATGTAAATGTGTGCTTGTGATAGCAGTCTCGAGAAACCTTGAGAGGAAAAAAAGTGTTCTCTATCTGAAAGATAGATTTGGTATGGAATACAAAATTCCTCAGTGATTGCAATGGAACAATGCTTGAAATCCACACAAATTTACAGCATTCCAATCTTCATCATCACACGCATATCTCAACAACATATTTTCGTTCACCAAATCAGACGGTCAAATTAATCTGCATATTCTTTCCCTGACCTACAAAAGCACATTTCATCCATCAATTTTAACCTTCCTTTCATGGCTTTGCACTTGGTCATCTCACACAACTCTCATGTTGATTTCATCCTTTGTCATTTTCATGGTCTGTAGAATGTCCCTATGGATACAGAATGTTGCCTGTCCATAGCCGACTGAAAATTACAATGAGGCCACCGTTGAGTGGACAACAAAAGCTGCTAGTCTGGAAACGCTTGTTGCTGTCTCGTAGATGAGATATAATTTGACATGTTCTGTCAAAGCCTGAACTCTGGACACAAACAAAATGTGAGTCTGTGACTCAAACAACCAATGCATGCACGTACGCACACTCACATACATACACAAGCACACATACACACACACCTACACACAAACACACACACACACACACACACACATATGACAATCACATCTTAGAAAGGGTACTATAGATGGGCAGATCGAGCACGTAGTTGTTATCATGTGGACATTTAAAATGCATTCAACCCTCTTCAAGCTGAGTCCCATAGAGACTCGTCTATTGATGGCAAATGCCAGCAAAGACTTCCAAAGCCTCTGCAGTATAATGGAAAAAATATCAAATGCACGTATCTTGGTGATTCACATGGAAATGCCAGCCAAATATGTTGAAAACTAGCAGCATGTGTTGAAGTGTAATATGTATATTTAACAGAGTGAGGACGTTCCCAGTGTGGTAAAGGTCAGACGGTAGTGAATCTAGAGGCCAACACCATGACAGAATTCTAATTCTACTGTTGCTACTAGCACTGCTACTGGAACACTGTTCATATAGCAGGAACATCACTGCACTCACATAAAAGGAATAAACACTGTCCTAGTTGTAGTCCGGGTCATATCATTTTATCTAATTGCAACAACAGCATGAGGATAAACCTGTAAGGTACAACACCACCAGAGATCAGGACCAAGAGAAGACAAAGGATCGTGATGGCATTGAGCCAACTCTCTCTCACACACAACAGCAGGATAACGTACTGTGTTGCCTGTTCATTTCCCTACTGGTTGGTGCCTCGGGGGCGCAGCAGCAGCATTTGTACAGCCTGCTCTAAAGCCATGACCTGGGCCCCAGCTAAGCTCTTGGGCAGAGCAGGAATGGGCAGGCTAAACAGCCTCTGCATGCCAAGAGAGATACATCCCCATTCTGACTACAGCAGGGAGTCTGTTAATGGCAGGCTGGAGCAGGTCTGCTCGTTCCGATCTGCTCCTCTGTTTACTTTCTCCTGAGCACCTGCTGTCTCTCCACCTGTAAATTAGGTGGCGAAGCAGAGGTGCCAAACCGGAGGAGCTGGGAATGTGTGGGAGCTCAACCCACTAGGATTAATCGCCAGGGTTGTGATAAGAGTCTGCAACTCTCTCTTTATCCTTCCTGCATGCCACATCAGCAACACTTCCCACATCCCTCCCTCCACTCTGTCCATGTCTCCCCACCATGAGAAAGCAGGCCCTAAAAAGAGATGAGCAGAAACGTGTGACGACAGTACCAAACAGCAGGTCTTCATTCTCTCCTCATTATTTAGTTATTTATCAATTGGACATCTGCTCACTAATTTCGCACAAAGAGAAAGAGGCAGATGAACTGAGGATTGGATGGCTACAGGGGGATGAATAAAAAAGAGCGATGGACAAACACACAGATCCCTCTGTGAAAACCTGTCATCATCCACTCTCAGGGGGATTGAACATTCAAGTCTTTGTTGGCTTTATTTCACCACTCACCAAGCCATCAAAACATCCAAAAGGTGATTTCTCAGATGTACACACGCTATGAATAATGGAGAAGTCGTTACCGTGTGAAACAAAGAAGAGCAATCCGTAACTCTGATGTTTAAAGTTCAACAATAGGATACTCCTATTCAGTGATATCTCTCCTAGTTACTCAAAATAACCCCCTAGTCAATCTGCCTTTGTATTTCATTAGACAATCATTTAGTGAAGGGATATTACAACCGTTCAGAGAATTGTCAGTCAAAAGACTCCCTCTCATCTTCTCCCTCAAGTAAGGCCATGCATTCCTTCTGTGTGAAGCCACTTAATATGAATGGAGTCACTCAGCCTGAAAATGTATACCAGGACTAATATTTACAAAATGCCAGTTATCTGTAATGCATGCTGCATCTAACAAAATCAGGTCTGAACATTGGGCTTATGACTGTCTCTGAATTACAAATATGCCTTTGTGTTTCACATGCATTTTAGCATACACAGCTGTGCCTGATGAATTTACCAGTCTTAATGGAGATACAATGTTTTGGGAATGGACACTCAACCATTTTTGACAGTAATCAAATGAAGCCGTAATAATGGTTTAATCGAAGCCAATATTTCTGCCTATGGGATCCATTCCAAGATAAATATACCTAATAGGTCATGGCCACCCAACAGTAATACTCTGTTGCTGTGGTTATTTGGCTACCGTGAGCATCAATATATGGGCCAGGAATTAATGCACATAAATATTATTTTGTTGCACATCATCTCAAGGTTAAGACTGATAATATAATATGTATTTCCAAATAATAAACACTAGCAATTCTTCTGCCATGCAACTGAACAAGGTCAATGACAAATAATCTGATAATTGAACTTCGCATTTTTCTCTTATCGTTGCACTGTAAAACCCCACTGAGAATTCCGCTGTGACAATCTGTTGGTGTACGGCAGACCTTTGTTGCTATACTGCTACATTAGTAGCAGTGATTTCTCTGGTGGTGAGGAGAGGATCATGGAGATCCTGATAGTGGCCCGATGCTCACACCATGATGAATTATTTACAACCAAAAGCAATCAGGTTTCAAAGGCAGTGGGTGAAATCTATTCTCTTTGTCTGCTTTGCTCTTCAAAAAAAGTATACTCTCCCCTAATGTTTGTTCAATGTGCTGTGTGAACCTCTTCAAAGTCACATAAATATAAATCTAGTGATTTGGTGCCGACATGTTGATGTGTTTACAGAGATAGATGGCTATGAACAGAGATAGATGGCTATGAACAGAGAGAGGGGTCATGTCTGTGGAGCCTTATTAGACAAATCTGTCACTTAGGTAGCCTAGTGGTTAAGAGCGTTGTGCCAGTAACCGAAAGGCTGCTGGTTTGAATACCCAAGCCGACTCTGTGAAAAATCTACTGATGTGCCCTTGAGCAAGGCACTTAACCCAAGTTGCTCTGGATAAGAGTGTCTGCCAAATGACTAAAATGTAAACTTTAATTAACCGCAAATTGAACGAGAACTAACTCAGCAAAATAATTTCACTAGCAAACATAGTCAAACCGTTAAGGTGCAATAATATGGAGTGGACTACACCGCATTGTTTTGGTAGAGACACTGTATCTTGTCGTATAGTTAGCGTTATTATTTTCTAAACAAATATCCACAGTTATGAATGTAGATCAACATGTCATTGATTGTATCTGCATGTGTGGGGGAACCAGGCTCTTATTAACTAATTAATTAACCAAGCTCGTCTCTTAACTCAGTGCTTTAATTAGCAGTGAATTACACAATGCAGCCCTATGTGATTTATGTCTGATCAGTGGAATAGATTTCAGCAATTAAAGCGCCCTCCAATCAGGAGGGGAGCGTAAAAGCATGCCTCAGACGCTGTTATAAATCCTTCTATTGATTTGGAGAGGGGATCATTGTGATTCAACAAGGCAGTCCTGGCTCATTCTATTGGCACTGCTCAAACTGAGGAGATTTTCACACTTGGGGGATGAGGGGTTGGGTGGCGGGGTGGAGCGTGCAGATATTTAACTGTTATGTTAATGTTTGTATAAGCCCACACAGAATCAAATAGGAATAATATAGCTTTTGAGCTTTGTGAGTACATGGGAAGGACTTGGACTCCTGTTAGAGAGGAAGTGTTAAAGAAACACCTCAGGCTTTTGAACTTGTACTGCACTCTTCAGATCTCTACAGAGGAAGAACAAAGCTGTTTCTAAAGGAGTAATAAAGATTTTTAAAGAAGGAAGATGGTGTGGTACAAAGTGAATCTCTGCTGTCCGGTCAGCACCGCAGCTTCTAGGATATCAGGACCATGGACAGGGTCAATCCAGTCCATTGCTCTGTTCACGCTATTGTCCTTACTCTATCTGCAGTAACCTCTTCAGTGAACTCAGACAAAATAACGCTAGCTCCTTTAAAACGATGCCAGACTGCCAGGCCAAATTCCAGACAGTGTGTTATCAGTGGGAGGTGTTACCTTCCACCTGGAACATTTTCTGGACACCTCTGTAGCTCACCAGCCACATGCCATTTAATGCATAATTTTCAACATAATTTGACAACCTCCACTGTCTGTTTTGCCTTCAGGCACTCAAACTGGGGAACAAGCGTTGCATGCAGAGTGCACATTCCCTGCTGATGGAGAATGTATTTAATTCTTCCTCTGAAAGCTGACGGAGCATTTTGTTTTGAGGCATTGCCTGGTTATTGTCTGTTACGTAGATATATGTAGTATCGCTCTGTACATGGGATGCTTTTTTTACTCATTGTAGTGGGGTTTAAATTTGAGGTCAGTATTAAGTTATTCTTTTAAAATATGGAGAATAGGGCCCTCCTGTAGCTCAGTTGGTAGAGCATGGCGCTTGCAACGCCAGGGTTGTGGGTTCGATTCCTACGGGGGGCCAGCATGAAAAATGTATGCACTCACTAACTGTAAGTCGCTCTGGATAAGAGCGTCTGCTAAATGACTAAAATGTAAATGTAATAGGGCAAAATACAATGGGGTGTGAGGACAAAATGTAAGTTGTGCCACAGAATTCTGGGTCTGTAGTTCACTCAAACATTCAGTTACGTAAAATGGGAAAACACTACATTTACGTCATTTAGCAGACGCTCTTATCCAGAGCGATTTACAAATTGGTGCATTCACCTTATAGCCAGTGGGATAACGCTTTACAATATGTATTTATTTTTTTATTTATTTTTTTTGGGGGGGGGGGGGGTGTAGAAGGATTACTTGATCCTATCCCAGGTATTCCTTAAAGAGGTGGGGTTTCAAGTGTCTCCGGAAGGTGGTGAGTGACTCCGCTGTCCTGGCGTCGTGAGGGAGCTTGTTCCACCATTGGGGTGCCAGAGCAGCGAACAGTTTTGACTGGGCTGAGCGGGAACTGTGCTTCCGCAGAGGTAGGGGGGCCAGCAGGCCAGAGGTGGAGGATGCAATGCCCTCGTTTGGGTGTAGGGACTGATCAGAGCCTGAAGGTACTGAGGTGCCGTTCCCCTCACAGCTCCGTAGGCAAGGACCATGGTCTTGTAGCAGATGCGAGCTTCAACTGCAAGCCAGTGGAGTGTGCGGAGGAGCGGGGTGACGTGAGAGAACTTGGGAAGGTTGAACACCAGACGGGCTGCGGCATTCTGGATGAGTTGTAGGGGTTTAATGGCACAGGCAGGGAGCCCAGCCAACAGCGAGTTGCAGTAATCCAGACAGGAGATGACAAGTGCCTGGATTAGGACCTGTGCCGCTTCCTGTGTAAGGCAGGGTCGTACTCTCCAAATTTTGTAGAGCATTAACCTACAGGATCGGGTCACCGCCTTGATGTTAGCGGAGAATGACAGGGTGTTGTCCAGGGTTACGCCAAGGCTCTTCGCACTCTGGGAGGAGGACACAACGGAGTTGTCAACCGTGATGGCGAGATCATGGAACGGGCAGTCCTTCCCCGGGAGGAAGAGCAGCTCCGTCTTGCCTAGGTTCAGCTTGAGGTGGTGATCCGTCATCCACACTGATATGTCTGCCAGATATGCAGAGATGCAATTCGCCACCTGGTTATCAGATGGGGGAAAGGAGAAGATTAGTTGTGTGTCGTCTGCGTAGCAATGATAGGATGTGAGGATATGACAGAGCCAAGTGACTTGGTGTATAGCGAGAATAGGAGAGGGCCTAGAACTGAGCCCTGGGGGACACCAGTGGTGAGAGCACGTGGTGCGGAGACAGATTCTCGCCACACCACTTGGTAGGAGCGACCTGTCAGGTAGGACACAATCCAGGAGTGAGCCGCGCCGGAGATGCCCAACTTGGAGAGGATGGAGAGGAGTATCTGATGGTTCACAGTATCAAAGGCAGCAGACAGGTCTAGAAGGACAAGAGCAGAGTAGAGAGAGTTAGCTTTAGCAGTGCGGAGAGCCTCCATGACACAGAGAAGAGCAGTCTCAGTTGAATGACCAGTCTTGAAACCTGACTGGTTTGGATCAAGAAGGTAATTCTGAGAAAGATAGCAAGAGAGTTGGCTAAAGACGGCACGCTCAAGAGTTTTGGAGAGAAAAGAAAGAAGGGATACTGGTCTGTAGTTGTTGCCACGGAGGGATCGAGTGTAGGTTTTTTGAGAAGGGGTTCAACTCTCGCTCTCTTGATGACGGAAGGGACATAGCCAGCGGTCAAGGATGAGTTGATGAGCGAGGTGAGGTAAGGGAGAAGGGGGGGGGAGGGGGGGGATTCAGCAGGGAGGAGAAGGTGGCAAAGAGCTTCCTAGGGTTAGAGGCAGATGCTTGGAATTTAGAGTGGTAGAAAGTGGCTTTAGCAGCAGAAACAGAGGAAGAAAATGTAGAGAGGAGGGAGTGAAAAGATGCCAGGTCCGCAGGGAGTCTAGTTTTCCTCCATTTCCACTCGGCTGCCCGGAGCCCTGTTCTGTGAGCTCGCAATGAGTCGTCAAGCCACGGAGCAGGAGGGGAGGACCGAGCCGGCCGGGAGGATAGGGGACATAGAGAGTCAAAGGATGCAGAAAGGGAGGAGAGGAGGGTTGAGGAGGCAGAATCAGGAGATTGGAGGGAGAAGGATTGAGCAGAGGGAAGAGATGATAGGATGGAAGAGGAGAGAGTAGCGGGAGAGAGAGAGCGAAGGTTGCGACGGCGCATTACCATCTGAGTAGAGGCAGAGTTAGTAGTGTTGGAGGAGAGCGAGAGAGAAAAGGATACAAAGTAGTGGTCGGAGACATGGAGGGGAGTTGCAGTGAGATTAGTAGAAGAACAGCATCTAGTAAAGATGAGGTCAAGCGTATTGCCTGCCTTGTGAGTAGGGGGGGACAGTGAGAGGGTGAGGTCAAAAGAGGAGGGGAGTGGAAAGAAGGAGGCAGAGAGAAATGAGTCAAAGGTAGACGTAGGGAGGTTAAAGTCACCCAGAACTGTGAGGGGTGAGCCATCCTCAGGAAAGGAACTTATCAAGGCGTCAAGCTCATTGATGAACTCTCCAAGGGAACCTGGAGGGCGATAAATGATAAGGATGTTAAGCTTGAATGGGCTAGTGACTGTGACAGCATGGAATTCAAATGAGGAGTTAGACAGAGGGGTCAGGGGAAAAGAGAGAATGTCAACTTGGGAGAGATGAGGATTCCTGTGCCACCACCCCGCTGACCAGATGCTCTCGGGGTATGTGAGAACACATGGTCAGATGAGGAGAGAGCAGTAGGAGTAATAGTGTTTTCAGTGGTAATCCATGTTTCCGTCAGCGCCAAGAAGTCGAGGGACTGTAGGGTAGCATAGGCTGAGATGAACTCTGCCTTGTTGGCCGCAGAACGGCAGTTCCAGAGGCTGCCGGAGACCTGGAACTCCACGTGGGTCGTGCGTGCAGGGACCACCAGGTTAGCGAGGCAGCAGCCACGCGGTGTGAGGCGTTTGTATAGCCTGTGCAGAGAAGAGAGAACAGGGATAGACAGACGCATAGTTGACAGGCTACAGAAAATGGCTACAATAATGCAAAGGAGATCGGAATGAAATGAACTAAACATCTGGGAAAGCGAGAGAGCGGGGCCTCCCTCACTTACGTTTCACTGAAACACCCAAATATAACTCTCCCAACTTCCACCTCAGAAACTATAATTGTTGTAAACTACAGTGGTTCAATGTTTTCTAGGAATAGACTAACTTAGTTTATTCAGCTAGCTAACTTGGTACAGTATTCTTCTGTGAAAACCGTCCAGGGCACCTAGTCCTATGATGCCATAGCCAACTAGCATGCCAGGCTCCAATAACACGGTTTAGCACCAATACTCGGCCACAACAAACCACCAGTGTGTCAACACGCCAAGCAGATCATTCGTGTCCATGTCTAACGTTGTGCGTTAGTCCCGACAGCGTGAGCGAGTCCGTCGTCAACTTATTCAGCCAGTTAGTTAGCTAGAATAGTTTGCATACTAGCTAGCCATCGCTTTCTGCCAACGATGCTCAGAGTAATCCTTCATAAGTTGTTCATACAAAAATGTCTGTCTCTTGTGAGTGGCCTTACTTGAAGGAAATACTCTTAAATCTCTGCATTTTAAGCCCTGACTAGACTGGTAGTGCTGGCTAAATGCTAAACCCTGGAATTAGCATCTAATAAAACGTCCTTATTCGTCTGTCTGATCTGCAGTCATAGCTAGCACTCTGGAGGTTGAGACTCTGTCCATACCCACCAGCCATTTACCAGCAAACAATGACTCTGTGGTCTACCACATGCTGCCCTTCTTACACATCAAGTGGAGTGATATTAGAGACTGGGTGGCTGAAAGAGCTGGGGAGAGGGGAGTCTGCTAGCTACAGGAATAGTGCTGACCGAGCCCTTTTGATAGACAGGCCCTGTCTCTGGTCAGACCTCAGGGAAGCCCATGTGATAGCAGTACTGTTTGCCCAAGGAAAAGGCCACAGCAAAACCAGACCCACTGCCTTGCTGCCTCACTACTGCCTTACTATATCCTGGGAACAGTCCCTGCATGAGACGACATCCCCTTCATCACATTTCACATTTTATGAGGAAAGATGAAATAGGGTTTGGCTAAAGAAAATAAGAAAATACATGGGCAATTGACCTCACAGAAAAATGCTATATATCAGGACATTTTTCGCCTGGCTCCATTTTCACTCTCGTTTAATATGTCTAGTAGGCTGAAGTTTTACTCTTGACACCAACATTTAAGCATGAAATATGAAGTAGATTGGAGTGTAGAGGAAACCTTTGAAGTACCATTCAGACAGACAGACATACATCATGTCGCTTACAGACAGAGCAGGGCTTGACTGTGGGCATATAGACTCATCTGTGGTGAAAATTGACATTTTGCCAGGAGACAAAAAAAGGCCCAATCTTCCTCTCTTGCCTATTACCCGAGAATGACTTGTCAGTGATCTGTCTGCCTTTCTATCAAAACTCTCAATACAATGTGTCTTCTAACTAAATCTCACACTGCCATATTTCTGCTTTGAATGTGGGAAATAATGAAAATGATGGGTGGGTTTACAAATCTCCACACCAATAAAATAGTATTATGCACAACTATTGTTCATACATATCTAATCTGCAGTAGGTCACTCACCATCTGCACTGTACTGTTCCAAAAAAGAATATTCACCAAACTTCCTACACTTGGTCCTTGTGTAAGTCTACATCCCATAGTATGTGTATTCATTAAATATCTCTTTTGGGAGTGACAGCAGTGTAGCCTCATTGTGTCAGTTCACAGCAGCACACTGAACTGGGAAGCTGCTGAGTGAATCAGACACTGTTTTCAGTCCTCGTAAGAACAAAATGTTTACATTCATACCTCCCACAGAAGAAAAATGAAAACAAGTTTTCAGAAGACTGTGGATGTGGGTCATCGTATGACACAGTCCCTGGTAGATTTAGACGATCTGCAACACACACTGCTCCCCGCAAAGCATTATATTATCTTAGTGACGGTTGGTATTACCTGGGGAAAGAGCATACCTTCTGGGTAAAACAGCACTAATCAACACCACTCATACTCCTAGCAGACTCTGCCATTGGGAAAAATGTCCCACTCGTAGGGTCAATTGCTATTGTACAGGGTCTGTCAAAACAAAGTACCCTTAAAACTTCAATTAATAGCTGGGGCGTTTATTTGCCTCAATCACTGAACACAGCCGGCGCTTATTTCGAGACTATTAGTCCCATGTGGCTCAGTTGGTAGAGCATGGCACTTGCATGGTTGTGGGTTCGATTCCCATGGCGTACCAGTATGGAGAAAAAAAAAGTATGAAATATATGCACTCACTACTGTAAGTCGCTCTGGATAAGTGCGTCTGCTAAATGACTAAAATGTAAATGTAAAATGTATTAGAGACTATTTGAGCCAGTTGTCTATTTGTAACGTAGATGCAGGGAGTCAGGAAGCAAGTTCAGTTGGTGAGTTTAATAACAAAGAACATGAAGATATACTAAACAAGAGCAGCGTACTGGGCATGAAAACAAAACCAATACTGCCTGAAGACTGAGGCTACTGAGGGCTAAATAAAGGGAAGTAATCAAGGTACTGATGAAGTCCAGGTGTGCATAACGATGGGGAGCAGGTGTGCGTAATGATGGTTGCCAGGTGTGCGTAATGTGGGTTGCCAGGTGAGCGTAATCTGGGATGCCAGGACCGGGGGTTGGTAGACCTGGTGACGTCGTGCGCCGGAGCGGGAGAGCAGGTGCATTAATCTTAAGATAGCTAGGTGGGACAACCTCATATCACAATCATAGTAAGTACATTTTTCCTCAATAAAGTAGCTATCAGCAAAGTCAGAGCTAGTAAGGGGGAGAAAAGTAATAATTTTAACATTCTGTCATAAAGACCACGTTCAACTTAATAAAAACATGTTTTCCCGTCTCAAGAGGTTAAATAAAAAAACATCTATAGTAAGCGTCTATTAAGTGCCAAATAAAGTAACAGGGTTGACGACTTCATCTTAAATCAGTCATAAATCCCCTTGTGACAGGGGGAGTGGAAGCTTGTTGTGTGCAACAGGGTCTGGCAATAGAATGCAATCTTCACAAAAACATTAAAAGTATTAAAATATTTATAGTGTATCTATCTATGGGTAAAAGGGTTAACGTGTTATGTTCAACCCCCCTTAGTTTTCCACCACAAAACACCAGAAAATTGCCAAAAAGAGTAGAACCGGCTCACCTGCTTTTACACTATGATTTGACTATAAGATGCACAATGTTTCTTTTTTTTTTTTTTTTTTTAAGGAATAGTTTCACCATATTAAAACGAGAGTCGGGTTCACGTAACAAGGTTGACCTTAAAATGAAAGACAGACATTTCATGTGATTAGATTAATCACTAATCACATTAGATAAATAATAATCTTCAGAAAAGAAAGCAACAAAATAACCGGGACTTTACAATGATGGTAAAATCTTGGAGAAAATGTGGGGTTAAGTGGGTTGAAATCTTCTTAGAAGTCACAGAGGGACATGTCAAAACTCTGAAATTGAGACTTTGGGGTTAGTATGTAAGACCAAATAAATTAAGTGTAATATGTAGCCTAACAATTCTTTAAATATATTCTGGCAATTCATATCTTCTTCACACATTTGTTCAGTGACTATATTCATTCGAAAGTTAAGGTGTGTGTGTTTGTGTTGGACAATCCTCTGTATTTCTGACCATCTCTGCGATTGCCGTTAATAATTCATTGCAGCTCCATGTTTCCAACCCAGTGGATTTACTAAAGCCAACATACAAAGATCATGTATAGCTATAGGGCCAGTGAAGTCGGTGTCAGTGAGTCATGTGTGGTGGCTAGGGTCTGTTTCACATACAGAATGCCAGTCCTCCTGAATCCCATGGCCCTCTCTGGCAGGGCAGTAGATTTCATACTTGACATACATATTGACAGCGATTGAATAATTGAAGATATTTATGAGTTGGGGGAGGGGAGTCAAAGTAGTGTGGGGTAATGAAAGTTGATGCTGCTTCTCTGTCAAAACAGAAAACTGTTGAGATTAATAATGTTACTGACTTACTTGAAGTAGCCTAATCTAGTTTTATGAAATAGAATACATACAGTATGGATAAAAAACAAAAACAGGATCAATCTGGTAGATATACTATCTACAACATTTTGTGATAGATATCCATCTTAGGGGGAAGTTAATTCAATTCTCCAGAGGTCAAGTCATGATGATGTGAAATGAAAAAGGGTAGACAGTCAGGAGGCTGGTGTCACGACTTCTTCCGAAGCTGCCTCCTCTCCTGTTTGGGCAGGCTTCGGCGTTCGTCGTCACAGGCCTTCTAGCCACTGCCGCTCCTCATATCTTCATTCCATTTGTTTTGTCTTGTTTATTACACACACCTGGTTCATATCCCCTCATCAGTACCTGTATAATTGTTCCCTCTGCCCCCTTGTCTTTGTGTGTGATTGTTTATTGTAGAGGAGATGATAGCTTGGTGGAGCTCGATTATATTGTGTATCGCTGGGTTGTTCACCCGTGTGCCTTATTTTCCCCAGTGCGCCGTTTGACCGCAATGCATTGCTGCGTACCTGTTTATTCATTAAACCAGTTATCTGTGATTTCCTCTCCTGCGTCTGACTCCGTCCAACATCACGCACTGCAGAATCACACACCCGAATACATGGAGTCAGCAGGAACCGGGAATATGTCTGGAGTCGTGGACCGGATCCGGGAGCATTCGAATATGCTAGCCAGCTTGGGCGAAGCGATGGATCGGGTTCTCTAGGTCGTCCAACGCCCAGAGGGGAGAGGAGCCGACCCTTCGGGACCAGCTGAGCTACCGGATCCAGCCACCCATACCCCAGCACCCAGAGGGATTCACCTTTCCCGACCGAGGGAGTAGGACTGGACAGCGGCCCTCTGCCAGGGTTTCCTCCTGCAGCTGGACCTCTATTTCTCCACCATCAGCCCGGCTCCCTCGGAGCGGGAGAAGCTGTCCGCCCTCGTCTCCTGCCTCTCGGGCAAAGCCCTGGAGGGGGCCAACGCTGTCTGGAGTGAAGGAGTAGCCGCATTGGACAGCTACGGGGAGTTCGCTCGCCTCTTCCGGGCCGTCTTCGATCACCCTCCCGAAGGGAGAGAGGCGGGCGAGCGGCTTGTCCATTTGAGGCAGGGGACGAGGACCGCGCAGGACTTTGCCCTGGAGTTCAGGACTCTAGCGGCTGGGTCCGGGTGGAACGAGCGGGCCCTCATCCACCACTTCCGATGCCACCTGCGAGAGGACGTCCGAAGAAAGCTAGCCTGCCAGGAGACCACATTGTCCTTCAATCAACTGGTGGACATGGCCACCCGGTTGGACAACCTGCTGGCTTCTAGAAGATGTCCTGGAAGGGGCCTGCCCGTTTCACCCACCCCCCCCCCCCCCCCCCATCCCGGATCACGAGATGATGGAGCTGGGTGGTGCGGCGATCCAGGAGAGCGGAGGACGACAGCACCAGTGTCACTCTTGTGGCACGAGAGGACATTCTACTGCACTCTGTTGTCAACGTCCTTTTGGGTCTGGAGGCGGCATGCAGGGCACTCTCGAGTCACCCCAGGTATCGAACACCCACACTCGTTCAAAGCCCTTTGCTGCGTACTCTACCCTACACATCCACTTCCCTGATTACACGGTAGTTCCCCAGTGTAAGGCGCTGGTCGATTCAGGCGCAGCTGGGAACTTAATGGACAGGTTGTTAGCACATGGTGTAGGTATTACATTGGTTCCCCTATCCATTCCACTGCCCATGTAAGCACTTGCCAGTTGACCATTAGGGTCAGGGTTCATTAGGGAGGTTACAGTACCAGTCACGATGGTTACACAAGAGACCCATAGAGAGCAAGTAACTTTTTTTTATTATTGAGTCTCCTGATTTGACTGTTGTGTTTGGTCTTCCCTGGTTAGCACTACACAACCCCACCTTTTCATGGCCGCAGAGGGTAGGTGTCTGGCTGTTTCCGTTGGTGCAACCACAGTGGAAAGTCCAGACACTACCTCCACCGTGTGCATTCCCCCCGAATACCTCGATTGTGCGCACGCGTTTTCCAAAACACAGGCGACCAAACTACCACCTCAGTGGGCGGGGGATTGCGCGATAAACCTCCAGGTAGACGCTGTGCCTCCCAGGAGTAATGTATATCCCCTTCGCAGGCTGAAATGGAGGCGATAGAGACATACGGCTCTGAGTCCCTGGGCCAGAGGTTTATACGTCCCTCCACTTCACCCGCCTCCTCAAGTTTCTTTTTTGTGAAGAAGAAAGATGAAGGTCTGCGCCCTTGCATTGATTACCGAGCACTGAACAAGGGGACTATTCGTTATAGTTATCCTCTACCACCCATTCCATCTGTGATCGAGTCAATGCATGGGGCGCGCTTCTTCACAAAATTAGATCTCCGGGGTGCGTACAACCTGGTGCGTGTCCGAGAGGGGGACGAGTGGAAGACAGCATTCAGCACAACCACGGGGCATTACGAATACCTGGTGATGCCGTACGGTTTGATGAATGCTCCATCAGTCTTCCAGTCCTTTGTGAACAAGGTGTTTCGGGACATGCTTGGTCGCGGTGTGGTGGTCTACATCGATGACATTCTGGTGTATTCCGCTACACGCGCTGAGCATGTGTCCCTGGTTCGCAAAGTGCTGGCCCAACTATTGGAGAATGACCTTTATGCCAAGGCAGAAAAGTTCCTGTTTTTTCCAGCAGTCCGTCTCCTTCCTTGGATACCGCATTACCATCTCAGGTGTGGAGACGGAGGGAGACCGCATTTCAGCTGTGCGTGATTGGCTGATTCCAACCACGGTCAAGGAGGTGCAGCGCTTTATTGGCTTTGCCAACTACTATCGGAGGTTTATCCGGGGCTTTGGTAAGGTCGCAGCTCCCATCACCTCTCTGTTGAAGGGTGGGCCGTCCCGGCTCTGCTGGTCTGCTGAGGCTGACATGGCTTTCAGGAACCTGAGGGCTCTGTTTACCTCAGCCCCGGTACTGGCCCATTCCGATCCACCACTACCGTTCGTAGTGGAGGTGGATGCGTCCGAGGTAGGATAAGGCGCTGTCCTGTCAACGCTCAGGCACGCCACCCAAGCTCCGCCCCTGTGCCTTCTTCTCCAAGAAGCTCAGCCCGGCGGAGCAGAACTACAACGTTGGTGATCGGGAGCTGTTGGCTGTTGTCAGAGCCCTGACTGTGTGGAGGCACTGGCTCGAGGGGGCAAAACACCCTTTCCTCATCTGGACTGACCAATGTAACCTGGAGTACATCCGGGCAGCGAGGAGGCTGAACCCTCGCCAGGCCAGGTGGGCCCTGTTCTTCACCCGGTTTGATTTTACACTATCCTACATACCGGGTACTAAGAACGTGAAGGCAGACGCACTGTCACGGCTGTACGACACAGAGGAGAGGCCCATAGACCACACCCCCATTCTCCCGGCCTCCTGCATTGTAGCGCCGGTAGTGTGGGCGGTGGACACAGACATAGAGCAGGCGTTATGCACCGAGCCATCTCCACCTCAGTGTCCAGCTGGGCTGCGGTACGTGCCGTCTCTTGTCCGGGACAGTCTGATCTATTGGGCACACACGTCTCCCTCCTCTGGTCACCCAGGTATCGATTGTACAGTGCGCTGCCTGACCGGGAAGTACTGGTGGCCTACCTTGGCTAAGGACGTGAGGGTGTATGTCTCCTTCTGCTCGGTGTGCGCCCAGAGTAAGGCACCTAGGCACCCAGCGGGTAAGTTACAGCCCTTACCAGTTCCTCAACAGCCATGGTCCCACTTGTGTATTGACTTCCTTACTGATCTTCCCCTCTCTCAAGGTAACACCACCATCCTGGTCGTTGTGGACCGCTTTTCGAAAGCCTGCCGCCTCCTTCCTCTGCCCGGTCTCCCCACGGCCCTGCAGATTGTGGAGGCCCTGTTTACTCACGTCTTCCGGCACTACGGGGTGCCAGAGAATATTGTGTCTGACCGGGGTCCCCAGTTTACATCCAGGGTCTGGAAGACGTTCTTGGAACGTCTGGGGGTCTCGGTCAGCCTGACCTCTGGTTTCCACCCGAGTCTAATGGGCAGGTGGAACGGGTTATTCAAGATGTGGGTAGGTTCCTGTGGTCCTACTGCCAGGACCGGCCGGAGGAATGGTCGGTGTTCTTGCCATGGGCCGAATATGCCCAGAACTCTCTCCGCCACTCCTCCGCTAACCTATCGCCATTTCAATGTCTTTTAGGTTATCAGCCGGTTCTGGCACTGTGGCATCAGAGCCAGACTGAAGCTCCTGCGGTGGATGACTGGTTTCGGCGCACAGAGGAGACGTGGAACGCTGCTCACGTTCACCTCCAGCACACCGTGCATCGTCAGAAGGCCAATGCTGACCGCCACAGCAGTGAGGCCCCGGTCTTTAGTACCGGGTGATTGGGTCTGGCTTTCGACCTGGAATCTGCCCCTCCGCCTGTCCTGTTGGAAGCTGAGCCCGCGGTTTGTGGGGCCGTTCAAAGTCCTGAGGAGAATAAACGAGGTTACACATAGGTTACTACTCCCTCCAGATTACCGTATTAACCCCTCGTTCCATGTGTCTCTCCTCAGGTGGGTGGTGGTTGGTCCGCTCCCGGAGTCTGAGGTGCGGGAGGTTCCTGCCCCCCGGCGTACTCCGTCCTTTCCATCCTGGATTCGAGGCGTCGGGTGGGGGGCCTTCAGTACTGCACTGGGTACTGTCACGACTTCTTCTGAAGCTGCCTCCTCTCCTGTTCGGGCAGGCTTCGGGCGTTCGTCGTCACCGGCATTCTAGTCACTGCCGCTCCTCATATCTTCATTCCATTTGTTTTTTCTTGTTTATTACACACACCTGGTTCATATCCCCTCATCAGTACCCGTATAAGTGTTCCCTCTGCCCCCTGGTCTTTGTGTGTGATTGTTTATTGTAGAGGAGATTACAGCTCGGTGGAGCTCGATTATATTGTGTATCGCTGGGTTGTTCACCCGTGTGCCTTATTTTCCCCAGTGCGCCGTTTCGTCTCCTGCGTCTGATTCCGTCCAACATCACCCGCTACAGCTGGAGGCTGGAGATCTTAACCTTACTGGCAGCCAAGGAGGAGAGCCACACAATGGCTTGGATAAATCCCAGGACTCAGTATCTCTCCTGGACATAGGACAAGCATGTCCCGAACAGATTCTGTATGTATGTTTGTCTGTTTGAAACGAACAACACAAATTGCATACACCGCAGTAAGTTCATAGCATCAGTACATTTCATTTTCCATGCTGATTTTCCATCCTGAAAATATTTTAGATTTTTAGCAACCCAGTGTCATAGGTAGAGTGCATGAACCATATGCAATCATTTATACACTGAATTAGGATAACACCAACATGTTAGAATTCAATGAGAGTTACACTGAGGTACAACTGAAACTCAATGTATTTGTCTCATTTTATAAGTATCCCACAACTTGTATAATATAAGAATCCCAGAACATAAAATCAATTGTAACCTTCATTAGTGTGCAGCAAAGACATCTGTGACACTTTCCCAGTAAATGTATATCACACTGTATTGGATTGGAGATGGATATGAACAGGCTCCATATTATATCTGTGTGGGGGTGTCTGCCTCGCACAACATGCCAATAGTAGAGACTCATGTTTCTAACTAATGAGATTAGAGTATATCCGCTATATGCATGCTGCTCTCTTCCTCTACCTCCACAGGGCTCTCAGAGCAATCCTGATAAGGTGCAGTAGGATAGATAACATTTTCTCTATCACACATATTCTCATTCTCTCACTCTCCCTCCTCTCCATCGCTTTCTATCTCTGTCTCTTGTGTAATGCATACACACACGTACACTCATTCATTTGCAGTAACTGCCTTTCAACCCATAGCGTTTACAATATCAGGCAGCCAAGTGACACTGATAACTACTCTTACAATTGATGTTACTACATGATGAGCACTATATAGTGGCCATATGCCTGGTTGGCCCATTTCCATTCAAACAACTAGACCTGCATGAACACATGTTATGGAACTTTAATCCAATAAATTATAACCATGACCTGTTTGGAACCTCTTAATGTGTACTGTAATGGAAGCACTCTAAATGCTACGTACCTGAATGCTACAAAATAACATCCATCCAGTACACATGTAATACATGGAGCAAACAGCAACTGAAAGCAAGTAGCCTACACTATCTCTTCAATACGGATTTGAGCTGGGTCTGTCAAGGACTGGTGCTTCTTTTATATTCCTACCTTTAGTCCTAGCAGTCTGGTATATGGTGTGGGGCTCTGTTGGCAGAAGATTGGTGTTTGTGTGGGCATGTGAACTTGGCAAGGTAGGGGGTGAGAGAATGCACAGCTCCATTCCATTTTCTTTTCAGTCCCAAGACTGTGCTAGGCAGTTTAGCTTGGGTGGTATGTGTTTCTAAGCTCTGCTGTGTACTTATCATCCAAAGGCAGGATTAGAGAAGAACATGCAACAGGATTTGGATTTCCTTTGAATGGCTCAATTTTCCTATCTCTTAGACCAAGACATCAGTCTCAGGGTTCAAGACAAAGGACAGATCACAAATGCACACATTGATTTCTGGGGACTGTAGCCTGTAGGCTACTTAAGCTTGACAACAATAGTTTTCAAAGAAAATTGTGTTTTCAAGATGCCGATACTTTATAGCTATTGATTTATGACCTAGTAGAAATATCCCTAAAATGTATTCACACTTATAGAAATAAGACAGGGATATAAAACATGCATAGACTAGAAGCAACACGAGGACAGAACTTGGGTTCATTACCCCCATCATGTCTCCTGTTTGTTTTTTCTCTCAAGGGTGTGTCAGCCAGCCAACTACACAGAGGTAACCTACGTACTGCATGACAACTCTCTGGTCTAACCTACCTCTGGGATAGACACCAGGGGCAAGGGGGTGGGGGCAGCTGATGCTGCATGAGGCTCCTTCAGGTCTCCATAATTCACATTGTCAGCTGAACCCAGCGCCAACCCAGAGCTGTGTCATCATCACACACAGTCAAGGGCCTGGCCTGTCGCTGCAGATGAAGCCACCAGCTCACCACTGTCCAGGAACATTGAGCCCTATTTCACATATCTGTTATTTTTCCTGCAGTCTGAACAGCCAAAAAGCACATGGAATTTGATTTTTCAAGCCACATTTATGAAGTCAGATACACATCTAATTCCTGGCCATGCAAATTGTCCAAATCTGATTTATTTGCCCTCAAGTGGTTTTTAGAGTGTTATTTGGCATATTGTGTTGCTTGCTAGCTACTCTGACAATCTGACAACAGCATGCTGTAACTAGCTGGCTTGTTAATCGTTTACAAACAAATTAGTGAATGTGCTAGAAAGCTAAACAGCTACCTAGCTAGCTAGTTGACTGCTGTGGCTAGCCAACAAGGACTCGTTTTTAAAGTTGGATCATCTTATCATCTTATCTTATCCTTTGAAGCTTTAAAAGTTACATGTTCTTACACTACGATTTCTTTAAAGTTAAGTGTTCTTACACTATGATTTTAAACATTCAAAGCAACTGAGAAATGTCTATGGCAGTCATTGTTCTCACCTTAGCTTGCTACATAACTTCTGAGTGATAGGAATCATGAGCACCACCACCAATCAGCCTACACCACTGCGCACACACCCGCCGTTACTATGACAACTAGTGAAGCCAAGTCAACAAATGACTGTTGTCAGAACACACACAAATCCGATTTGGTCACTTGTAACTTGCTGTTTGGACAGTCAGTATTCCAAAACTGATTTGAGCATTAAGGCCTGCAGCGTGAACAAGGCTTAAGTCCCGGCCCTGCAACAGAGCACATACACTGGATTAGGGGATACTACATACAAGCCTATTAAAGAGATCCACCAAATAACAAACTTGATTAGCAATGATCAACTGTATTTATTGGCAGGGTTCTAGTAATAATTCAAATGTATGCCCAGAAGGCATATTTCAGTGTATTCAGTATGCATTATGCATACATTAACTCGAAAAGATTAGGCATGGGCCCCCGGATCCTCCAAACGTTCTACAGCTGCATCCTCGTGAGCATCTTGACTGGCTGCATCTCTGCTTGGTATGGAAAATACACCACCCTTGACCGCAAAGTGCTACGGAGGGTGGTGTGGACAGCCCAGTACATCACTGGTACTGAGATCCCTGCCATCCAGGAACTCTATATCAGGCGGTGTCAGAGGAAGGCCCAAAGAATTGCCAAAGACTACAGCCACCCAAGCCATAGACTGTTCACTCTGCTACCGTCTGGCAAACGGTACCGGCGCATTGGCTCTCGGACCAACAGGCCCAGGATAGCTTCTACCCCCAAGCCATAAGAGTTCATTAATGGTTACCCGGACTATCTGCATTGACCCCATCTTGCACCGACTATATGCACACTCACTTGACTATATATACACACTATATACACTATATTGACAGAACAGCGCCGGAGAAGATGGCTGCCGTTTTACAGCCCTCTAACCATTTGTACTATTATGTGTGTTTTTCCGCGTTATTTGTAATTTATTTTGTACATAATGTTTCTGCCATCGTCTCTTATAACCAAAAAGAGCTTCTGGATATCAGGACAGCGATTACTCACCTCGTATTGGACGAAGATTTTTTCTTCAACGAGGCGGCCGCGAAGGATATCATACAGACACCCGCAAGGCCCAAATCCCCGTCATTCGCGTGAGGAAGAGACGGAGATATCGTGGACGTAGATCGGGGTGCCTTGTAAGGATCCGACGGCGAGCGAATAAACTGCCTCTTCCATCAATCCTATTAGCCAATCTTCAATCATTGGATAACAAATTGGATGACCTAAGATTACGGTTATCCTACCAACGGGACATTAAAAACTGTAATATCCTATGTTTCACCGAGTCGTGGCTGAACGACGACATGGATAACATACAGCTAGCGGCAGGATAGAACGGCTGACTCCGGTAAGACAAGGGGTGGCGGTCTGTGTATATTTGTAAACAACAGCTGGTGCACAAAATCAAATACTAAGGAAGTCTCAAGGTTTTGCTCGCCTGAGGTAGAGTATCTTGTGATAAGCTGTAGACCACACTATTTACCAAGAGAGTTTTCATCTATATTTTTAATAGCTGTCTATTTACCACCACAAACCAATGCTGGCATTAAGATTGCACTGAATGAGTTGTACAAGGCCATAAATCAACAGGAAAACGCTCATCCAGATGCAGCGCTCCTAGTGGCCGGGGACTTTAATGCAGGGAAACTGAAATCCGTTCTACCTAATTTCTACCAGCATGTTAAATGTGCAACCAGAGGAAAAAAAACTCTAGACCACCTTTACTCCACACACAGAGACGCATACAAAGCTCTCCCTTGCCCTCCATTTGTCAAATCTGACCATAACTCTATCATCCTGATTCCTGCTTATAAGCAAAAACTAAAGCAGGAAGCACCAGTGACTCGGTTAATAAAAAAGTGGTCAGATGACGCAGATGCTAAGCTACAGGACTGTTTTGCTAGCACAGACTGGAACATGTTCCGGGATTCTTCAGACAGCATTGAGGAGTACACCACATCAGTCACTGGCTTCATCAATAAGTGCATCGATGATGTCGTCCCCACAGTGACCGTACGTACATACCCCAACCAGAAGCCATGGATTACAGGAAACATCCGCACTGAGCTAAAGGGTAGAGCTGCCGCTTTCAAGGAACGGGACTCTAACCCGGACGCTTATAAGAAATCCCGCTATGCCCTCCGACGAACCATCAAACAGGCAAAGAGTCAATACAGGACTAAGATTGAATCGTACTACACTGGCTCTGACGCTCGTCGGATGTGGCAGGGCTTGAAAACTATTACAGACTACAAAGGGAAGCACAGCCGCGAGCTGCCCAGTGACACAAGCCTACCAGACGAGCTAAACCACTTCTATGCTCGCTTCGAGGCAAGCAACACTGAAGCATGCATGAGAGCACCAGCTGTTCCGGATGACTATGTGATCACGCTCTCCGTAGCCGATGTGAGTAAGACTTTTAAGCAGGTCAACATTCACAAGGCCGCAGGGCCAGACTGATTACCAGGATGTGTACTCCGAGCATGTGCTGACCAACTGGCAAGTGTCTTCACTGACATTTTCAACATGTCCCTGACTGAGTCTGTAATACCAACATGTTTCAAGCAGACCACCATAGTCCCCGTGCCCAAGGACTCTAAGATAACCTGCCTAAATGACTACCGACCCGTAGCACTGACGTCTGTAGCCATGAAGTGCTTTGAAAGGCTGGTCATGGCTCACATCAACAGCATTATCCCAGAAACCCTAGACCCACTCCAATTTGCATACCGCCCCAACAGATCCACAGATGATGCAATCTCTATTGCACTCCACACTGCCCTTTCCCACCTGGACAAGAGGAACACCTACGTGAGAATGCTATTCATTGACTACAGCTCAGCATTCAACACCATAGTGCCCTCTAATCTAATCACTAAGCTAAGGATCCTGGGACTAAACACCTCCCTCTGCAACTGGATCCTGGACTTCCTGACGGGCCGCCCCCAGGTGGTAAGGGTAGGTAACAACACATCTGCCACACTGATCCTCAACATGGGAGCCCCTCAGGGGTGCGTGCTCATTCCCCTCCTGTACTCTCTGTTCACCCATGACTGCATGGCCAGGCACGACTCCAACACCATCATTAAGTTTGCCGACGACCAAACAGCGGTAAGCCTGATCACCGACAACAATGAGACAGCCTATAGGGAGGAGGTCAGAGACCTGGCCGTGTGGTGCCAGGACAACAACCTCTCCCTCAACGTGACCAAGACAAAGGAGATGATTGTGGACTACAGGAAAAAAAAGAGGACTGAGCACGCCCCCATTCTCATCGACGGGGCTGTAGTGGAACAGGTTGAGAGCTTCAAGTTCCTTGGTGTCCACATCACCAACGAACTATCATGGACCAAACACACCAAGACAGTCGTGAAGAGGGCACGACAAAGCCTATTCCCCCTCAGGAGACTGAAAATATTTGGCATGGGTCCTCAGATCCTCAAAAAATTCTACAGCTGCACCATCGAGAGCATCCTGACTGGTTGCATCACCGCCTGCTATGGCAACTGCTTGGCCTCCGACCGCAAGGCACTACAGAGCGTAGTGCGTACGGCCCAGTACATCACTGGGGCCAAGCTTCCTGCCATCCAGGACCTCTATACCAGGCGGTGTCAGAGGAAGGCCCTCAAAATTGTCAAAGACTCCAGCCACCCTAGTCATAGACTGTTCTCTCTGCTACCGCACGGCAAGCGGTACCGGAGTGCCAAGTCTAGGTCCAAAAGACTTCTCAACAGCTTCTACCCCCAAGCCATAAGACTCCTGAACAGCTAATCATGGCTACCCGGACTATTTGCACTGCCCCCCCACCCCATCCTTTTTACGCTGCTGCTACTCTGTTAATTATTTATGCATAGTCACTTTAACTCTACCCACATGTACATATTACTTCAACTATCTCAATTAGCCGGTGCCCCCGCACATTGACTCTGCACCAGTACCCCCCTGTATATATAGCCTCCCTACTGTTATTTTATTTTACTTCTGCTATTTTTTTCTCAATACTTTTTTTGTTGTTGTTTTATTTTTACTTTTTTTGTTAAAAATAAATGCACTGTTGGTTAAGGGCTGTAAGTAAGCATTTCACTGTAATATCTGCACCTGTTGTATTCGGCGCATGTGACCAATAAAATTTGATTTGATTTGATTTGATATACACACTCACAAACACACTACACTGACACTCTCACACAAATCCCACACACATTCACATACACTACATACGCACACATACACAACACACACACACGCATACTGATTCAACACAAACACACGCACGTGCACACACACACACACTTTTGCACTCATCATATGCTGCTGCTACTCTTTGTTTTACTTTTATTGTTATCTATCCTGATGCCTAGTCACTTTACCCTGCCTTCATGTACATAATGTATCTTCCTCAAATATCTTATTATTATCTATCCTGATGCCTAGTCACTTTACCCTGCCTTCATGTACATAATGTATCTTCCTCAAATACCTTATTATTATTTATCCTGATGCCTAGTCACTTTACCCTGCCTTCATGTACATAATGTATCTTCCTCAAATACCTCATACCGCTGCACATAGATTTTTGTAATGTTACCCATAATGTTCTCCTAATGTTTGAGTGTCCAGTTTTCCGTTAGGGGAAAATTCAATCTATGTTAGCAAAAACCTTCTGAGAACCTTTTTAGCATGTTTTGGTGTTAAAGTTAGGAGAACATTCCCTTAATGTCAAACAGAACTTGTCTAGAACGTCTTTAAAACGTTATCAGACTATACAACAATGTTTTAGAGATGTTTTATGGGACAATGCAAGATCATTCATGTGTCCAGTTTTCTGAGGGTTAGGAGAATATTCCATCAACGTCACAATAAACATACACAGAACATGGTTGCCATGCTCTCAGAATATAAGATATTAAAGATCTAGACACGATTCATGGGAACGTTGCAAGAACATTTCTGTGTATCAGTTGTCAGGACGTGGTCCCAAAGAAACCCCCCCCCCCCCCCCCCCCATTTTATTTATTTATTACACATCACGCCTTGTTACTGTTGCCAAGCCCATCAAGGCATTGATTGGTGAACCACTGATCCATTCACAGCTCTTTTTGTCTGTTGGCTAGGTTAGGGATACTCACACACAGTGCTTTTAACATAGCGTTTTCAACTTACATATTTGACACACTTTGCTTACATATTTGACACAAGGACCTTGATTGGCACAGTGATGTATGAAACGTGTCTAAAACATGAATATCATAAGTTGTGAGAACATTTTAACCACGTTCTGGGTAAGTTCTATTTTACATTAAGGCAATGGTCTCCTGGAAGCATTCCTTGCACATCATGGGAACATTCCTATGAAAATGTTAGTTAATGACCTAATGAGACTCTTGAAGGAACGTTCTCTAAAGTTGTGGGAATGTTTGTTGTTAGCAGTGGTGGAAAAAGTACCCAATTGTCATACTTGAGTAAAAGTAAAGATACCTTAATAGAAAATGACTCAAGTAAAAGTGAAAGTCACCCGGTAAAATACTACTTGAGTAAAAGTCTAAAAGCATTTGGTTTTAAATATATTTAAGTATCAAAAGTACTAGTAAAAGTATAAATAATTTTACATTCCATATATTATGGAATTCTTTTCTAGATTTTTTTTTTTTTACGAATAGCCATGGCACTCTCCAACACTCAGACGTTGTTTACAAACTAAACATTTGTATTTAGTGAGTCCGCCAGATCATAGGCAGTAGGGATGAACAGGGATGTTCTCTCAATAAGTGTGTGAATTGAACACTTTTCCTGTGCCACTAAGAATTTGAAATGTAACTTTTGGGTGTCAGGGAAATGTATGGAGTAAAAAGTACATTATTTTCTTTAGGAATGTAGTGAAGTATTTTTTAACTCTGCATCGTTGTGAAGCAAGCATTTCACAGTTAAGTCTACTCCCGTTGTATTCGGCGCCTTTTGACAAATAAAATTAGATTTGGACTTTATTTTTAAAAAATAAGACATTTCAGTTCCAATGCAGGAGTCCAATGCATAGTCTCCCTTGCAATACATGTCAGTGGCAAATAATGTCACTCTCATCTGCTCACTCTCATGCAAACCATCTTTAGATTTCTTCAGATCAAAGTCTATGGATGGACTGTGAATAAAACATTTTAAAAACAATACAGAGCATAACACATGGCAGAATGTTCTCCACGGTCTACAGTGGCATGAGGTCATGGCACAAGGTCATGTGTCGCTGAATCTCAGAACAATTATCTACAGCACTAGCTTGATGTGAGAACCCAGCAAAGCACCAAGCACCCCATACTGCCTGAAGTCCTGTGAGTATGTTTAATTCAGAATACCAGTCCACAGTAGTAGCTGGCTACTTCATTGTGATCAGTATTCACTATCCACATCTGCTGTGCTTTGCGTGGCTTCATGAAGCCATAACCAAGGGGCTTCCATGCAACATCCAGCCCAGAGAGTCATGGTGCCCAGAGTCACACAACTAATTTACACCGCTAAGCTCCAGCTCCTCCATATGACTGGCACATCACACTGTACTGTAGGCATAGCTCATCACTATATGGGCACAAGGACATCACCACCACCATCAGAAAAAATAAATATAATCTCCGACAAATCTTTTTTTGACTCTGTGACACATGATCGAGAGAGGGTACCTAACTACACAACAACAACTGAAAGACGTGGAAGGTCCCTCTGTCAGATTATGGTAAAATGACACTGACAACATTTTGTGTTGGACATACGTGACCTTTAGAGAACACTACAATGAAATGTTATTCGTGCTATTTTACTTGAAACGCTCTGGTTGATGACTCCATGTGGCAGTGGGACATGAATGGTAATAACCTCACAATTCATTGCTTTATTTTTCTCATAATACACATGTATAATTGAAGTACAAACGTAGTTTGCTTGAGGCTTATGTGCAGATCAGCAAATTAGAGTTTCATTAGATTTTGGAGCACCCCACTTGAGCTATTTTAGAAGTACACTGTTATGGGCAAATTCATGGAATTACATATTTTCTCTTGGACAGCACCAAGTTCCTCTAATTCTTAATTAACTGCCAGCAATGCCATAGGGATGTATGAGAATGACTGTGAACTTTTAAATTAAAAAAAGATTTGCTGAAATGCCATCTAGTATAAAAACCTCTCCCCTGTTGCAAAAGCCTAAAATAGATTGTTAGGAATGGCAGATTTGTTTTTACCACAATCGCTATTAGAGGGAACGAGAACAGCTGGTGTTGCTGAAGTCCTGCCTAGATACTGGGTGCGTTCCTCTGCCCAGGCGTTGCTGACACCTGCCAGTTCTTACAATGCCTGAATAGGTAATTAAGTATCAGCTAACCACATCATATGTTATAGCAATCTGTCAGTCGATGACACAGTCGATGATGTGGCACGCAACCATTGGATGATGCATGCAATGTCTGAGCAGGGGAACGCGACCATAACCTCCACTGGGACTGAAACAAAAAGGTGGCCTTTTAACAGAATATTTAAAAGCTTGTGCTAAGCAATCTAAAATGCAAGCAGCCAAGCCAAACATGCTTGGTTGAAATTGAACTCAAGATATTGGTTTGTGGTGTTTGAATGACACGTTTGTAGATTATTTCAAATTGTGGAGAATTAACTGTATCAACACAGCTGTTGTTGTCAAGGACATCATGCTGCTTGCTTAGTGAGTACCGCTTCCTGATTCGGCTCATACCGAGGCTCGAACCCAGGATCTCTGCCTCGCAAACACATGTGACCGCCTTCCTGAAGGGCCATACCCAGTCTCGCCACCTAAAAGCTAGCTATTATGGCAATGTAAGTGGAGAGACTTCAGGCTGAGGAGTGAGTTTCACCGTTCCCCATAAGGTCATCAGCTGAGGTTCAACACAAAGCTAGTTAATTGTTTTACATAAGCTCACAAATATATAAAGTATTTGTTTTGGAGTATCTTCAAATAAAACATGCTGCAAGTATCAGTGAACAAAAGCTTTCAAGAAGGCATATTGAAAGAGTTGCATCTGTTGAATAGGTTGGTCTTTGATGCTACCCCATGACAATGCCTGTTGTAACTCCATATTATTAAGAATTGTGGGAAATTGTGTTGATATTACTGAATGCTCCCAGACACAACACTTCAAAGCAGCCAGATAAATGCCAACTGCTGTGAAGAAGGTGATACTACCTTCTACTAAACAAACTTCTTCTAAATTCCCAACTGAACAGCTACTGTACATTATATAGGCTGTTTTTATATTGCTGAAGTAATCATATTGTTTATCCTAAAACCATAGTTAACTGGCAGAAGACTTTCATAATATCAATGATTCAAGAAGTCTTAATGTGAACCCACTAACCAATTAAGAAAAACTGTGTGGCAAATCATTATTTGTAAAGAGATGACTGATTTGAGAGACCCATCTCCCCTTTGGCTTGACAAAGAGAGGGATACTGCTCTTAGCAACGAGAGGCACAGGTGCATTTGAATTAATGCACTGTCAAAAACAAATAGCAAAACCAATAATCAAGTTGATGTTGGCAAACATGGCCACTCCTGAGGGCTCTTGAATTTATGAGGCCGATCCAATTTGTGGCTTATCGATGTACAAGTTCCCTCTCTGCCACAGTGCTCTCATTTTTATCGATCCAAGATCTGGAAACATTCCCTTAAGGTCATATAAATGTAAAATATTGCCATAGTTTGACCTGTAGCCCACGACTCAGTGCCAAGGGTTCAATATTAATTGTCAAAAGCTTCTTTGTTACAGATTACATTTCACTCCTTGTTCAAGTCACCATGACCTGCAACACCTATCTGCCTGACAACAATGGTTTTGTTGAAGAGAAGCAGTAAAAATGAATGCTAATGCTAGTATAGAGCCAACATAAAACTGTCATTAATTTGTCTCGACATAGAGGATCAGAGAAGTTCTTTGTTATCCTGCACCTCAAAAGCAAACTTATTTTCTATCTTATAATAATGTAATTCACATTACAACACAAGAACAAGCTGTATATAGCTGTATAGGGCTGTCAACGAGCTGTATAACGCAATAAGCAAACAAGAAAATGTATATCCAGGGGCGGTGCTTCTCTTGGCCAGTGATTTAATGCGGGGAAACTGAAATCCATTTGATCCAATTTTTGCATGTCACCTGTGCAACTAGAGGCAACACAACTCTTGATCACCTTTACTCCACACACAAAAACGAATACAAGGCTCTCCCTCACCCTCCCTTTGGAAAATCTGACCATAAATCTATCTTCATGATTCCTGCTTACAAGCAAAAACTCAAACAGGATGTACCTGTGATGCGCTCAATACGGAAGTGGTCTGATGAAGCGGATGTTAAGCTACAGAACTGTTTTGCTAGCACAGACTGGAATATGTTCCAGGATTCATCCGATAACATAGAGGAGTTTACTACATCAGTCACCGGCTTCATTAATAAGTGTATCAACGACGTCGTCCCCACAGTGACTGTATGTACATATCCCAACCAGAAACCATGGATTACAGGCAACATCTTGACTGAGCTAAAGGCTGGAGCTGCCGCTTTCAAGGAGCGGGACACTAATCCGGACGCTTATAAGAAATCCCGCTATGTCCTCCAACGAGCCATAAAACAGGCCAAGTCCCTGTGCCCAAGAAAGCAAAGATAACCTGTCTAAATGACTATCGCTCAACACGGGGGACCCTCAGGGGTGTGTGCTTAGTCCCCTCCTGTACTCCTTGTTCAACTACGACAGCGTGGCTGCCTTCGACTCCAACACCATCATTAAGTTTGCAAACAACACGACGGTGGTAGGCCTGATCACTGACGACGATGAGACAGCCTATAGGGAGGAGGTCAGTGACCAGGCAGTGTGGTGCCAGGACAACAACCTCTCCCTCAACGTCAGCAAGACAAAGGAGCTGATTGTGGACTACAGGAAATGGAGGATCGAGCATGCCCCCATCCATATCGACGGGGCTGTAGTGGAGCGGGTCGAGAGCTTCAAATTCATCTGTGTCCACATCACTAAGGCAATAACATGGTCCACACACACAAACACAGTCAGAACGAAAATACCTATTCCCCCTCAGAAGACTGAACATTTCTACAGCTGCACCATTGAGAGCATCTTGACTGACTGCATCACCGCTTGGTATGGCAACTGCTTGGCATCCAACCGCAAGGCACTACAGAGGGTAGTGCGTAAGGCACAGTACATCACTGGGGCCAAGTTCACTGCCATCCATGACCTGTATACTAGGCGGTGTCAGAGGAAGGCCCTAAAAAGTATAAAAGACTCCAGCCATCCAAGTCATACACTGCTCTCTCTGCTACCGCACGGCAAGCGGTACCGATGTACCAAGTCTGTAACCAATAGGAGCCTGAACAGCTTCTACCTCCAAGCCATACGACTGCTAAATAGTTAACCAAATACAGTTGAAGTCGGAAGTTTGCATACACTAAGTTGACTGTGCCTTTAAACAGCTTGGGAAATTCCAGAAAATGATGTCATGGCTTTAGAAGCTTCTGATAGGCTAATTTACATCATTTGAGTCAATTGGAGGTGTACCTGTGGATGTATTTAAAGGCCTACCTTCAAACTCAGTGCCTCTTTGCTTGACCTCATGGGAAAATCAAAGGAAATCAGCTAAGACATCAGAAAAAAAATTGTAGCCCTCCACAAGTCTGGTTAATCCTTGGGAGCAATTTCCAAACGCCTGAATGTACCACGTTCATCTGTACAAACAATAGTACACAAGTATAAACACCATGGGATCACGCAGCCGTCAGGAAGGAGACGCGTTCTGTCTCCTAGAGATGAATGTACTTTGGTGCGAAAAGTGCAAATCAATCCCAGAACAACAGCAAAGGACCTTGTGAAGAAGCTGGAGGAAACAGGTACAAAAGTATCTATATCCACAGTAAAACGAGTCCTATATTGACATAACCTGAAAGGCCGCTCAGCAAGGAAGCAGCCACTGCTCCAAAACCGCCATAAAAAAGCCAGACTACGTTTTGCAACTGCACATGGGGACAAAGATTGTACTTTCTGGAGAAATGTCCTCTGGTCTGATGAAACAACAATAGAACTGTTTGGCCATAATGACCATCGTTATGTTTGGAGGAAAAAGGGGGTAACTTGCAAGCCGAAAAACACCATCCCAACCGTGAAGCACGGGGGTGGCAGCGTCATGCTGTGGGGGTGCTTTGCTGCAGGAGGGACTGGTGCACTTCACAAAATAGATGGCATCATGAGGAAGGAAAATGATGTGGATATATTGAAGCAACATCTCCAGACATCAGTCAGGAAGTTAAAGCTTGGTCACAAATGGGTCTTCCAAATGGACAATGACCCCAAGTATACTTCCAAAGTTGTGGCAAAATGGCTTAAGGACAACAAAGTTAAGGTATTGGAGTGGCCATCACAAAGCCCTGACCTCAATCAAATCAAATCCTATAGAAAATGTGTGGGCAGAACTTAAAAAGCATGTGCGAGCAAGGAGGCCTACAAACCTGATTCAGTTACACTAGCTCTGTCAGGAGGAATGGGCCAAAATTCACCCAACTTATTGTGGGAAGCTTGTGGAAGGCTACCCGAAGTGTTTGACCCAAGTTAAACAATTTAAAGGCAATGCTACCAAATACTAATTGAGTGTATGTAAACTTCTGACCCACTGGGAATGTGATGAAAGAAATAAAAGCTGTGAGTCTTTCTGGGTAAGTCTCTAAGAGATTTGCACACATGGATTGTACAATATTTGCACATTATTTAAAAAAAAATTAGTCAACCTCTGTCAAGTTGGTTGTTGATCATTGCTAGTCAACCTCTGTCAAGTCTTGCCATAGATTTTCAAGCCGATTTAAGTTAAAACTGTAACTAGGCCACTCAGGAACCTTCAATGTCATCTTGGTAAGCAACTCCAGTGAATATTTGGCCTTATGTTTTAGGTTATTGTCCTCCTGAAAGGTGAATTTGTCTCCCAGTGTCTGTTGGAAAGCAGACGGAACCAGGTTTTCCTCCAGGATTTTGACTGTGCTTAGCCCTATTCCATTTATTTTTATCGTTAAAAAACTCCCTAGTCCTTGCTGATGACAAGCATACCCATAACATGATGCAGCCACTCCCATGCTTGAAAATGTGAAGAGTGGTTTTCAGTGATGTGTTGTGTTGGATTTGCAAAGAGGATGCATGTTTTGGAATATTTTGATTCTGTACAGGCTTCCTTCTTTTCACGCTGTCATTTAGGTTAGTATTGTGGAGTAACTAAAATGTTGGTGATCCATCCTCAGTTTTCTCCCATCACACCCATTCAAATCTGTAACTGTTATAAAGTCACCATTGGCATCATGTTGAAATCCCTGAGCAGTTCCCTTCCTTTCTGGCAACTGAGTTAGGAAGGATGCCTGTATCTTTGTAGTGACTGGATGTATTGATACACCATCCAAAGTGTAATTAATAACTTCACCATGGTCAAAGGGATATTCAACGTCTGCCTTTTTTATTATATTGGAAAAACCTCCCTGGTCTTTGTGGTTGAATCTGTGTCTGAAATTCACTACCCGACTGAGGGACCTTACAGATAATTGTATGTGTGGGGTACAGAGATGAGGTGTTCATTCAAAACTCATGTTAAACACCATTATTGCACATAGAGTCCATGCAACTTAGAGTGCCTTGCAAAAGTATTCACCCCCCTTGGCATTTTTCCTATTTTGTTGCATGATAACCTGTAATTTAAATTGATTTTTATTTGGATTTCATGTAATGGACATACACAAAATTGTCCAAATTGGTGAAGTGAAATGAAAAAAATAACTTGTTTAAGAAAATAAAGTGGTGTGTGCATATGTTTCACCCCCTTTGCTATTACACCCCTAAATAAGATCTGGTGCAACTAATTACCTTCAGAAGTCACATAATTAGTTAAATAAAGTCAACCTGTGTGCAATCTAAGTGTCACATGATCTGTCACATGATCTCAGTATATATACACCTGTTCTGAAAGGCCCCAGAGTCTGCAACACCACTAAGCAAGGGGCACCACCAAGCAAGCGGCACCATGAAGACCAAGGAGCTCTCCAAACAGGTCATTGACAAAGTTGTGGAGAAGTACAGATCAGCATTGGGTTATAAAAAATTTTTCCGAAACTTTGAACATCCCACAGAGCACCATTAAATCCATTATTAAAACATGGAAAGAATATGGCACCACAACAAACCTGCCAAGAGAGGGCCGCCCACCAAAACTCACGGACCAGGCAAGGAGGGTATTAATCAGAGAGGCAACAAAGAGACCAAAGATAACCCTGAAGGAGCTGCAAAGCTCCACAGCGGAGATTGGAGTATCTGTCCATAGGACTACTTTAAGCCGTACACTCCACAGAGCTGGGCTTTACGGAAGAGTGGCCAGAAAAAAGCCATTGCTTAAAGAAAAAAATAAGCAAACACGTTTGGTGTTCGCCAAAAGGCATGTGGGAGACTCCCCAAACATATGGAAGAAGGTACTCTGGTCAGATGAGACTAAAATTGAGCTTTTTGCCATCAAGGAAAACGCTATGTCTGGCGCAAACCCAACACCTCTCATCACCCCAAGAACACCATCCCCACAGTACAGCATGATGCTGCCACCACCATGCTTTTCATCGGCAGGGACTGAGAAACTGGTCAGAATTGAAGGAATGATGGATGTCGCTAAATACAGGGAAATTATTGAGGGAAACCTGTTTCAGTCTTCCAGAGATTTGAGACTGGGACGGTGGTTCACCTTCCAGCAGGACAATGACCCTAAGCATACTGCTAAAGCAACACTCAAGTTGTTTAAGGGGAAACATTTAAATGTCTTGGAATGGCCTAGTCAAAGCCCAGACCTCAATCCAATAGAGAATCTGTGGTATGACTTAAAGATTGCTGTACAGCAGCGGAACCCATCCAACTTGAAGGAGCTGGAGCAGTTTTGCCTTGAAGAATGGTCAAAATTCCCAGTGGCTAGATGTGCCAAGCTTATAGAGACATACCCCAAGAGACTTGCAGCTGTAATTGCTGCAAAAGGTGGGTCTACAAAGTATTGACTTTGGGGGGGTGAATAGTTATGCACGCTCAGGTTTTCTGTTTTGTTGTCTTATTTCTTGTTTGTTTCACAAGAAAAAATATTTTGCATTTTCAAAGTGATAGACATGTTGTGTAAATCAAATTATACAAACCCCCAAAAAATCCATTTTAATTCCAGGTTGTAAGGCAACAAAATAGGAAAAATACCAAGTGGGGTGAATACTTTCGTAGGTTAAGCAAATGTTTACTCCTGAACTTATTTAGGCTTGCCATAACAAAGGGGTTGAATAATTATTGACTCAAGACTTTTCAGCTTTTCATTTCTATTATTATCTTTTTTTTTAATAACATAATACCACTTTGACATTATGGGGTTTTGGGTTTAGGCCAGTGACACAAAATCTCAATTTAAATTCAGGCTGTAACACAACAGAATTTGGAAAAAGTCAATGGGTGTGAATACTTTCTTAAGGCAAAGCCAAGTTATTCATTGTGTATTTTTTCTTCATTATTGTTTTTCTATTATTAGAATATGTTTTTCTCTGCATTGTTGGTAGGTAAGTAAGCATTTCACTGTTAGTCTACACCTGTTGTTTACGAAGCATGTGACAAATAATATTTGAATTGATTTGAACAATACTATTAGGTTTCGATTTGAAGCGATTCTTATGGTCTACATGACCCAAAGGCCTTTGCTCAACATGCGATTAACTTTTACAGTCACACTATGAGACACATCATTCATGATGTCTGATTCAGTTGGAATACCAGCTTCATACGATCATTGTTTGTTGAGCGTGCTCATATCTATCAGTTTTGACATGTCCCTCAAGAGCTGGGTTTAACTTATCACCCATGGGACTGCAGCACCTGAACAATCAAACACATTCATCATGGGTTTACTGAAAGACCCACAACACTACCTTCGAGGAGAATGCTAAAGATAACAGTATATAGGCCTCCGTGATTCCTGTCAAAATCCCACTAAACCTAGTCACAAGGACAAACAGAGAAAAAGACTGGGCTTACAAGAGACATGGATAAGATCACTGAGCCACAGTCATCATTCAGAGCTACTTACTGTATAATGAGCAGTCTGCTAGAATAATCAAGGTATTCAGTCCATTACGCACAAACTACCTATTCAGTTTAGACATGTCCATGGACTGTTTTATTGAGTTAGGTCTTTGCATGTCATTGTTAAAGACTGGAGATTCAAGGCAATCCACTTGTACCCATATTCAAAGAGCTGCAAAGGGATTATTTTCTCTGCCACCAAGCTGCTGTTGGTTCAGATGAAGAAAAATAACCATTTTATTTTAGATTATCATTTTTACAGTGTACTTGTTTCTTCTCTGCTGAAAAATACAAAATGAAAGCGTTGCGTGCTGTAAAATTACCATATTTATTTTATCCATTGAGTATCGCATTTAGAACATTATATTTTCCAAACATTAAATAAGGACTGGCACATATTCACAATAGGACACAGTCAGAAAAATATCTAGATCATTAGATGTTCATTAGATGTTGCAGCATGTTGTTGCAGGATGTCAGATTCAACTCCTGTTGAGTTTAGAAATGCGTGAAATATTAGAATAGTAGAAAAATCCATGCAGGATTTGTCAACCTTATCGGTGTAGTTGTGGTGTAAATGAAATTCATACTGCATTGATTTAATAGTGCCTGGATGCTGTAAGCGGGCAGCGGAATCAGGAGTCTAGTGGCAATCTCAGACATAATTATCCTGGTGGGAAGTTACATCCTACTCAGTATGGTAAACTGTCTACACACGTCAAGAGAAATCAGAAGCCTATGCACAGAAAAAGTGTTTACTCCACGATGATGGTATTCAAGGAGGGACACACATGCTCATTCTGTATGTCAGAATACCACTGGTTACATGTTGTTTTTAAGGAACCTCAACCTAGCTAGGCCTATGTTTTATTCAACAACTAGTTTACGTTTGTAGTGCGTCATGCATACATTTGGTGAAAGTTAGTTTGCATGAAAATATATTTGCCGTCACCTATAGATGGGTTAACTGACAACGTCACAAAAACAATGTGTATGCTTCAATGGGGCAGAAGTCTGTGTGTTGTTGTGATTCTGGATATCCAGATAGCTAGCAACAATGACAAGAAGCTACCATGTGGGGAATCGTAAGTTACTAGTTTCAGCTTGTTGTATCTTGTTATTGACACCATGTCTTGTTTTGAGGTGTTTTGACTAATATCACGTCTATGCTAATATGGCTAAAATTCGCTAGCTAACCAACAACTGTAACAATGTATTTGAGAAACAACAAGTGCTCATTGTGGAAATGTATTTGTTTTCAATAAACATTGGAGACGAAAAGTATACTTAACAAAAACATAAACGCAACATGCAACAATTTCAAAGATTTTACTGAGTTACAGTTCATACAAGGAAATCAGTCCGATTAGGCCCTAATCTATGGATTTCACATGACTGGGAATACAGATATGCATCTGTTGGTCAAAGATACCTTAAAAAAAGGTAGGGGCGTGGATCAGAAAACCAGTCAGTATCTGGTGTGACCACCATTTGCCTCAAGCAGTGCGACACATCTCCTTCGCATAGAGTTGATCAGGCTGTTGATCATGGCCTGTGGAATGTTGTCCCACTCCTCTTCAATGGCTGTGCGAAGTTGCTGGTTATTGGCGGGAACTGTAACACGCTGTCGTACACGTCGATCCAGAGGATCCCAAACATGCTCAATGGGTGACATGTCTGCTGAGTATGCAGGCCATGGAAGAACTGGGACATTTTCAGCTTCCATGAATTGTGTACAGATCCTTGCGACATGGGGCTGTGCATTACCATGCTGAAACATGAGGTGATGGCGGTGGATGAATAGCACGACAATGGGCTTCAGGATCTCGTCACAATATCTCTGTGCATTTAAATTGCCATCGATAAAATGCAATTGTGTTCGTTGTCCGTAGCTTATGCTTGCCCATACCATAACCCCCGCCGCCACCATGGGGCACTCTGTTCACAACGCTGACATCAGCAAACCGTTCGCCCACACAACGCCATACACGCTGTCTGCCATCTGCCCGGTACAGTTGAAACCGGTATTCATCCGTGAAGAGCACACTTCTCCAGCGTGCCAGTGGCCATCGAAGGTGAGCATTTGCCCACTGAAGCCGGATACGACGCCGAACTGTAGTCAGGTCAAGACCCTGGTGAGGACGCCGAGCACACAGATGAGCTTCCCTGAGATGATTTCTGTTTCATCAGCTGTCCGGGTGGCTGGTCTCAGACTATCCTGCGGATGTAGAGGTCCTGGGCTGGCGTGGTTACACATGGTCTGCGGTTTTGAGGCCCGGTTGGCCGTACTGCCAAATTCTCTAAAATGACATTGGAGGCAGCTTATGGTAGAGAAATGAGCATTACATTCTCTGGCAACAGCTCTGGTGGACATTTCTGCAGTCAGCATGCCAATTGCATGCTCCCTCAAAACTTGAGACATCGGTTGCATTGTGTTGTGTGACAAACTGCACATTTTAGAGTAGACTTTTATTGTCCCCAGCACAAGGTGCACTGTGTAATGACCATGCTGTTTAATCAGCTTCTTGATATGCCACACCTGTCAGGTGGATGAATTATCTTGGCAAAGGAGAAATGCTCACTAACAGAGATGTAAACAAGAAATAAGCTTTTTGTGCGTATGGAAGATTTCTGGGATATTTTATTTCAGCTCATGGAACATGGAACCAACACTTTACATGTTGCGTTTATATTTTTGTCCAGTATAGTTTACATGTTGTCAACAATCTAAGCCAAACCCGTCTGTTTTGTCCCATAGATGCACTGTGATAAGGTGGTGTTGAAGGAGTCAGGCGCAGGAGGGTAAATCACAGAAACAGGCTTTAATCCGAAAAAGACAGGTTTACGCAGAAATGCGTCAAACACACTCCAGAGCACAAAACAGGTGCACTGGAAAATACAAGGCACACGGGAAAAATACTCCCGTCGATACCAAATACAAGAGCTCCACCGAGCTACTAACCTCCACACCAAACAATCACCCACAAGGACAAGGGGGCAGAGGGAACACTTATACATGGACAAATTAGGGGAATAGAACCAGGTGTGTGTCATTGACAAGACAATTGATATGATGATTGGGGCGGCAGTGGTTAGTACTCCGGTGACGACGAACGCCGAAGCCTGCACGAACAAGGAGGGGAGGCAGCCTCGGTGGAAGTCGTGACATGCACACGCGTCGGTTTTGTTGCTAAGCAACCAACCAGTCTATGGTAAATTTGAATATTGGGATGAAAAGAAACAGTGTAATGTCATGACTCACATCCCTAACGAGCTGACCACTTCAACCTCCACCCCCTCTCCACCCACGCTACATTACCTGCCAGTGTAGGATGAACAGATTGATACCATTTTATTATAAGATTAATGTCATTCAAATCAATCTCGTTGTGTTTCATATCTGTTTTAGGCATACCTAATTTAGGCATACCTAACTTAGGCATACCTAATTGAGTTCCTTAACCAACTTCCATGTCTATTCCGTTCTTCAATTCCCACAAATAAAGATGGTTTCCAAAAGCTGGACCCAATTGATGTCTACAGTTTAGCCAGTGATTGATGGAGATAACCTCCGATATTTCACGTCTCATATTGTTGTCTGGCGATACAGAGCAGATACCCTATTAATAAACCTGTGTGATTAATTGCAAAACCTCCCTCCTTTCGCCGCTCCCTTGTCATGTGTTGAAAAGGTGCCCACCTAATTAGTGAAGCCTGATTGAGTGTCCGTCCTCCCAGGGTCAAAACCAAGGATTCATATCCAGCCTTTTGTGTTGGGAAAATTGGATATTCAACCTAGAGGAGAAATGCAGTGAACTCAGAAGCCACACTAAAATAGAGGATGAAGCTGTTCTTCAGTAATGATGCTGTCCTTGCACATGAACTCCCACAGGTTGGATAATTTCATATGTAGAGGGATCATAACATGTCTTTATCCATCTATGACTAGCTTGGGATGCTGGAAAGTTGAAAACTTCCGTGTCCACTGAGACTACATTCTCAATCATGCGTAAACCAGATTTGTCATATACAGTTGAAGTCGGAAGTTTACATACACTTAGGTTGGAGACATTAAAACTTGTTTTTCAACCACTCCACAAATTTCTTGTTAACAAATTATAGTTTTGGCAAGTCTGTTAGAACATCTACTTTGTGCATGACACAAGTAATTTTTTCCAACAATTGTTTACAGACAGATTATTTCACTTATAATTCACTGTATCACAATTCCAGTGGGTCAGAAGTTTACATACACTAAGTTGACTGTGCCTTTAAACAGCTTGGAAAATTCCAGAAAATTATGTCATGGCTTTAGAAGCTTCTGATAGGCTAATTTACATCATTTGAGTCAATCGGAGGTGTACCTGTGGATGTATTTCAATGCCTACCTTCAAACTCAGTGCCTCTTTGCTTGACATCATGGGAAAATCAAAATAAATCAGCCAAGACCTCAGACAAAAAACTGTAGACCTCCACAAGTCTGGTTCATCCTTCGGAGCAATTTCCAAACGCCTGAAGGTTTTTTATTTTATTTATTTATTTATTTCACCTTTATTTAACCAGGTAAGCCAGTTGAGAACAGGTTCTCATTTACAACTGCGACCTGGCCAAGATAAAGCAAAGTAGTGCAATAAAAACAACACAGAGTTACATATGGGGTAAAAAAACATAAAGTCAGAAATACAACAGAAAATATATATACAGTGTGTGCAAATGTAGCAAGTTATGGAGGTAAGGCAATAAATAGGCTATAGTGCAGAATAATTACAATAGTATTAACACTGGAATGCTAGATGTGCAAGAGATTATGTGCAAATAGAGATACTGGGGTGCAAAAGAGCAAAATAAATAACAATATAGGGATGAGGTAGTTGGGTGGGCTAATTTCAGATGGGCTGTGTACAGGTGCAGTGATCGGTAAGGTGCTCTGACAACTGATGCTTAAAGTTAGTGAGGGAGATAAGAGTCTCCAGCTTCAGAGATTTTTGCAATTCGTTCCAGTCATTGGCAGCAGAGAACTGGAAGGAATGGCGGCCAAAGGAGGTGTTGGCTTTGGGAATGACCAGTGAGATATACCTGCTGGAGCGCAGACTACGGGTGGGTGCTGCTATGGTGACCAATGAGCTAAGATAAGGCGGGGATTTGCCTAGCAGTGATTTATAGATGGCCTGGAGCCAGTGGGTTTGACGACGAACATGTAGTGAGGACCAGCCAACAAGAGCGTACAGGTCACAGTGGTGGGTAGTGTATGGGGCTTTGGAGACAAAACGGATGGCACTGTGATAGACTACATCCAATTTGCTGAGTAGAGTGTTGGAGGCTATTTTGTAAATGACATCGCCGAAGTCAAGGATCGGTAGGATAGTCAGTTTTACGAGGGCATGTTTGGCAGCATGAGTGAAGGAGGCTTTGTTGCGAAATAGGAAGCCGATTCTAGATTTAACTTTGGATTGGAGATTCTTTATGTGAGTCTGGAAGTTGAGTTTACAGTCTAACCAGACACCTAGGTATTTGTAGTTGTCCACATACTCTAGGTCAGACCCGTCGAGAGTGGTGATTCTAGTCGGGTGGGCGGGTGCCAGCAGCGTTCGATTGAAAAGCATGCATTTAGTTTTACTAGTGTTTAAGAGTAGTTGAAGGCTACTGAAGGATTGTTGTATGGCATTGAAGCTCGTTTGGAGGTTTGTTAACACAGTGTCCAATGAAGGGCCAGATGTATACAAAATGGTGTCGTCTGCGTAGAGGTGGATCTGAGAGTCACCAGCAGCAAGAGCGACATCATTGATATACACGGAGAAAAGTGTCGGCCCAAGAATTGAACCCTGTGGCACCCCCATAGAGACTGCCATAGGTCCAGACAACAGGCCCTCCGATTTGACACACTGAACTCTATCTGAGAAGTAGTTGGTGAACCAGGTGAGGCAGTCATTTGAGAAACCAAGGCTATTTAGTCTGCCAATAAGAATGCCGTGGTTGACAGAGTCGAAAGCCTTGGCCAGGTCGATGAAGACGGCTGCACAGTACTGTCTATTATCAATCGCGGTTATAATATCGTTTAGGACCTTGAGCGTGGCTGAAGTGCACCCGTGACCAGCTCGGAAACCGGATTGCATAGCGGAGAAGGTACGGTGGTATTCGAAATGGTCGATGATCTGTTTGTTAACTTGGCTTTCGAATACTTTCGAAAGGCAGGGCAGGATGGATATAGGTCTGTAGCAGTTTGGATCTAGAGTGTCACCCCCTTTGAAGAGGGGGATGACCGTGGCAGCTTTCCAATCTCTGGGGATCTCAGACGTTATGAAAGAGAGGTTGAACAGACTAGTAATAGGGGTTGCGACAATTTCGGCGGCTAGTTTTAGAAAGAAAGGGTCCAGATTGTCTAGCCAGGTACCACGTTCATCTGTACAAACAATAGCACGCAAGTATAAACACCATGGGACCACGCAGCCGTCATACCGCTCAGGAAGGAGACGTGTTCTGTCTCCTAGAGATTAACGTACTTTGGTGTGAAAAGTGCAAATCAATCCCAGAACAAGAGCAAAGGACCTTGTGAAGATGCTGGAGGAAACAGGTACAAAAGTATCTATATCCACAGTAAGACGAGTCCTATATCAACATAACCTGAAAGGCCGCTCAGCAAGGAAGAAGCCACTGCTCCAAAACCGCCATAAAAAAGCCAGACTACGGTTTGCAACTGCACATGGGGACAAAGATCGTACTTTTTGGAGAAATGTCCTCTGGTTTGATGAAACAAAAATAGAACTGTTTGGCCATAATGACCATTGTTATGTTTGGAGGAAAATGGGGACAGCCTGCAAGCTGAAGAATACCATCCCAACCGTGAAGCACAGTCCCGTGTAGCTCAGTTGGTTTGCATGGCGTTTGCAATGCCAGGGTTGTGGGTTCGATTCCCACGGGGGGCCAGTATGAAAAAATTTATGCACTCACTAACTGTAAGTCGCTCTGGATAAGAGCGTCTGCTAAAATGACTAAAGAAAAAAAAAATGCACGGGGGTGACAGCATCATGCTGTGGGGGTGCTTTGCTGCACTTCACAAAATAGATGGCATCATGAGGAAGGACAATTATGTGAATATATTGAAGCAACATCTCAAGACATCAGTCAGGAAGTTAAAGCTTGGTTGCAAATGTGTCTTCCAAATGGACAATGACCCCAAGCATACTTCCAAAGTTGTGGCAAAATGGCTTAAGGACAACAAAGTCAAGGTACTGGAGTGGCCATCACAAAGCCCAGTCCTCAATCCTATAGAAAATGTGTGGGCAGAACTGAAAAAGTGTGTGAGAGCAAGGAGGCCTACAAACCTGACTCAGTGACACCAGCTCTGTCAGGAGGAATGGGCCAAAATTCACCCAACTTATTGTGGGAAGCTTGTGGAAGCTACACGAAACATTTGACCCAAGTTAAACCATTTAAAGGCAATGCTACCAAATACTAATTGAGTGTTTTGCACACTTCTGACCCACTTGGAATGTAATAAAAGCTGAAATAAATCATTTTCTCTACTATTGTTCTGACATTTCACATTTTTAAAATAAAGTGGTGATCCTAACTGACCTAAGACAGGGAATTTTTACTAGGATTAAATGTCAGGAATTGTGAAAAACTGCGTTTAAAGGTATTTGGCTAAGGTGTATGTAAACTTCCAACTTCAACTGTACTGTAGCTAGTTTAAGTTATAACTAGTATAATACATTACATTTTAGCAGACGCTCTTATCCAGAGCAACTTAGTTAGTGCATACATTACAAAAAAAATGTGTGTGTGTTTTTTTCTATTTAAAAAAAAAATGTTATACCCCCCGTGGGAATCGAACCCACAACCCTGGCGTTGCAAGCGCCATGCTCTACGAACTGAGCTATATCCTCTGCCGGCCATTCCCTCCCCTACCATAGACGACACTGGGCCAATTGTGCGCCGCCCCATGGGTCTCCGGCTACAACAGGTCGCGGCCGGCTACAACAGAGCCTGGATTCAAACCAGGATCTCTAGTGGCACAGCAATGCAGTGCCTTACACCACTGCGCCACTCGGGAGTTATATAGTGGTGCAGTGGTGTAAGGCACTGCATTGCAGTGCCATCTGTGCCACTAGAGATCCTGGTTCGAATCCAGGCTCTGTTGTAGCCGGCCGCGACCTGTTGTAGCCGGAGACCCATGGGGCGGCGCACAATGGAACTAGGTTGTTAAAACACTATCTAGATAGTGTTTTAACAACCTAGCTGCATAGTAATATGCTGGGAAAGTGCTGCCTGGGCTTAAATATTATTTTATCAAGATTTCATTTAAGATATGTACAATAATACTATTCGTATTTGTGGATTAGTTTACTTCTCCCTGATGCCTTTCATTAAGGGTTTTGATTGCATTTTGTTTTTGTTAATCGAAAACCTTAATTACAGGCATTGGGTAGAAGTAAATTAAACATGAATATGAATATAATTTTTAACCTACAGTGCCTTCAGAAAGTATTCATACCCCTTTACGTTTCTCATATTTTGTTGTGTTACAGCCTGAATAAAAAAATTATGTAATTGAAATTTTGTGTCACTGATCTACACACAATACCCCATAATGTCAAAGTGGAATTTTGTTTGTAGAAAATCTTCTAAATTAATTAAAATGAAAACCTGAAATGTCTTAAGTCAATAAGTATTCAACTCCTTTGTTATGGCAAGCCTAAAAAAGTTCAGGAGTACAAATGTGCTCAACAAATCAAATAATAAGTTGCATGGATTCATTTTGTGTTCAATAATAGTGGTTAACATGATTTTTTAATGACTACCCCATCTCTGTACCCCCACATACAATTGGCTGTAGTGAAATTCAGCAGTGAATTTTAAGACCAGGTTTTTTTTCAATGCCTCGCAAAGAAGGGCACCAATTGGTAGATGTGTAAAAATAAAAAAAGCAAATACTGAATATCACTTTGAGCATGGTGAAGTTATTAAAAAAGCTTTGGATGGTGTATCAATACACCCAGTCAACACAAAGATACAGGTGTCCTTCCTCACTCAGTTGCCAGAGAGAGAGGAAACTGTTCAAGGATTTCACTATGAGGCCAATGGTGATTTTATAAACAGTTGCAGAGTTGAATGGTTGTGAGATTAGAAAACTGAGGATGGATCAACAACATTGTAGTTACTCCACAATACTAGCCTAAATGACAGAGTGAAAAGAAGGAAGCCTGTACAGAATAAAAATATTCCAAAACATGCATCCTGTTTGCAAAAAGGCACTTAAGTAATACTGCAAAAAATGTGGCAAATAAATATATATATTTTTTGTCCAGAATACAAGTGTTATGTTTGGGACAAATCCAACACAACACATCATTGAGTACCATTCTTCATATTTTCAAGCATGGTGATGGATGCATCATGTTATGGGTATGCTTGGCATCGGCAAGGACTAGGGAGTTTTTTTAGGATAAAAATAAACGGAATACAGCTAAGCACAGGCAAATTCCTAGCGAAAACCTGAGTCAGTCTGCTTTCCAACAAACACTGGGAGACAAATTCACCTTTCAGCAGGACAATAACCTAAAACACAAGGCCAAATCTGCACTGGAGTTGCTTACCAAGACGACATTGAATGTTCCTGAGTGGCCTAGTTAAATTTTTGACTTAAACCAGCTTAACATCTATGGTAAGACTTGAAAATGGCTTTCTAGCTATGATCAACAGCCAACTTGACAGAGCTTGAAAAATCTCAAAAAGAATAATGTGCAAAATATTGTACAATCATTTTACATTTACATTTACGTCATTTAGCAGACGCTCTTATCCAGAGCGACTTACAAATTGGTGCATTCACCTTATAGCAAGTGGGATAACCACTTCACAATATTTTTTAATTTTTTTTGGGTGGGGTAAGGGGTGGGGGGGTAGAAGGATTACTTTTTCCTATCCCAGGTATTCCTTAAAGAGGTGGGGTTTCAAGTGTCTCCGGAAGGTGGTGAGTGACTCCGCTGTCCTGGCGTTGTGAGGGAGCTTGTTCCACCATTGGGGTGCCAGAGCAGTGAACAGTTTTGACTGGGCTTAGCGGGAACTGTGCTTCCGCAGAGGTAGGGGGGCCAGCAGGCCAGAGGTGGATGAACACAATGCCCTCGTTTGGGTGTAGGGACTGATCAGAGCCTGAAGGTACGGAGGTGCCATTCCCCTCACAGCTCCGTAGGCAAGCACCATGGTCTTGTAGCAGATGCGAGCTTCAACTGGAAGGCAGGTGAGCAAAGCTCTTAGAGACTTACCCAAAAAGACTCACAGCTGTAATCACTGCCAAAGATGTTTCCAACATGTATTGTCTCAGCGGGGTGAATACTTATCTAATCAAGATATATTGTGTTTAATGTTCCATTATAAATATTAGAAAGAAATATCCACTTTGACATTAGAGTATTTTGTGTTGACCAAAAAATGACAGTTAAATCCATTTTAATCCCACTTTGTAAATCAACAAAATGTGGAAAAGGTCAAGGGCTGTGAATACTTTATGAAGGCACTGTATATCGTAAAAGGACTTTCCCAGCGTATTACTCTTAGATAATTTAAGCAGACCCGTGAACTATGAGAAAATGTTACATACAACTTTGCTAGCTCTCTACAGTATATGAAGATGCTAAAAACGCTAGCTATCTAGCTAAGTTAAGTAAGTCAACTACCAAATCATGTAAATAATATGTCAAATGACTCACCTTAGCAAGCCAAAACTACTTTAGAGTCACTTTCTCAAACAGCTTTCCAGTTCTTGGATTGGTAGTTGACAGTTCATCTATTGCACAATCATCTCACTTTGCGGCAAAATCAAATTACTTTTGAAGCGTTCGAGCCCCCATTGTCTTACGTCAGGACGAGTGTCATGTAGGAGTGATACCATCAACTTAAGACAATGTTGAGCCCCCTCAGATGATGTGGGATGACATCAGAGCTCCATGTTATTGGTCGATAGACCAATCAATCAAACATAAAGCGCAGATGATGGTAGCCTACCTTATACACATGTAGCCTAAAAAGTATCAAACAGTCTCAAGGGAGATCATATGTTTACCTCTGAAGGTACATTATGTGTACCTTCGACCCGGGGATCAAAACTGTGACCTAACTGTACGCCCTTATGTTTGAATGTGTAAGAGCAAACTATTTCAACCTTTTGGGTAGGCTGCTACTTTTAAGTATTACTTCAAGACCAAATAACAATCAATCATAACTAAGTGAGTTTTTTCACCACACTAAATGTTGTGCATTTAGTTAAGCAAAATGCTTAACATTAAATTAAGCTAAAACAGAAAAATTATAAATAAATTGCTTATGCAATAAGCAAAAGCTAAAGTGAAAGCTGTGAACGTGTATGTCTAGAGTAAGGACAGGCCCACTTTACTTTACTGACACTTTATTTACTAATAGCTGCAGTGGTTGGCATTCAGACGCTGCGTTGGCCACTGTCTGACGAGCTTGGCATTTCAACTTAATTAGGAAAATGCTGCTCAACCCCTAATTACACAGTATTCAGAGCATTGGGCTGGTTTGAGTGGCAAGGCGATAGCAACCGACTGTAGACGAAAGTCTCTGAGTGAAGTAGGGGAAGGTGCATCTGTGACAGCCGAAAGTCGGACACTGATGTGGTTTTCCAACAGAAAGGCTCAGTGCAACATGGTAGTGTTGCCATTGTTTATAAAAGTTGTTCTTTATAATGTCGAAATAAACATTTCTCCAACCCCCATATCACACACACACAAACTTAAGATACATGTGTGTACATTGAACAATCAATGAATTGTGTCAAAGTTGGTTCCTGTTTCAGTCACTTCTTTGGTCACGTTCGCGTGGGTTAAACAAAAACACCCTAATGATTGGTTGATAATAGAGCCTTCCGCTATGCAGGTGATGGCTGCAGGATGAAGTTGGTGAAGACCAATTGCAGAAACTTGCAGTCGACTGCAATCAAAACATGATCACGTGATTTTTGTAAAGTTCATGCAGGTGACATGTAGGCTTAAGTTGGACAATTTTTATCCCCATAATGCAACACACGTTGAAAGGCGGTGAGCAACGATGGTCACCGACTATTCAAATGTGATCCGCTCAAAATTATCTGAAATCTACCAAAGCCCTCGAAATGTCACAGGAAAAAACAATGCACCAACCTTAAATCAATCTTCAGCATCCACCTGTTGAGTGGTTTTTTGTTGTTGTTTAGAGTGAGACCAACAAGAAAATATGTAATTACGTGTAGAGATTCAAACGTAATGACATACACTATACAGTATATACTGTAGCTACTGTCCATACAGGTAACTGCCAAAATAATGGAAACACTTGAGTAAATTAGGGATACATTTACATTTTAGCAGACACTCTTATCCAGAGCAACTTACAGTTAGTGCATACATTATTTTTCATACAGGCCCCCCGTGGGAATCGAACCCATAACCCTGCTCTACATGCCTGCCGGCCATTCCCTCCCCTACCCTGGGCCGATTGTGCATCCCCCCATTGACTATGACAGAGCCTGGATTTGAACCAGGATCTCTAATGGCACAGCTAGCACTGCAATGCAGTGCCTTTGACCACTGCGCCACTCGGGAGTCAGATACAATGTCTATTGAAGTCAGGTGCTTCCACACAGGTGTGGTACCTGAGTTAATTAAGCAATTAACATCCCATCATGCTTAGAGTTATGTCTAAAAAATCTTTGCCATGGTGCATTGAAGTTGTTCTGGCTTGTGGTGGCCCATTAAGACACTTCCCACTGGGCACAGACGTCAATTCGACGTTTATTCCGTGTTGGTTCAATGTAATTTAATTGAAATTATGTGGAAACAATGTTGATTCAACCAGTGTGTGCCCAGTATGTTTATGTTGGTGTTCCTTTATTTTGGCAGTTACCTGTATGTCTGTATAGATTTTATTCCACTTGTTTGTATCGCCACGTTATGTTCATTAGGTTAGGATATTCTAAAAATGAAGATTGAGCATGCATACAGTAGGCTGCATGAATTGCATGCGCTGGTTCATATTTATAATTCAAACTAATTAAGATTAAGGAAAATATTGGGCCTGTGTGTGTGTGTGTGTGTGTGTGTGTGTGTGTGTGTGGTAGGCTAGTTAATATGGGCAGCAGTGAAAGCGCTTGAACACTGTACTCTCTCTCTGATGTTGAAAAGTGATTACACGCAGAAGCAGTACTTTGTTCTACAAACTGATATGGCAAAAAGTAATCCTATCTGGATCCCACTGACTAAAAAGCCTTGCTTATCATTGACGTGTGAATCCCTGGAGCACAGCTTTCCCAAGACGTACTGAATTTTGCAATCCCTGCATTAGATTACATGAGGGAACTGTCTTCGAACCAATTAGGCATTACTATGTGTTACCCATGCATGTACAAAAAAACACTTCATAATACAGCACTTAAGTATCTGTAATTCTGTCACCCCTCTCTGAAATTATGCTAAGTCGTCAAATTGATTTACAATGGCTGTGTTGCCAACACTCTCAGAGTGGGGCTGCTGAAGACCATCAAAGCTCAAATGGGTGCCAAATAATGAATCCCAGCCTGTAGGCTGCTTTTTATATATACTAAATGTGCCTAATAATGAATAGTAAAAGGTCAAATAGTGCTGGAAAACCTTTAACTGTCTGATGTGGCAGTTGAAAAGATGATACTGTAGGTCAAATACTGTATGTGTGAAAAGAGAAAAAAGAAGTAGCTCTTTAAAGTAAACAACTTGCTGCAGTTAACGTTTTATTAAGTTACAGTGTTAGAAAATTCAACACAAACGCACAAAACAATGATTTACATGCACAATTTTAGTATACAAGACAAAACAGTTACTTTTCAATATGAAACGCAGTTCTATAGGTCAGTTATCTCATGGAGATAATGGATTAATACATCAGTATTAAAATCAAGGGCCACAAGTTGTATAAAATATCAGTAGGTTGTCTTTGTAGGCCATCTTTAAAAATATATATGCAAGCTATTTACATTAGACCAAGCACATTTGTCAGAACTAAAGCGCAATCTTTAAGTAACCAAAATCAGTATTTATCATGTCACGTTGTAAAATGTAAACTCAAACACAGCTGACCTGATGGCTAACAATCATTTTCTTGGATTGTATTTCGTAGTAATTCACAAAGTACAAGCCCAAAAAAGGTACAGCATTCCTTCTATATTTTACAGTCAGCAGGGTGTAACATATATAGCTACGTAAATTATAGGACAGTTTGGCCAAGTTGATAAAGGACTTATTTGTAAATCCACATACTCTAGCGCTGTGTGATGTGAAGGATGTGTACTGGTAAGTATACACTATTCTACTAACCAGCATACAGAAATAATGATAGGTGATGGGTATAGGAATCAGGAATAAGGTCTAAGAGTTATACTATTTGTATTAAACACTGTGTTACTATGTTTTATCCTATAATTTTTTTGACACTGCGCTGTATTTTTTTTTTTTACAGTACTATTATTACACAGTCTAAGTCCCCAGACAGTTTGACACCTAAAAAGCCATTGTTCATCATTTGTAGAAAAAGAAAAGGATATCACTACTATATGAATGTATCTCCTCAGCCTCAGATTAGAGTTTTTCAAAAAAGAGCTGAAGAGTCAAAAATGCATTACAACAAAGGAACATGATAATTGTCCTCTTATGACCTTTAACGATTAACAAAATGCTGTTAATTTTCATATGAATTTCAGTAAAGGAATTTATAAATGTGGAGCAGTTTAAATCTGTTAAAAGTACTCGAAACTAGTAGGGGGATGTTACCTAAAACATCAGTTTACACAGTAGCTCTTATAAAAAATAAACATGTAATGTATATTACATTGCATTATTATGATTTTGACTTGTCTCCTCTGGATGGAGTGGACACAGAGACCACTCCATCCGGAGGACATCTCAAATAGTAACCAACAAAAACATGCGCAACAGGAAGCCCCAGCATCAGTCAATCAAGCAGCTGAATTGTGACAGCTGCAATAATGGGGCAGGGAAATCAATATCCCATTGACTGGGCTGCAGCAGTCTAATCAATGAGCAAAGGCCTTTATGAAACCACTGTAGGAGCAGATAGGACAGGCTGATTGCATCCACTGTTTGGGCTTTACGGGCCTCTGGGGCCTGCACACCTGCTCTGGTGGCTGAGCAGAGAGACAGAGTTACACAGTCACCTTGGATCACTTCCTTCTGCTTTCATTCGACTTTGGGGAATAAGTGCAAACGCAGATGACGGGAACAGTCCCATAACAACGTGATCATTGCTCAGCCAGCCCTAATCAGTCCCAAGTTCAGTGAAGGCACAATTACTTATAGCAGTAGTCGACTGTTTACTACAAGTGCAAACTTACACCAGTGGCCCCAGAATGATAGCTCATGATGGTGGACCCATCGTACAATAACCTGAACAGGAAACAGTTTCTCACTCATCATCAGGCTAGTCGCAGTTCTTTAAAAGAGTACTGTAGCAGTTCTCTAGTCTTGCAGCTCAGGATGTACTTTATACACTCTTAAAAAAGAAGGCGCTATCTAGAACCTAAAACGGTTCTTTGGCTGTCCCCATAGGAGAACCCTTTGAAGAATCATTTTGGGTTCTGTGTAAAACCCTTTCCACAGAGGGTTCTACATGGAACCCAAAATAGTTATACCTGGAACCAAAAAGGGTTCTCCTATGGGGACAGCCGAATAACCCTGTTTTCTCAGAGTGTATTGAGAAAGGGACATGACAGCAGCCAACCTTTCCCTTAATTTCCAGTCAAGGCTCCATTAACATGACATCATTTATTTAGGTGCTTTAATAGCTGCTAAATTATGCTGCAGATTCAATCATACATTTATTATGCCCGGGATCTCTCAGGCCCATAAATGTACAGACCAAACTTCCACACTTCAGTCTGATCCATCTCTAATTCTGTAAAGCTTTCAACCCTTTTTTTTATATATCCAGTGTGTCAGTATATCTATAGAACTTTAATCAATTTCCATTAATGGGGTTCACATTTTTTGCCACTCAGTTATATAGTTCCCCCCCACCCCCACCCCTCTGCTAATTCATTTTCCAAAAAATGATTCAGAAAGAGTGGATATGTCCCTCAATTTATAAGATGTTCCAGTGAAGGGACTCATATATGTCCTATACTTAAACATCTATGATTTATATATATTTTGTCGACTGGTGATCGGAATTCTGAATAATCAGGAGGTCATAAATGATAGACATATGTAGCATTTAGAGGTAATTTGAATGCAGAAAATGACAAGTGGGATTTGCTTGACACAGTAACTCCACATGATTCTATTCTCGGGAACCTTAACATTTCACTGTGTGCAGAATGCAGAGTGTGATATGCATCAATTATTAAGAGGACCATGAGATACAGAACAAAATGCCAAGTCCCATCAGCTTGTTGTAGAGAGGGGTCTAAAGCTCAAGAGCCAACAGCTCTGTAAGGGGCCTAATTCTATTTCACTATGCAGAGATGAGTGGCTTAGAGGCACAGGTGACCAAACTGGTATTCAGCACTGGTCCTTATGAGTTAACACGGCTCAAACACAAAGCATACAAGGTAATGGTCTAGCTGCAGCTACAAAATCACTTTATAAAATATTATATGATTCAAATTTGACATTAGTCTGGGCATGTTGTCAGTTAGATAATTACTTGTTTTTCAACCTCATCATAATAACCCAAGATGCCATGTACAGTTAGTTATATCAAAGGACAGCCAACCCATATAAACCAAAACATATCTCTCCATTGAGCAGCTGACACCACAATTATGTGAACATACCTTCATTTGGTAAAACCATTTTTTAAAACATCACATTACTTTTGAAAACATGTAAATGGATTTAAGGCATTAGTAATCTTCAAGGATCAGTGTCAAACATATATACAGTTGAAGTCGGAAGTTTACATACACCTTAGCCAACTACATTTAAACTCAGTTTTTCACAATTCCTGACATTTAATCCTAGTAAAAAATTCCCTGTTTTAGTCAGTTAGGATCACCACTTTATTTTAAGAATGTGAAATGTCAGAATAATAGTAGAGAGAACAATTTATTTCAGCTTATATTTCTTTAATCACATTCCCAGTGGGTCAGAAGTTTATATACACTCAATTAGTATTTGGTAGCATTGCCTTTAAATTGCTTAACTTGGGTCAAACGTTTCGGGTAGCATTCCACAAGCTTCCCACAATAAGTTGGGTGAATTTTGGCCCATTCCTCCAGACAGAGCTGGTGTAACTGAGTCAGGTTTGTAGGCCTCCTTGCTCGCACACGCCTTTTCAGTTCTGCCCACAAACTTTCTATAGGATTGAGGTCAGGGCTTTGTGATGGCCACTCCAATATCTTGACATAAGCCATATTGCCACAACTTTGGAAGTATGCTTGGGGTCAATGTCCATTTGGAAGACCCATTTGCGACCAAGCTTTAACTTCCTGACTGATGTCTTGAGATGTTGCTTCAATATATCCACATAATTTTCCTTCCTCATGATGCCATCTATTTTGTGAAGTGCACCAGTCCCTCCTGCAGCAAAGCACCCCCACAGCATGATGCTGGCACCCCCGTGCTTCACGGTTGGGATGGTGTTCTTCGGCTTGCAAGCAACCCCCTTTTTCCTCCAAACATAACGACGGTCATTATGGCCAAACAGTTCTATTTTTGTTTCATCAGACCAGAGGACATTTCTCCAAAAAGTACGATCTTTGTCCCCATGTGCAGTTGCAAACCGTAGTCTGGTTTTTTTTATGGCGGTTTTGGAGCAGTGGCTTCTTCCTTGCTGAGCAGCCTTTCAGGTTATGTTCATATAGGACTTGTTTTACTGTGGATATAGATACTTTTGTACCTGTTTCCTCCAGCATCTTCACAAGGTGCTTCGCTGTTGTTCTGGGATTGATTTGCACTTTGCGCACAAAAGTACATTCATCTCTAGAAGACAGAACGCGTCTCCTTCCTGAGCGGTATGACGGCTGCGTGGTCCCATGGTGTTTATACTTGCGTACTATTGTTTGTACAGATTAACCTTCAGGCGTTTGGAAATTGCGCCCAAGTATGAACCAGACTTGTTGAGGTCTACAAAACAATTTTCTGAGGTCTTGGCTGATTTATTTTGATTTTCCCATGATGTCAAGCAAAGAGGCGCTGAGTTTGAAGGTAGGCCTTGAAATACATCCACAGGTACACCTCCAATTGACTCAACTGATGTCAATTAGCCTATCAGAAGCTTCTAAAGCCATGACATAATTTTCTGGAATTTTCCCAAGCTGTTTAAAGGCACAGTCAACTTAGTGTATGTAAACTTCTGACCCACTGGAATTGTGATACAGTGAATTAGTGTGTGAAATAATCTGTCTGTAAACAATTGTTGGAAAAATTACTTGTCATGCACAAAGTAGATGTCCTAACCGACTTGCCAAAACTATAGTTTGTTAACAAGACATTTGTGGAGTGGTTGAAAAATGAGTTTTAATGACTCCAACCTAAGTGTATGTAAACTTCCGACTTCAACTGTACAGCATGACAGCACTTATGACATGAGAGGAAACTGTAAAATATCATGCAAACAAATTCATGTTTTCTACCAGACCGTCATTTAAATATTCAATGCATGGCCCCTTCAAAATTCCTGTTCTGTCCAGCACTGCCACAGAGGGTTGCACCCATGCCCATCTGAATGCAGGAGCAGGCTGCTAGAGGAGAGGGAGAGGGAGAGAGGAGGGCCGGTAGGAGGGCTATGACTGTGATCAGACATCACCAGGAGGAGTTGAGGAGGAGGAGAGCGCTGATGAGGAATGCAGAGAGATGAGACAGCGATAGCGGATTGAGACTAGACGCTCCCGAGCCCCGTGCACCCATGCCTGAAACCACAAACCAGCAGTCAGAGAAGCTCTTCAAGAACTGAAAATTCCACTTTTCAACAAAAAATGTTTCTGTCTCTATTTTCTAAATTTGATGACAATTCGTTGTAAATCAAAGGGCAACTGTGAATTATGTAGTGCTTTCCTTAGCTCCATTATTAATGTCTTTCAACAGGATAGGCCATTAAAGTATACAGAGATGATGAGGCTTATATCACATCAGAGAGCAGATCTCTTTAGCGTGTGGGGGGGGGGGGGGGGGGGGTGTTGTACTATGTTATATGCTGCAGACCTGGGCAGTCAACAAGGAATGGCAGAGATGGATTGCACTGCACATGCATTTCTAAAAAGGTCGCATTTCTTGCACCCAAAATAAGTCTATTACACAAGGTTGAAGAGGGATGCAAGAGCCCAAAATACATGTTCTGTTTGGCTGATTGAATAATCATCAAAGCTTTATCAAGGGACACAGGAAGTGGAGAGGGGAGAGAGAGGAAATGGCAAACATACTTAATCTGTGGATGTGGATGGGTTCGCTGCCCACACCTTCACCGCCCTCACTCAGGGCCTTGATCTGGATCAGGTAGTTGTCGTTGGGAGACAGCGTCAGTTCCATCCTGGTTTTGTTTGTTACGATGCTGTTTACGTCATTGTACCGGTGTCTTCTCAACAGCACCTAGAAACGGCAATGCAAAACACACAATCAAAAATGAAAGATGGGCTGAAATGAGCAGTGAGGAGTGAGGGAATTTAAACTCGATTTTGCTTATAGGATGATAAGATGGCTCCTAATGCTTGGTGACAGTACAGTGAGGCTGGCTGGTTGGAGCTATGGATGTTTTGTCCCTGTGGAAAACCTTACCAATATGATGGAAAGAGTGGATTTGAGATGGTCGTGTTGTGTTTGACAAAAGAATAGAGCCACAGTGACATGAGACGTACACGATATCCGATGACCTCTGCCTCTGTCTCCATGGCTATCACAGGACCCCAGTGTAGAGTGAGCAGAGAGCCAATCATGGTCCACTCTACATTCAAAGGAGGCTGGCCTGGTGCTAAGAGAGAAGGGATGAGGAAAGAGAGAGGAACAGAGAGATGTTCATATAATACGTGAATAGTTTTACAAAATAATGAGTTTCTGTTCTCCCTAAATTTTTAAGTAAAAATGTATATACAATCCCCCAAACAGCTGAAGGAAAATGTACTTACTACGACTGTGATAATTGTAGTTGTGTCACCTAGCTATCTTAAGAAGAATGCACTAATTGTAAGTCGTTCTAGAGAAGAGCAACTGCTAAATGACTAAATTGTAAATGTAAATGAGATTCACTCACCTGGCTTCTTGGTGGTGGCGTTGATGGGTATAGACTGTGGCCCTGTCCCTGCAGTGTTAAAAGCGCACACAGCTAGGTAATACTGTGTGTTAGCGTTCAGTCCAGTCACATTGACCGCTGAGTAGTTTCCAGAGATTCTCACTTTGCCTACTGTGTCAGGCTTTGTGTCATCTTCCCAGTACACCACCTGTTTACCAATGGAAAGAAAACAACAAGAGATTGAGATATCAGACATGAGCAATTGAATTATTTTTTTAACTCTCACAAGTGATTCACTTCATCACATTATTAGAACATCCTCATCATTCAATCTGTAATGCCATTTAGTGTGCAGTAGAGGACTGGCTTCGCAGTGAATGATATCTGGGTCCTCAATTGTATCAGCCCATGGTCATTCTACAAAGGCACCCAAGAGTAACCCACAAAGTAAAATGACAAAGTGCTTGTGTGACACAGTATAGGGATATTCTTGTCACAATAATGTGTTTAAGATCCCCTGTTGTTGGTTCAATAAAATGTATTCCCCTCACAAATCTGTATTTTCAATGATTAAAATACAGTTTCTGTACTTAGAAATTAACACAACCAGCTACAGCATGGAGGAATATTGTATTCTCTTTAACTTAATTACTTTCCTTGAGGGTATTAGCTTTCAATTAACGGTGCAGGTGAAGATATATTTGATGAAGCAAATGAAATAATCCAATGCTAGTAGCTTAGGTTCATTTTCAATATTCATGTTTCTGGTATTAAGTGACACAAGAGTAAAGTCAATAAATAATTAGAGAGAAAATGTGAAGTCTGCTCTTGGGACAGGCACATCTATATTCCTGGTTTTAGCCATGCAACTAAATTAACCTATTAGATACCATTCTTTTCACGTAAAAAACTCTATAATATACCGTACTGGAGTAAAAAAACAGATCCATACTGTAGATGATGGGCCTATTATTGTGCCTAGCAGTTTTTACCTATCCTGCCAGTTTGGCTACTAACACCAACAATACTAATGCATCTGTCTGTGAAAGGTGTCATCTCTTTCTAAATCCTATGACTTCCACTGTACCCAACCTCTAAGGCTCAAGATGCATAGTAACAGCTTACCCCCTTAAAAGCCCCTCTCTCTCAAATCCTGTTTGCTGACCTGATAGCACTATTGTATCAACACAATATAGCCAGTGCCATGGCAACCAAAGGGTTTTGTTCCGAGGGGCAGAGGTGAGAAGGATTGAAAGAGCACTGGGAGAAAAGGAAAAGCTCTTCTTGCGTTCTTAAATGGATGGATGAGAGCTTTTCTCACCCGGCTTTAAAAGCTGCTGCAGCTAAATGGTGGTGGTCTTTAGAGCAGCTGTGTGTAAGCAATACTGTGACATACAGTACATATAGGAGTCAACATATTAACAAGATGTTGTCGACGTTACAGAACTCCTCATGATATCTTATACAGTGAGATGTTACAGTACACAGCATCCCAGGGGATATTTCAAGAAATAAAGCTACTGATTTCCATATAAACACTAGAAATGGAAATGTGTATGTGTTGTTTTATTGAGGAAATTTAGTGAATCCTACCTCATAACCAAGCACTCTTTCAGGGGTGATGGGGAGGGCTTCCCATATCACTTCAATTTGAGCTGCAGATACACTCCTGCCCCAAACCCTCTTAGGAGCCTCAATGGGTACTGCAGAAATAGAGAGCTGGTGAGAACCCCACAGACTCATTCAACACCATCAAACACACTAATAGGAAGGAGAGGAAAGCAGAGAATAGACCTGTAGTTTCACTGGAGAGAGATTTTGCCTCTGCTTGGTTTTTATTGGGATCTGTGACTGACATACGGGAAGACTATCTGCATGGCAAATTCAATTAACACAGTACCTCACTGACAGCCCATTGTAGAAAGTGTCTGCTAGGATTTCCTGTAATCTACCGATGCAATAACTAATATCAAGTTGACACTCCCAGCTTGAGAGGGGGAAAGTATCTGAACCAACTTAGAAGGTTGTGCCTCCAGAATGAAAAGATTAGGGGCTGTTTGAGTGTGACTTCCACTGGCAGCCGTTTCCTTTACCTTCCTCTGCTGAGAACACTGTGGCTATGGAACTGAAAGGCCCCTCCCCACGGTTGTTGTACGCCCCAACCTTCACATTGAACGGCGAGAAAGGTGGGATAGTGTCGTTGCGGAAGATGTATCGGGCCACCCCAGGCGTGGAGATGACCGCTCGTGTCCAGGTGACGGCACCCAGCGGCCGGAAGGCGATGATATAACCGAAACCCTCTCCATTCTGCAGTTCCTCAGGCACGGGCTGGGAGCGAAACACAAAACTATAGTGATATTAAAACGCATACAGGCCAAGACACTGACACCCCTGCGTTTGTCGTCAAGCACCTGCCAAAGAGGGCTTCAACCGTGATTGCAATGATTAGATGTAGTGTTTACACAAGGATTCCCCAACTGGCGGTGATTTTATTTGGCCCCCCAAGTGTTCTGAGCAAAAAATTATTATATTAAAAACACCAGCAAATCAGCTCCAAGTGATTTTAATTTAGAAAATCTGTTCCAAAGTATTCCCACGCATAATAGAGATATATGTGATCGTATACAAATGTAAGCAAGTTTTGAAATGATTATGTTTTAGTCAAATATTATATCTGCTTGGGCTTCTTACTGTCTTATATCTGCTTGGGCTTCTTACTTCTTACAGTCTACAAATTATTTGTAATGATGCTCCGGCCCCCTGACCATGCGCTCAATAATAAATTGGCCAACAGCTGAATATAGTTGATGATCCCTGGCTTACACCTACACCACAACCCACAGATGAGCAGAAATCACTGATTTTTTCATGTTTTTCTCCCTGCATTAGCACATAATTGTGGATGAAGTGGGCTTCAAAGAAACAATCTCTGTCCCTCAGTTGAATCACATTGGAAGGGAGAAATGGCACTCCATGGCCAGCACTGAAGAGAGGGGCTGGCTCTAGTGCAGATTATAATATTGCTTCATTCAATTCTGCACAATTAAGCAAAACCATTACCTGGCTATGGAGAGAACCGTAAAACCATTACCTGGCTATGGAGAGAACAGTAAAACCATTACCTGGCTATGTAGAGAACAATAAAAACATTACCCGGCTATGTAGAGAACAGCAAAACCTGACAGATGACTTACCTCCCAAGTTATCACTAATTCAGATTTTGTGCCTCCTCCGCCTCCAACATCAGTGGGAGCTGTATCAGGCACTGTAAGGCAAAGCCCAGAAGAGAGCAATTATAAGGCTGTTAACAGAGATGAACTACAGGACTACAGTGCCTTGTAAAAGTATTCATCCCCCTTGGCGTTTTTCCTATTTTGTTGCATTACAACCTGTAATTTAAATGAATATTTATTATTTATTATTATCCAAATTGGTGAAATGAAATGAAAAAAATAGCTGGTTTCAAAAAATCCTAAAAGATAAATAACGGAAAACTGGTGCGTGCATATGTATTCACCCCCTTTGCTATGAAGCCACTAAATAAGATCGGGTGCAAGAGGCACCACCAAGCAAGTGGCACCATGAAGACCAAGGAGCTCTCCAAACAGGTCAGGGAAAATGTTGTGGAGAAGTACAGATCAGGGTTGGGTTATATATCAGAAACGTTGAACATCCCACGGAGCACCATTAAATCCATTATTAAAAAATTTTAAGAATATGGCACCACAACAAATCTGCCAAGAGAGGGCTGCCCACCAAAAACAAGGAGGGCATTAATCAGAGAGGCAACAAAGAGACCAAAGATAACCCTGAAGGAGCTGCAAAGCTCCACAGTGGAGATTGGAGTATCTGTCCATAAGACCACTTTAAGCCGTACACTCCACAGAGCTGGGCTTTACGGAAGAGTGGCCAGAAAAAAGCCATTGCTTAAAGAAAAAAATAAGCAAACACGTTTGGTGTTCGCCAAAAGCCATGTGGGAGACTCCCCAAACATATGGAAGAAGGTACTCTGGTCAGATGAGACTAAAATTGAGCTTTTTGGCCATCAAGGAAAATGTGTGGCGCAAACCCAACACCTCTCATCAACCCGAGAACACCATCCCCACAGTGAAGCATGGTGGTGGCAGAATCAAAGTGTGGGGATGTTTTTCATTGGCAGGGACTGGGAAACTGGTCAGAATTGAAGGAATGATGGGTGTCGCTAAATACAGGGAAATTCTTGAGGGAAACCTGTTTCAGTCTTCCAGATATTTGAGACTTGGACGCAGGTTCACCTTCCAGCAGGACAATGACCCTAAGCATACTGCTAAAGCAACACTCGAGTGGTTTAAGGGGAAACATTTAAATGTCTTGGAATCCAATTGAGAATCTGTGGTATGACTTAAAGATTGCTGTATACCAGCGGAACCCATCCAACTTGAAGGAGCTGGAGCAGTTTTGCCTTGAAGATGAACACTTTCGCAAGCCACTGTATATGCCATAGGTTTAGCCTCATGAGACAGCTTTAAAATGCATTCACAATATTGTTTTCTATTTTACACTCCACAAACTTTTCCCTTGATACTAGCGACCCGACATGTTTTGGAGTATATGGTCCTACTCAACTGCCAAACGTCACAAAGAATAAACAACTTTTTTTTAGATTTAGCCGTTAAGTTTAATATTCAGAAAATGCCATTTTACTTGACAACGGTTTCGTGCATAGCACTGTGGTGGCAAAACAGATTTGTGGACCGCTCATGTGCATCCTGATGCCAGCCCAAAGTAAATGGTCCATCACAAGACATCTGTCACATCAGCAACTGGTTCAAGCAGCATTTCATGTCAGATGTCAGGGGTCTGTGTATATCTACAGTATTTGTGTGTATGTGTGTGTATGTGTGTGTGTATTAGTGTGTGTTAGTGTGTTAGTGTGTTAGTATGTGTATGTGTGTGTTAGTGTGTGTATGTACGTGTTAGTATGTGTATGTGTGTGTTAGTGTGTGTGTGTCTGCGTATGTATTTTAGAGAGAGTAGAGGAGAGACACTCACTGGTATCCTCTGTCCTGGTCTTGGCTGAGGCTGGACTGGGCTCTCCCATGCCCACACTGTTGCGGGCCACCACCCTGAACTCATACTCCACCCAGGCGTTCAGGCCCACCACAGTGGCTGTCAGTGTGTTGCCATTGATCACCTCAGGAACTGGAAGTGGAAAGTAGACCATTATTATCATGCTGGATAAGCATTGTTATGGTGTGCTCTGTTATGTACTGTATGGTAAGTGTATAAGCTACCTGTGTCCACAGCCTGCCAGCCCACAGTGAAGGGGGTCCGGGCCTGGATGATGTAGCCGGTGATAGGGCTGCCGTTGTCCCTGCCGGGGCTCCAGGAGAGCTGGGCCGTGCTATCTGTGATCTCCTCCACCGCTACTGTGTCCGGTGGCCCGGGGGGACCTGACTCAATCAGACAATAAGCAAAGTGAGCCTCCACACCGCACCACCACCATAAACACCCCCACCACCACCACCACCACCATAAACACCCCCACCACCACCACCATAAACACCACCACCACCACCATAAACACCACCAACACACCAACACCACCACACCCACGACCACCACCCCCACCACCACCATAAACACCACCACCACCCCCATAAACACCCCCACCACCCCCACCCCCACCACCACCATAAACACCACCAACACCCCCACCCCCACCATAAACACCACAACCATAGACACCACCACCACCCCACCACCAACATAAACACCACCACCACCACCACCATAAACACCACCAACACCCCCACCACCTCCATAAACACCACCACCACCACAACCATAGACACCACCACCACCCCACCACCACCATAAACACCACCACCACCACCATAAACACCACCAACACCCCCACCACCACCATAAAAACCACCACCACCCCCACCACCAACACCCCCACCATAGGCACCACCAACACCACGCCCCCATTCCCAACTCATCATCCTCTTGCCTTTACAGCTGGCCCAATGCCATCACACTCCCTCTAATTAAGGGCTGTGTCCTTGGGCCGGCTTCACAGGGACCTTTAATGCAGACATGTGATATGTGAGGCTGAGAAGTGATTAAGAACATTGGATCACTAACACCAGACAGGAACATGGGAGGGGACAATTTGTTAAACATATGCTTGTGTTAGAAAGATGGACAGTGAGAGGAAGTGAGAAAGAGTGTGAGAGAGAAAGAGAGATAGAGAGCGAGAAACAGATTGAGTGAGAGAGACCGCAACATTGAGAGGCAAAGAATGACAGAGAGTGTTCATGGATATCTACTCCAAAGATGGGTGCATGCCATGATGTTGTTGTTTGCTCCATTGTTCCATTATTCAGATGCTTCTATTGTATTTTGCCGATATGTAAATGAGCCAATTAAAGCTATCTCTGTAATAAACAATGGCTTTCCAAAACATCTGGGACAGCTATTACAGGGTGTTATGGGTGTGCATACCAATGTAAATCACTAGAGATAAGCTACAATGATGAGATATGATACGCTACTCCAAAAACATATCAACTACCACTGTGGAAGCTGCCATCACAAATGTACAAGTGCCACAGTGTGTGACATTATCAAATTCAGCGATGCCAAATATTGTCTTTCAATTATTTCAAAAAGATGTCATAAAAATTCAATGTTCTCATTACACAAATACCACATATCATTACATTGTATAACATGCCATGTCATGAAATGTAAAAACAAAATATGTAAGATATTTATAGATATTATATAGATGTATATGTGTCTGCACAGTTCACACCAAAATATGAATACAGCATCCTATTTGTCATAAAGGTAGCTTGACAGCAAGTTTAATTAACCAATATTCTTCATATAGGCCTATAAAATGAAGTATGCCATCTAGATTCCAATTTCAGCTCCAATTTATTCCATGAATCAATTTTAATTCTGTCAAACTGCTTACGATATTTTTCATTGCAAACTCTAAGGTCAAACATTCACAGCCGACACTATATTGTATTTCGACATTCAGACTTTTCTAAAGAACTTTTAAAAAGTCATCACTTCTGAGAAATGAGTCCCTGTACAAATGTGAATCTCATAGCCAGAGTGAACTCAACTTGAATTCCATAAAGGAACCCTTACAACCTTAACAGTCGGTTCTCTTACCTTTCACAACCAAGATGGCCGAAGCGGACAAGTTCTCCACGTCGGTGTCGATAACACAGACATATTTCCCCCCGTGATTCAGCTGGATGTTACGAATCATCAGATCTCCTGAAATGCTCTATAAGGGATAACAATAACACAAAAACAAGAATATCTGGTGTAAGATCCAGAAATCTAAAGGAAATACACTCTGAACTGTTTCATCATTCTATCTGAGCAATTGCATGCATGATCCTACTGCAGGTTGACTAATAAATACATGTATTACATTACAGAACATGTATTTTTCTTTTTAAGTGTGACTGTAGCTTTAACATTGAGGAAGCTCTGTGCACAGAGCTGCATGTGGTCCTCAGGCCACTGAGTCTTGTGACACACAGGAACCAACAAGAACGTCAGCTGTGTTCTAAACAAACAATCCTGTCAGCTACCCTTCAGGCACTGCATGTTCCCCTACTCAGCCTCGCACAAGACCCACAAAACAGACAAACACATTCCGGCTAATTGGCAAGATGATCCTAATTATTCCATAATTACATAAGCCAGAGTAGATAAGAAATGATTACGTCTCACAGACTAGGAGCTAATATTGTTCTATATAAAACCGTGTGCTCTTTGAGATCCTAAAACTGATAAACTGTTGAAAAACCCAAAGATGAGCGAGATGTGATGAAATAGCTTCTGTACATTTTCCCGTCTGCCATGGAGGCTTAGTACAGTTATATAAGTTAATGTGGAAGAGCGATACAAGTAAAATGTCTTCATATGTGATTGATTTGGGATCATATTTACAGTGTCTTCAGAATGTATTCATAACCCTTGACTAATTCCGCATTTTGTTGTTAGAGCCTGAATAAAACATTTATTAATTATATATATATATATATATATATATATTAGGGCTGTCAAAAATAGCGCGTTAACGACGTTAATTAGTTGTTTGCTGTTAATTACGTCAATTTTTTTAACGCATTTCACGCATGCGCAGTGTGACAAATTATTCAGGTCAGGAAAGTGGTTGGGAGCTAGAGGCGAGATGGAGCAAGGTGAGCAAAGTGGGCCTATTGACGGATTCAAATATAAAAAGAATGATGATGGTACAGTTAACAAGTACAAGGTTATTTGCAAGATTTGTAAGAAGGAGTTTCAATTTCACCGGAGCTGTTCAAGCTTGAAGTACCATGTCAACGCCAAACATGCGTTTGCTGGGCCGTCAGATTCAGCAAGTGGTTTGCGCCAGACCACGCTGAATGTTTGCAGGCAATTAACAAAATCAACCTCAGATAATTTGACCAACACAATAGCAAAATGGATTGCAAAGGATTGTAGACCCATTAGCATTGTAGAAGACTCAGGTTTCCTTGATGTTTTGCAAGTGGCGTCTCAAGACTCATTCTATAAGCCACCGTCAAGAGCCACAGCCAAAGAAAAATATTATGGTGTGTAGTATGTTTCAGCTTGATTTAAAACACCATTATTTGGCTGTGTTAATAAACAGACATAATATGAAAATTATGTATCTGTGTCCTGTTATTTATCTTTTGGTATGCATTTCAGAAAAAAAATGGTTAGGATTCAGGTGTATTTGCAAATAGTGATTAATCATGATTAATCCACTGAAAATTCTGATTAATTTGATTAAAAATGTTAATCATTTGACAGCCCTATATATATATATATATATATATATATATATATATATATATATATATATATATATATATATATATATATGTATATATATATTCATCTACACACAATACCCCATAATGACAAAGTGAAAACATGTTAGCTAATTTATTGAATATTAAATACAGAAATATCTCATTTACATAAATATTCACACCCCTTTGCTGTGACACTCCAAATTGAGCTAAGGTACATCCAATTCCCTTTGATCATCCTTGAGCTGTCACTACAACTTGTTTTGAGTCCACCTGTGTCCAATTCAATTGTTTGGACATGATTTAGAAAGAAACACAACTGTCTATACAAGGTCCCACAGTTGACAGCACGTCAGAGCAGAAACTATACCATGAAGTACAAGGAACTGTCCGTAGATCTCCGAGATAGAATTGTGATGAGGCATATATCTGGGGAAGGGTACAAAACAATTTCTAGAGTGTTTAAAGTTTCCAAGAGCATATTGATCTCCATCATTGGGAAATTGAAAAAATATGGAACTACCCAGACTCTGCCTAGAGCTGGCCGTCCGAATAAAACTGAGCAACCAGGCAAGAAGGACATTGGTCAGGGAGGTGACCAAGAACCGAATGATCACTCTGACAGAACATCAGAGTTCCTTAGCTGAGATGGGAGAACCTGCCAGAAGGACAACAATCTCTACAACACTTTAACAATCTGGGCTTTATGGGAGAGTGGCCATACGGAAGCCATTCCTGAGAAAAAGGCATGTGAAAGACTCTGAGAGCATAAGGCAAAAGATTCAGTGGTCTGATGAGCCAAACATTTTACTCTTTGGCCTGAATGCTGCTCATCACCCGTCTAACATCATCCCTACTGTGAAGCATGATGGTGGCAGCATTATGCTATTGGGATGCTTCTCAGTGGCAGGGACTGGGAGACTGGTAAGGACAGAGGGAACAATGAATGGAGTCAAATACAGGCAAATACTTGAAGAGAACCTGCTTCTGAGTGCAAAAATGTACGTTCCAACAGGACAAGCATACAACCAAAGCAACTATTGAATGGCTTCAGAACAAGAATGTGAACGTCCTTGAGTGGCCCAGACAAAGCCCACACTTGAATCCCACTGACAATCTGTGGAAAGACTTGAAGATTGCTGTTCACCACCGCTCCCCATCTAATTTAACAGAGCTTGAGAAAATCTGCAAGGAAGAATGGGAGAAAATCCCCAAATCCAGATGTGTAAAGCTGATACAGACATACCAAAGACGACTCAAAGCTGTATTCGCAGCCAAAGGTGCTTCTACGAAGTATTGACTCAGGGGTGTGAATACTTATGGAAATTAGATATTTCTGTATTTCATTTTCAATAAATTTGCAAAAATGTCTAAAAACATGTTTTCACTTTGTCATTATGGGGTATTGTGTGTAGATGAGTGAGAGAAAAAAAGCTATTTAATCCCTTTTGAATTCAGGCTGTAAAACAACAACATGTGGAATAGGTCAAGGGGTATGAATACTTTCTCAAGTCACTGTATCTGCAGTTAATTATTAGGCACATAGCAAAGCTACCCATCACTCTGGGGAGATGGACTCACATTCTAAAAATCCAGAGCCAATGTTCACTTGGTGAAGTGGTCTGTCACACATACACAGCATGTCATCCTTCAGGACTCCTTTTAAAATGGAGTGTGCTTGTCCAGAGATGATTCACCTGAGGGCTAGCCAGGTTAGTCACACTCAAGTCACGCCAGATTTCATCAACTCACTGGGCAGTGATCACAGCTCGGCTTGGCTGCAATTGTGTATGAACGCTAGAGGTCTTCATCGGTCCAAAAAGTTGGACCCGTTCCGAAATGGACCTGGGGCTTTCCCACCCGGACCCGATATGCATAAATACATTATTTTTTATATAGAGACCCATTCCAAACGGACCCGAAGACACATACCTGAGACCCATGACAATCATATCAGTTCCAACCCAGACCCGTGACATTATTTAGAGTTGTGGATCCGGATCCGCTCGGAACCTGGATCGGGTCTCGGGTATTCGGGTACAGGTGGATCCGTGAAGACCCTCTAATGAACGGCCTGAGGATCCTCACCTCTCGGAGTCAAAGACCAAGCGGAGCAAAGCGGCACTTATGTGTAGCTAAGGGACGGCATGGCACTCCTCTCCTCTGACAGGCTAACATGCTCATGCCATGTCTACCACTGACATGCCAGCCAGCAGCTGTCTAACTGGAGAACAAGGGGTTAAATCCCATGCCTTGGCAGGCAGGAAGCTATGAGGCAGATCTGGTTTAATTATGTGAATTAATTCATCAGAAGCTGTTGAGAAGAGCTGGTAATCTCCCTGGGCATGGGGATATGGAATCTGTGAAAACTGTATCTCATTATGTGTGTCCACATGTCAATGTCATTTGTAATTGCCATTTGTCTATCCACGCAGGAGTGAACTTAGCATGACCACGACATTGGAGGGGTTCAACTCCGATATCAACCTCAACTTTAATCCATTCATTTAGTTTTTTTTCAAACTGTATCCATACAATGAACCTGGGGTGAAGAGTGAATCCATAAAACAGTGAAAAATGATTCCCTAAAACAATTTGGCAGAGACAAGTGCAGAACAAATGAATACCAAAACTCAACACATATTTTCAACAAAGAGTAGTCTCTTATCGTTAATTCAAGGAATGAGGATTTGAAATGAACATTTTACAGGTGCCAAGGCTTGCCCTTGGTTAATGCCAGCCAACTCATTATAAAATTATTTCAGGGTACAAGATTCATAAATAGGTATGCAAATTCAATTACAGCAAAGAGAGATGATAACAAAACGTTCTCCCTTGAGGTGGAGAAATTAGAAGTTGGAGGGATGAAAAGTAAAAAGAGTTTTAATTGATCAGGCTTATTCCACCGTTGAAACACTTTACGGATTAGTATGATCTCCTATGAAATACTGTGGCTTTTCACCTTTATATTGTCTTACGGATAACATCGCAATTCATTTGAGCTGTCCGATGGACAGGGAGACGAAATATACATGGCAGATTAATTGAAAAAGAGGCAATATAGCTTGAAACAATGGAAATTAAATATAGCCTATTGAAGCAACACTTCAATGCTGAGACTGCTGCTAAGATTTGATCCCAACACATCCTTCATTAGTACCCTTCTTGAAAGTAGCCTACTATGTGACGATAGGGCTTTTTTATGTTTTTAAGAGGTAGCTAACCTATTATACAGAGATGATACAGTTTCCAAATTAGCCATACTCTTAGAAAAAAAGGTGCTATCTAGAACCTAAAAGGGTTCTTTGGCTTTCCCCATAGGATAACCCTTTGAAGAAGCCTTTTTGGTTCCAGGTGGAACCCTTTTGGTTCCAGGTAGAACCCCTTTGGGTTCCATGTAGAACCCTTTCTACAGAGGGTTCTACATGGAACTCAAAAGCATTCTACCTGGAACCAAACAGGTTTCTCCTATGGGAACAGCTGAAGAACCCTTTTGGAACCCTTTTTTCTAAGAGTGTACAATAGCCTCACAGCAGTTGTCCACTGCTAATGATGACTCACCCCTCCTACTCTGTCGAAATGGTCGGCGTCCCCATGGAAGTCTATGAGCTGCCCGTTGAAGGCCCAGGAGAAAGACACATCCAAGGCTGGATCGCTGGCAATCTGGCAGGGCAGCACGATACTCTCGCCAACAATGATCTCCATGTTAGCAGGCCTCTGGGTGATTCTGGTGGGCTCTGTCCAGACAATGACAGTTTAGTATGCATCTTAATACTTTCTGGGTGGGAACCATTACGCTCAAACTCTAGTGTTTAAGATTATAACTATATCAAACTATTACTATGACAAGGATCACCATAGCTACATGTATCTTGCTTCTAGAACTTAACTTTCAAACTATTGTTGCCTCACTAACATTTAACATCATTTCTGGTTGACACTTCGTATTTGCATGGTCAATTTGGGGGCGAAATGTTTGAAGTAGGATTATGCAAGCAGAATACATTCCCAATGGTGGCTGCAGTGGAGTACGGGAGCCTTGTAAGGGAAAGGTCAGGATAATTAAATTCCATTAGATTAAAGGGTTCAGCTGCTGGCGTATGACCTAAAAAAGCTACTGAGAAAAACAATGGAGGTGGTGACGGACGTTTACAAATCATGTACCCGATAACTGCACCAACACATTACGTCACCGCACCCATTAATAATGACCTTTACTTAATTGCGGTACAATAACTTATTGCCTATATAACCACTCTCTCTAGTGAAATCAATTCCAATTACTTTAATTACAAAATAACAACCTTGACAGTGTACAGACAAAATAGTAATGACCAATTGAAGTTGTAGGGACAGAATAGTAACGATCACTTTCATTAGATGTTAGGCTGGGATTATTAGTACAATTATCAGTACAAGACAGTACATCAAAATATCCGACAATAAGGACAGCTATTGATGTAAAAAAAATTGCAATTACGTTAAAATCATGAACCAAAGTGAATGGTTTTTGGGAGATGCCTCGGGCTTATTGTGAGAACCCGTTATGATCCCACACCTGTGATAAGGAGTCTTCCAGTGGTGCTCGCAGTCCCAAATTGATTCTTAGCGATGCATGTGTAGCTCCCCGCATCCCTCCTGGTTGCGTTGACAATCTTCAGTGTCCCGTTGGGAAGCAGAGTAATCCTAGGGGATAAGTAACAGAGATTCTGAGCTGTTGCTTGGGTAAATAATTGAAGAGCCGTTTCTGAATCCAGTCCAAGTGCTAGGATGCATAATTGCCTTCGTTTCAACATCATTTCAAATTGTCCTTGTATTCCAACAGAGAAAACTGAAAATCGACTTTGCATTTTGCAATTTCCTGTGAAATTGGTGTCCTAATGCCAATCATTCTCCCCAGGCTTATCATCCAAGAGATGGTTATCTGCATGTTAATTTTTGTATTTAAACAAAATAAGCCTGACTGAAAGCCTGAATGACTGAAATGTTGGTATTTGCATAAGCTAAGCATTCAATACGCACAGAAGCTGCATACAACATATACTATCTATATCTACATTTCTCCAGGGGTTTGTTTTCTTCTCATCAGCCTTTCCTCCTATTCATCCACACGTCTGCAAATATTATAATCACACACAACTGCCCTTTTTGAATGTGAATGAGAGAGAATTCATGCTGGGTTTCACACTACCTCTCGTTTCTCTGCAAGATCTCATTGCCTTTCTTCCACAAGCTAATTGCCCGGGGCGAGGCTTGGGGCTTGCACTCTAGAGCCACTTCACTGCCTGAGCGAGCTTTCAGCAGGGCCTTCAGTGGATTCTTGGAGAAACTGGGAGGTGATGCTATAGGAGACACGGGGGGGGGGGGGGGGGGGGGGGGGATAGGGGAGGAAGACAACTTGAACCAACTCCCAGATCAACTGTGCTGAGCTGAGATTGACTCATTCCCTACCTCCTTCCCCTATCCTCTGGCATAAAAACCATGATCTCCATAGGAACTGCTCCAGGGCTTCAGTGATGAAGCCATATCCCCCTTCCACCATAGAGACCAGTCCTCACTACACACTATGGGCTTCTCTAAACGTTGGGCTTTGTCTGTCATCGTCACGTTTTGTCAGTCATCATCGGAGACCCCCAGTGTCATTAAATAGCAGGACCGAATTGGATTTCTCATCCGGTCAGTCAGATAGATAGAACTCAGCAAAGCTCTCCGAATAAATCGATATGTCATCTACATGAGAAAGCCCTCTGATGCCACTGTGCAATGTGTTTCTAGTATCAAAATCAATATGATGAAATTAATGAAAGTAAAATAAGATACTCCATCAGATTCATATTTTCGACTCTGGAGCCGAAGTGGCATCAAATGAGGCTGCGAGTGAACGTAGAAAATGGCAATGGCAGGGTGCTAGTATTATATTTAAGAATATGATCAAACACACAGCAATCTAGACACATAAAAATCAGAGAGGAAAGCTATCTTACCTAACACCATTAGCTCAGCGCTGGAATAAATAATGCCATGTTTGTTTTCAGCTACACACTGATACATCCCGGCATCTGACAGGTTTAATGCTGCTATGGAGAGAGCCCCGTTTTCGATTTGCACCCGGCCCTGTGGACGACAAAGCAAGCAGATCTGCATATGTATCGCTGGAGCAGACTCTTATGTCCACAGGCGCAAATGCAATTACTTGTACAATATGAAGAGACAAGAGAGGGGAAGAAAAAACACTTCATAGCACCCTGTTCTTGTATGTATGCTCAGATTGGGACTAGGATAGGGTGAGGGGGTAGAAAATGCTGACCTGCAGCTTCAATAAAAACAAAGAAAGTGATGTTGTCAATACCAGTAGACCACTAATAAGCTATTCTTCCCATGGCCATCAAGTTGGAAAAGCCACTAAAACAAGTCAGATACATTTTTCTGTTGATGTCTTACTCTGACTGAATTTGAAACCTATCAGCTGTTCAGAGATCCTGAACCACGGCACACTATGTGGAGATGCTGATGTGGTTTCACGTGCAGGACTCCATACATACCTCTGCCATTAGGTTGTCTCCATTCCTCAGCCAACTGTAGGAGGGCTTGGGCTTCCCGTTTGCCTTACACTCCCAGAACAGGTTCTCCTCAATGGACAGGGCGCCGTCGATCATTGTCTGGAGCCAATGGGGTTTCGCTATGAAAAGAGGGAATATGCAGATGTCAGGGACAGGGATTCCAAAGACATAATGACGATTAAAAGGACAACGGAGCCAAGACTGAAAATAAATTGTTATCATGGACCGCTGACATAATATCAGCATTATAGAGTGGCGCACAATTGGCCCAGCGTCGTCCGGGTTTGGCTGGTGTAGGACGTCATTGTGAATAAGAATTTGTTCTTAACTGACTTGCCTAGTTAAATAAAGGTAAAATAAAAAATAGTTTGAATGAATATTCCATCATTCACCGAACGGCCAGGACAGTAGAGTCAGGGAAATCAAGAGGGGGGGGGGCGGGGTATGCCTCTTCATCAACAGCAAATGGTGTGCTGACTGTAGCACAGTGGAAGTCTCGACCCATTGTTCACCCGTCTTGGAATGCCTGATGGTCAAATGCCGACTCTTCTACCTCCTGACGGAGTTTTCAGCTGTTTTCGTGACTGTTGTATACATCCCACCTCAAGACAAGAAATATAACAAGCTGGCACTTAGCGAACTGTACGAGGTTATAAACAAGGAGGAAACTTACATCTGGAGGCTGCCTTTCTTGTCGCCGTTGATTTTAATTCTGCGTCATTAAGACACGTGATGCCCAACTTCCATCAACATGCCTCCCTCGCCACTAGGGGCAATTAAGTCCTAGACCACTGTTACTCTACCCACAAGCAAGCATCAACAAGGCCCTCCCTCGTCCGCCATTTGGCAAATCAGATCATGACTCCTAGACTCTGCCGATAACATCAACGAACTAACCACCTCCGTCACCGGCTTCATAAGGAAATTAATCTGCGACTTTGTCCCCACAGTGAAGGATTGCTGCTTCCCCAATCAAAAGCACCTGGATTAACAGAGGTTGGCGTTAAACTAAACGTCAGGGCTACCGCACACAGGGCTATCGCAGATAACCCTGAGGCTACGGCTGAGAACAGGAACAAGTACAAGAAGTCTATGACCTCCGCAGAGTCATCAAATGAGCAAAAAGACAATATAGGAATAAGGTGGAATCATATTACACAGGCTCCGATGCCCACCGCATGTGGCAGGGGCTACAGTCCATCACGGATTACAAAGGAAGACCCAGCCATGATCTGCCCAACAATGCCTCTCTTCCAGATTAACTCAATGCATTTTATGCACGCTTCAACAATAACAACACCATACTGTGCGTGAGGGGCCCCACCGACCCAGATGACTGGGTGATCTCGCTCTCTGAGGCTGATGTGAGAAAAGGTCTTTAATCAGGTCAACATTCCAGGGCACGTTCTCAGAGCATGCGCAGATCATTTAGCATATTCACAGTAATTTTCAACCTCTCCTAGTCCCAGTCTGTCATCCCCACATGTTATAAAATGCTTCATTCCTGTTCCCAAGAACTCTAAGGCTTCATGCCACAATGACTACCGCCCTGTAGCACTCTTCTGTAATCATGAAGTGCTTTGAAAGGCTGGTTATCGCACACATCAACTCCATCATCCCAGACACCCTAGACCTACTCCAATTTGCATACCACCCAACAGATCCATATACGATGGAATCGCAATTGCACTCCACACTGCCCTCACCCACCTAGATAAGAGGAATACCTATATCAGAATGCTGTTCATTGACTACAGCTCAGCGTTCAACACCATTGTCCCCTCCAAGATCGTCACCAAGCCTGAACACCTCGCTCTGCAACTGGATCCTGGACTTCCTGATGGGCCAATCCCAGGTGGTGAGGGTAAGCAACATCACCTCCGCCACGCTGACCCTCAACACGGGTGCCCCACAGGTGTGTGCTTAGTCCCTTCCTGTACTCCCTGTTCACCCACGACTGCGTGGCCACGTACAACACCAACACCATCATCAGGTTTGCTGACGACACGACGGTGGTAGGCCTGATCACCGGCAACGATGAGACAGCCTACAGGGAGTCAGTGACCTGGCAGTGTGGTGCCAGGACAACAACCTCTCCCTCAACATCAGTAAGACCAAGGAGCTGATCGTGGACTACAGGAAATGGGAGGGGGGAGAGGGGGGGAGCACGCCCCCATCCACATCGATGGGGCTGCAGTGGAGCGGTCTAGAGCTTCAAGTTCCTCTGTGTCCAAATCACTAAGGACTTAAAATGGTCCACTCACACATGCACAGTCCTGAAGAAGGCGCAACAGCGATTCTTCCCCCTCAGGAAGTTGAAAAGGTTTGGCATGGGCCCTCAAATCCTCCAAAAATTATACAGCTGGACCATTGAGAGCAAAATTGTGAAAGACTCCAGCCACCCAAGCCATAGACTGTTCTCTCTGCTTCCACACGTCAAGCGGTACCGGTGCATCAATTCTGACACCAACATGCTCCTGAACAGCTTTTATCCCCAAGCCATAAGACTGCTAAATACTGTAGCTAACAGAATGGCTACACGGACTATCTGAAATTACCCTTATATATACACTGACACTCCAACACACACATTACATGCACACACATTTATACTGACTCTACACACACGCACGCACACACACTCACATACAATCATCATTTACACTGCTGCTACTCTGTTTATCATATATCCTGATGCCTAGTCACCTTACCCCTAAACGTATCTACTTCTATAAATCCTGTATCCCCTGCACATTGTAAATATGGTATTGGAACTAACCCTGTATATAGCTTCCTACTTTCTTGTGTTCTTTTTTATTTATTTTTTTGTGTGTTTTTGTTCTACCTTATGTTATTTTTAGTGCTACATTGATATTGATTACTGCATTGTTGGGTTTGGAGCTTGCAAGAAAGGCATTTCACTGTACTTGTGAACCTGACATTAAAACTTCACACAGCCAGGTTTTCTAACAGATGACCGAGGCCACAGCCAGTATTCGGACTCCAAGCCTCCATTTACAAATGTGGATATCTATTACAACAGCACATTGACTCATAAGTCTCTCTGGATTCCTTCAATATAAAATGGATCACTTACCCTGGAAGGCGATACGACCTCGTGCAGTGTTTTTTCCTCTGCTATTTTCTGCCACGCACTCATACGTCCCTGTGTCTTCCTGCTGGAAATGTGGAATTTCAAGGACAGCGTTGGAGTTCTTCATCTTCACCTTACTGGGAAATGGGACGCTGCTGGTTCTCCTCCAACTTATTTCTGGGACTGGGCTGCAACACAAGGAGAAAAAAATGTGATTAACTGTACAGAATCTTCTACTGTGTAATGGAATTCAATTTTTCTCTAAAGAGGAGGCTGCCAACGCCTTTAGAATTAATGTAACCATACAAATCTGGAAATCTGGCTCTAATCCATTTTCACAGTCTCAAATTCCCACAGCTTTGCCTTCCTGGATGTATGAAAGGACGTTTGATTTTCACATCCTCACAATGTGCTATTGCTTTCTGTACTCCTCTGTGAGTCTGTGATACTTGACTTCAACACGATAAGTGATATCACTAATATTCCAGCATCCTAAGAACAGCAACCTAATTCCGAAGACCTGCATAACAAACGAACACGCGCACATTCACTCCGACTTACTTTCCCAGTGCGAAGCATTCTAGTTTTACCGTGGATCCCTTTGCAGCTGGAACAGTGTCAGGGAAATGAACTTCTATTTTGGGTTCGTATTCACCCATTGCTCCTATGAAAGGGAAACAATACACAAACAGCATTTTGGCATCAATGATTAATGGCACACACACTTTACGCCCTGGAAGACAAGGCTCAACAATAACATGTGCCCAGAAACACAAAGGTTTTTGTGTGTGGAACAGAAACGATCACTGAGAGGTTGGTAAGAGGGAGAGAAATGGAAAAGGTGTATTAAAGATTCAAAGAAGAATACACCTGGGGGAGGGGATGGTAGGGATTCATCTCCTGTGGAGATGTGACTTCTTTTCAGACTGAATCTAATATTCAAGCTGCAACAACTTGACCCATTCACTTTTCCCTTTGAGGAGGCAAGGTTACTTTTAGTCTTTTACCACGTACAATTAGCATTATAGAATATCTGGAAAGAATGGTCTATTGTAGACTGTGTATAGTCTGCCAATGCTTCATACGTTGAGCGAGGTATACTATTGATGTTGTAGCCTACTGTAGCGCCTATCTCTTAATAAGGGACTTAATCTGGGCAGTTTGTGCAGTCTGATCAGCGTGTCTGTTAACATAAAGGATGGGATCTTACCGTCATTCCTCAGGACCAGCGGTGTAGGAGAGCTGAGGACTTTGCCCTTAGTGATGCTATTGTTGACCACACAGGTGTAGTTGCCCACATCAGAAGGCTCCACTTTTGCGATGTACAGACTTCCTGTCTCCTGGGAGATGAATCGACGACTATCTTGCTGGACAAAGTAGGGGTACTCATTGAAGATCCACGCAAATGTGAGCTCTAGGAGGGAAAGGAATGTGACAGTGGTAAATACAGCAGTAGTACTGAACAGTAATGTGTTTGTAGACATAGTAGTCTACTTTGAAAATAGCCCTTTTAAAAATATCATTTAGCATGTATGCGAAATGTTTAAGTGTAGATATCTCCCATTGATGAAATACTGTACTACAAAACAAAATAAACACATTCTAAGCTGATAATGTCAGCATTTCACACAATTTCCTTCTCCTTTTTAAAGTTTCCTTTCAAGTAGATACCAGGCGAATACAGCAGAACAGCTATTGGTGCACAAGAAAGAGCGTCAAAGGAAAGAGAGCAAAACTAAATGGATTACAGTACCTCACTGGCACTCTCGTGACACATGCCCTGTCCTCTACCCTGCGTGACTGGGGAGAGGGCTTTCCAGGCTTGACTCATACATGCCATGCTTCTCCTCAGCCAACAGGCCTAGCATAATTAAGAACACAGAGCGCTGCCACACAGCATTACTGAGTCATCTTGAAGAGAGCACAGATTCACAGGCGCGAGGTACTGTACCAACCGTGATGTGGAGGCGAGAGTGTGTAGGGAGCTATAAGGTGTGTACGCAACGTACTGTCACTCATCTCCTGTCCCCCTGGGAGCAGAATGACTTGCAACCTTGGCTGCTGGGATCACGCTTTGGCAGTCGGTTCACTGAAGCCAAAACAAATTCATTCTGATGAAGCAACTCTGAGCTATGTGGCCGTAATGAACAGTGATAGCACTTGTCAAGCAAATACAAGTCAAGAGGAAAATGAAAATATAGTGCAACAACCTCTTCCTTATTGAACACAATGGCTATTTATGTAACAAGCACAACGTTACAAACATGCCATAGCTACAACACAAAAAGAAACTGTCCCATAATTGAGCCCTGGAGAATAAACATATATTTATGATGAAGCAGAGCCCTAATGCAGTCATTTTTGCTAGCAACAATATTTTATTTGTGGCCATGTCTATACATTTACATTACATTTACGTCATTTAGCAGACGCTCTTATCCAGAGCGACTTACAAATTGGTGCATTCAGTTGGATAACCACTTTACAATTATTATTATTTATTTATTTTTTCTTCTGGGGGGTGGGGTGGGGTAAGAGGGGGGGGGGGGGGTAGAAGGATTACTTTATCCTATCCCAGGTATTCCTTAAAGAGGTGGGGTAGATATAATGTGATTAGATATAATGTGCCATTTGAGAGAACATCTATTCCAATATTTGAAGCAGCTGAGAAAGAATAAAGACCTGCAGGGTTTTCTTATAGTCAGTGGATAACGATGGGCCCAACGAGTTCAAGTTTGTGCGTGACATTCATGCTTCACAATGCAATGAGAGCAGTGCTACGCTTACTGGTTCTTATTCACTTCTTCAAATAGGAAAACAAAACAAAACACAATACTATGGTGACAACAACACGCCTGGCATAAGATCATTTCTGAGCGAGAGGCTGTCGCATTGTGTTTCACACTGGCTTCACCAGGCCATTATCACCTCCTCCAGCTGTACAGGACTGTATACACACACACACACACACGCGGGTTCGTGCACACACACACACACACACACGCACACACGCACACACGCGGATTCGTGCACAAGCACACACGCACACACACACACACACACACGCACACAAACCTACTGTAGGCACACTGTGTACTATACAAAAGAGAGGAACCTCTAAAGGGTCACGTTTAAAGGGATACTTTGGGATTTTGGCAATGAGGCCCTTTATCTACTTCTCCAGTCAGATTAGCTTGTGGATAACATTTTTATATCTCTGTGTCCAGTATGAAGGAAGTTAGAGATAGTTTCGCGAGCAGTTAGTGCCAGTAGCAGATACTCATAGACTTCCAGTCAATTGAGCTAGAGCTAGTTAGCAACTTCCTTCAAACTGCACGCATAGACATAAAAATGGTATCCACAAGCTAATCTGACTCTGGGGAAGTAGATAAAGGGCCTCATTGCCAAAATCCTGAAGTATCCCATTAAAGTGAGTAGTGGTCCTTTGTAGCTCAGTTGGTAGAGCATGGCTCTTGTAACGCCAGGATAGTGGGTTTGATTCCCAGGACCACCCATATGTATAATGTATGCATGCATGACTGTAAGTCGCTTTGGATAAAAGCGTTTGCTAAATGTCATATATTATGGTCCTGCAACAGGGTCCGCCTGTATGTGCAAAGTCCATTATTCAATACCAAGGAAAGTTGAATTGAGTAGGGTTGCGATCACACACACTTCAATAGCAATCTCAAATGTGCAGAGTTATTCATCTGTACAAGTTGAAAATAGCATGAAAGACAAATAAGATATCCCAGAAGGTATTTTGTTTGTTTTTTCTCTAGGGTATAGAATAAATTAGTTTGAAACATCCCTTTGAATTCTGCATTCCATTTGAGTTGGGATAAGTTACAATTGATTATGTAAGCCAGGTTTTAAAATCACTTTGCTGGGAACGTATTGCCTAAGGATCAGGTTAAGCCTCCAATTTGAGGAAAATCTTTTCATTTGCCACCAGATTTGCCTCTAATTGAAGGAAATAGTTCAGAATGAAAAACAAACAGAGGCCAAACAAGCACAGCTTTATTCTGCAGACATCTGTGTGCAATAAGTTTCATATGAGGTTGCTAGCTAGAATGATCGCTTTGAGGGCTAACAAATAAGGTGTTATGAATAAACAGATTGTGAGCACACCGAATAACTTCTGTATATTCACTAAAATACTGCATCAAAGATTTTAATGGGATACAGAGGAGCGGTACCTTTTCAGTTAATCATAGATATCTCTAATAAGGAAAAAACATACCTCCAGAATGCATGGGTGGTCCACATAACAACACCACTCCTTGGCCCTCTCGGACATTGACAGCACTCCGTGCCATTTGGGACTTGAAGTTATCTAGGTCTAATCAACACAAAAATCAAGCTTTAGTGTTACTACAGAATGGATGAATATGCTTTATAAAGCATAATGGACACTAAGCACTAACCTTAGTAGCATCATGCCTAAATACAGTTGACAACTCAATCAGTATCAGCCAATGTGTTTCCCGCTGTGGTTAGATTTTCACCAACACATGCATCAGTTACATTGGTTTCTTCAAAGCTCTAAAATACATGTGGTGCAGGAAACCATTCACAGGTACAGTGATTGATTGCTTTAGAACACACCCAATGCTATACAATACTTTGAAAGGCAACTGTAACATTGAACATTATTGATGGACTTGAGTATGTGATGTATACCTCACAACACACAGTTGTTATGGTAGCAGCAGGAGATTAACTTGCAAAGGGATAACAAAGAGGGGAGGAAATTGGAGGGACTGAACAAACACAGAGCACATGACCAAAAACAGGATTCAGTGCCAAGAGCAATAACCAACATCATTATTAAATGCAGTGTAATCTCGCACTTAGCTTCCCAATTGATACTCTGGGCGCAATTCATCCCTGCAAATGAAAGGGGAAAAAGCTGCCAGACTGAGCTTGTACCTGGGATGATGAAACGTTACTCTGTTTCAGTGAGTGATGGGCAAACCACTGTACCCATGTGCCTACTGACTGTAGGGCAGCCCCGAACACAAACAAAAGAAAGTCAATGTGACCGTTAAGACAAATTGGGAAAAGAGGACAGGCCACAAGGTGAGTGGCCATCTTCTAACAGAGCAATAGAGAACTAGAACTCACAGCCATGGTGCTGATTCTAAAGCAGGAGGAGGTAGGCTGGCTAGGCTATCTACAGACAGGTGATGCAGGCTGGTTGGAAAGCATAACCACACAGCTGCAGCTGATCATGATGATAATATTCATTTTCAAACAGTGGGTGTTGGAACTAAAAGGTAGGAATCAGTTACGGTAGGGAGAGGAGGCCCTTCTCTACTCCTCTCTCCCTCACACAGAAAGGCACAGCAGGGACTGGAGCTAAAATGCAGCACTCTGCAGACTGGCTCTACCCTGTCTCTAGGCTAATATGTCTCCTCTGCACAGACTACAACTCTGAGAGCCAATAAGAATGTGTCGGGAGGGAAGCCAGGAAAAACATATAGAGGTATCCTATCCAACACCTTGCAAGCTCTTCAGGTTCATTCTATTTCTACCACAAAGGAAGTACTCCCTGGTGTGGTTTCTACCAGTGTTTGATACACTTGTATTACAGTTGTTTTACAGTTGTTCAGAAATTGAATGTAAAGTAAGATGAAGTTGATGGCCATAGCACATCACAAAAAAGAATCACATCATCAAAATGACAATTTAATTGTGGAGACAGGAAATGGGGGAGGCAACCCATCCTTGTCTATGGCAGCTTCTTCATTACGAGGAAAAGCTAGCAGCCTATGCAGCAATCCCCATGTAAATTATCTCCAAGACCACCTCTGTGCATTCAACTACTAGACAAATATCAAGCAGCTTCCCTCCTCACCTAGGCACCACAAGTGAGATTCATTATCCAGCCCATAAGGGTAAAGGCAGTCCATCTCTTAAGGGGAATGAAAGGCTCTCTATCCCTAGGACATGGTCAATAGTGAGACGGCATGATCAGTGAGAGGGGAGAGGTGTCTCTACACTGTCTGTCTGTCGGCTCTCTATACGGTAGGGAATCACGCCAAAGCCTCATATTCACATAAATGATTGTGTCTGGTTTGCAAAGTTGTAAGCTTTATTTGTGTTGTTTTCCTTTCAAGTCCAGATCGCAGACGCTGGCATAGATTGGCAAAGTATCAGTCAATACCGAGTGAGCACAGATGCTGTCCAAGCTGGAAACACAGCGACTAATGAGAATCAATGGAGTCAGAAGCTGCCTTACCCGCTGCCTTACCCATTTTGTTGCATCTGACATTTCATTCAATTACCCCTTAAAAAAATCTATTTGAAGCAAACCAAACAAGAAATCGGAATGCTAAAGCCACAGCAACACACTCACACAGACACACATACACAAACATGCATGCACATATGCAAGCGTGCAAGCACGCATGCGCGCACACACACACACACAGATGTGTTAGGGATAGCCCAATCCCTTACATGCAAATTGCAGATTGGCTCTGCGGCTGAGGATAGTCCCCCATGTGTTGAAGGCAGTGCACTGGTATATCCCCGTGTCTTCATCCCTGTCCAGACTGTTAATGATCAGGTTGCCTCCAGACATGTGACGCCGGTAGTCACTCCCCAGATCAATGAGTGTTCCGTTAAGCGACCATCTGGAAAGACGCAAACACAATCAGCAGCCGGGCCTCTGGAGATGTACACTCGCAAACATTTATAACATGGATCAATTTGATGGGTGCAGGTGGCCATTATTCTGTGAACAACACGAGACAGGAAATATCAAAACATTAGTTTGAATCTTTATGATTCCCTCATGATAAAGACAATTGAATCAAATGAAAAATATTGGATATAATCACACTGTAATTGTTGGTGTTTTTAGCATGAGACTATTCATAGTGTATTGGGTTAGCCTAGCTAGCTGCCTTGGTATTTCAAAGACTGTGGCCTAGTTGTTTCTATTTTACATAATTGTATACAAAATATTTCACATCTCACATTACTGATATAAAATACATTTCATGAGTCATGAGTAGAGCAAAACAGATAATATTTCCAAGTTGTCTAAAAAAATCAATCACCAGCTAAGATACATCCAGGGATATACACTGAGTGAGGTCAAAGAAAGTAAAACATAAAATGTTTTGGACTGTTTACAACTTTAATGATTTGCTGCAATAAACAATTTACAAAATGGAAAAATTATTTTTGTTTTTCCAAAGTTAGACAGAAACCAAAAAACGAAAAAGACAAATTAACAAAGCTGAGAGGCATGATAAGTATGGATTATTTTCCACTTAAGAATGCAAGTAATGGTGAATGATTAGGATGAGACTTTGAGCCAGCTAGTTTGAACAATGCCATTCGGGGACCGTGAAATGACAATTCCAATGATGAGAAAAATACATCTATAATATTTTTCCCCTTTTCAGTAAACTAACGAGCAGAGAAAATGATTCTTCACACAGCCTTAAAACCAGCCATGACTCTCCCCAGACTCCCGCCTGACAGACTACAAAAGATATAGCTGTCTTTCATGTTGTTGACTGCATTATTCATCTATCACAGTGTGGTTTTCACTTAATCAGACTTATTGTGTCACCATTCCAGATACCAAAATAATTTTTTTAATGTTTGAAGTTACAGTGTGTGATGAAGCCTATGTTTACTGGGCGCACAAATATGAATGCAACAAACAAGGAAGTTTGATGACTTATTGAATCTTAATTTCCTTTAAAAGAACAGCTTGTTTATACATGTTCCAAATGGCTCAGTTGATATGATCCATCATGTTACCGTAGGTATACAGCCTATAGAAGGAGGATCTCACATGTTTAATCTAAGTCCTAATATTTATATATTTCTTAATTCCATTGTTTTACTTTTAGATTTGTGTGTATTGTTGTGAATTGTTAGATACTACTGCATGTTGGAGCTAGGAACACAAGCATTTCGCTACACCTTCAATAACATCTGCTAAATATGTGTATGTGACCAATAAAATTGGATCGGATTTGATTTGATTTATAATAAAGAGGAGAAGGGGAGCGGGAGAGGGGGTTGGATGGCTGGTTGTATTCGCAGCCACTCCAGCATATCTGAACTTAATGGGAGAAGACAGTAGGCAGGCTGAGCAGATCAGACACCCCTGGAGCAGATGGCTGGGCTCTGCCTCTGCTGGGTGTGAGGATGTCTATGCACGACACAGCAAGTCACTATGCCAGCGACCCCATCTAGCAGCAGTAGCAGCGCAAACATCTCAAACTGCAAGCCTCAGCTCCATTTGAACAGTGGGACAAGCTGTCAGAGACACCTCTCACCTGCCACCACTAAGTAGCCACCAGAAAAGGCCTGGTATGAAACCCCCCCGAGGTTGAAGGCTAGGTGACAGAGAATGAAAATCCCGTCACATACACAGCATCCATTCCATGAGAGTGGAGTAAACAACGACGGTAGACCACAGTGCTGCTGCTAGTGTCATTTCACCACGACACAAGAAGCTGTGGAGTTATTTAACCTGAACCAGTATAACTGAAATCACACATTGTCCTCATACGAAATAAATCCCAAATTACCAAGCAGTCATCACACTGAGATGTTATTATCACTCCACCAATTAAAGCCCATGCGGACATAACTATCCTTTGCTATCCACTATCCAAACCATAAGTATCCATGTTAGCATAGTCATATTGTATTTGAGTTGTCACCATCATCATCACCATCATCATCATATGCAGTGATGTGTATCTCTCTAACAGTCAGTAAAATGGTTCTTATCAGCTGTGAGGTTATGAGCAAAACCTCATATATGGAGGCAAAAACATAAAATTAGACATCAGGCTCCAATTATATTTTTACTGTGAGAGTATATGATTGTTGCAAGCAGCCTGCTCTGACCTGTATAGCAGCCTGTGCCTTCAAACCTGTTGCCAGCTCAGGACTAAAACCAGCACGACTCCAACACCATGGGAATCTTTCTGCATTCTAAACAGTAATGGTCTCATCTCCTCTTCATTGACCCCTCAAGTCTTAACTCAACCACAGATGAGGACTCCAACTTAAGTGCTTCACAAATAAAGGCAAGACAGTACTTTGAAGTCACAATCTACCTGGGACCTTAGCATTAGTGGAACCTTATAGAGTGAATAGATGGAATTTTACACACCAGACAGTAGGGTACTAAAAAACAACCAAGACCTCAGGAGAATGGTTCCCTTATTTGCTGTGGCTGTCCTAGCCTGTTCCAGCCTCCAGGCCATGGGCTGCTCCTGGTCTGGATGAACTCTGGCCGACCTTGAGGTTTACATCAATGTTGCATGAGGCCTCTTCATCAAATACAGGCAGGGAATCGAGCCATGCTCAGAGTTGTCTCCAGCTGCAGACCTCACCTGGTTTCCCCTGAGGCCACACACACAGGCAAAAGCAGGCCCACACACTCACACTCACACGCACACTCACATGTACACTCACACACACACTCACACACACACTCACTACATGACCAAAGGTATGTGGACACCTGCTCGTCGAACATCTCATTCCAAAATCATGGGCATTAATATGGAGTTGGTCTCCCCTTTGCTGCTATATCAGCCTTCACTCTTCTGGGAAGGCTTTCACTAGATGTTGGAACATTGCTGCGGAGACTTGCTTCCATTCAGCCACAAGTGCATTAGTGAGGTCGGGCACTGATGTTGGGCGATTAGGCCTGGCTCGCAGTTGGCGTTCCAATTAATCCCAAAGGTGTTTGATGGGGTTGAGGTCAGGGCTCTGTGCAGCTATGTATAGTTCTTCCACACCGATCTTGACAAACCATTTCTGTATGAACTTCGCTTTGTGCATGGGGGGCTTTGTCATGCTGAAACAGGATAGGAAGCACAGAATCGTCTAGAATGTCATTGTATGGTTTAGCATTAAGATTTCCCTTCAGTGGAACTAAGGGGCCTATCCCGAACCATGAATAACAGCCCCAGAGCATTATTCCTCCTCCAACTTTACAGTTGGCACTATGCATTCTAGCAGGTAGCGTTCTCCAGGCATCCGCCAAACCCAGATTTGTCCGTCGGACTGCCAGATGGTGAAGCGTGATTAATCACTTCAGAGAACGCGTTTCCGCTGCTCCAGAGTTCAGTGGCGGTGAGCTTTACACCACTCCAGCCGACGCTTGGCATTGCACATGGTGATCTTTGGCTTGTGTGCGGCTGCTCGGCTCCCGACTTACAGTTCTTGTGCTGACGTTGCTTCCAGAGGCAGTTTGGAACTCGGTAGTGAGTGTTGCAACAGAGGACAGATTATTTTTACACGCTACGTACTTCAGCACTAGGCGGACCTGTTCTGTGAGCTTGTGTGGCCTACCACTTCGCGGCTGAGCCGTTGTTGCTCCTAGAAGTTTCCACTTCACAATAACAGCATTTACATTTGACCGGGGCCGCTCTGGCAGAGCATACATTTGACAAACTGACTTGTTGGAAAGGTGGCATCCTATGACAGTACCACGTTGAAAGTCACTGAGCTCTTCAGTAAGGCTATTCTACTGCCAGTGTTTGTCTATGGAGATTGCATGGGCGTGTGCTCTATTTTATACACCTGTCAGCAAAGGGTGTGGCTGAAATAGCCAAATCCACTAATTTGAAGGGGTGTCCACATACTTTTTTATATGTAGTGTAGTTAATCCTGGCCCTTAAAAACCACACAGCTGACCAGGAGACAGAGGGCCCTTGGTCTCAACCCTGATAGTTGTCAGACAATAAGACTAACAGCTCATCAGATAATACTGGATATCATCATTAAACATGGTTGTATTTGAAATTGAAGAATTAATATGTCAGTAGTCTGAGACTTTGTCAGGGCAGGAGATGCATGCAAAGTTCTCTCCTCTGGCCCCACGCTGTGATCGCTTCCAGAATAAATGAGAAAGTCAAATAGCCTAACGTCTCCTCTGAGTGCTATTGAAGTATTTTTCCAGTACAAGACTACAAAGTAAGAGATGATGACAACATCTCCCTGATGTCACATTAAGAGACGGGAACATAAAAAACTAATTATTATTGTTGTCCAATGGCCACTATGCCCTCTGTTCTACAGTACATTGCAGTACATTCAGTAGACAGTCACACTGCCCATAGTAGTGTTCATTATGGGTCACTTACAAGGACACAAATCAATTGTGACAACCAAAGTGAGAACAAAGACTTAAAAATGCTGTAACAAATCAAACAGTAGTATTTGACATGAGGTGTGGAGTGGAGTGGTTTTACAAATGGGGAGTGTGGGATGGTGTGACATGTGGGGTGTGGTGGAGTGGTGTGACATGTGGGCTGGTGTGACGTGGGTGGTGTGGAGTGGAGTGGAGTGACAAGTGGGGTGGTGTGGAGTGGTTTGACAAGTGGGGTGGGATGGTGTGACATGTGGGGTGGGGTGGAGTGACATGTGGGGAGGAGTGGTGTGACATGTGGGGTGGAGTGGAGTGGTGTGACAGGTGGGGTGGGGTCGAATGGGTTGGGGTGGGGTGGAGTGGTGTGGCGGAGTGGTGTGACATGGGGTGGGGTGGAGTGGTGTGACATGTGGGGTGGGGTGGAGTGGTGTGACATGTTGGGTGGGGTAGAGTGGTGTGACATGTGGGGTGGAGTGGAGTGGTGTGACATGTGGGGTAGAGTGGAGTGGTGTGATATGTGGGGTGGAGTGGAGTGGTGTGACATGTGGGGTGGAGTGGAGTGGTGTGACATGTGGGGTGGGGTGGAGTGGTGTGACATGTGGGGTGGAGTGGAGTGGTGTGACTTGTGGGGTAGAGGGGAATGGTGTGACATGTGGGGTGGAGGGGAGTGGTGTGACATGTGGGGTGGAGTGGAGTGGTGTGACATGTGGGGTGGAGTGGAGTGGTGTGACTTGTGGGGTAGAGGGGAGTGGTGTGACATGTGGGGTGGAGTGGAGTGGTGTGACATGTGGGGTGGAGTGGAGTGGTGTGACATGTGGGGTGGAGTGGAGTGGTGTGACATTTGGGGTGAAGTGGAACTGGTAATGAAAGACACTACTAAAGAGCATCACTTTAATGGTATGATATCGTTACTTTGGCATGAATTGGAAAATGTGAAGAACCGGAAATCAAATCTTAGATCTGAGTAAGAAACTGAGTAGTATTAGTTGATGCGTTCCTGCAGAATTGTGGGAGGTCAAAGCTTGCCATTTGCAGCACTGAGGGACAGCTAGGGCAGTTCATTGGGGGTATTTGAGGTCTTGAGATTTTTGTGTTAGGGAAATGCAGGCCTAATGCTAAACATTTATGTTTAGCTTTTAATCATCGAGACAAAAGTCCTCTTCTTGCCGGAGGGGACACAAGTCAAGAACAGTCAGTGTCAAACATACGCTGGTGAAAACCAAATAAAGCCACAAATGATCCCTTCACTTGCAGTGAGTCCAAGGACTAAACAATGCAGTATATTTAAAAGTATTGCCATAAATGTCAATCCCCTGGCATGGGGGTTTGTTTAATTAATAAAGTGACTCACTTCTACTCTATTAAGACCTATGCTCTGTATTAATTTAGTTTTAATACAAATACCTTACATAAAATGTGGGCTTGAAGTCCTGCTTTTCAAATTATTGACTTGGGTTCTGTCCATGTTCACAATGAAAGCTTGGATTGTCTTTAATTTGTCTTGGATTGGATTTTAGAATTGACATTAATCGTGTGAAATAGCTCATTAAGATACACTTAACTGGAGTAAGTTATTAGCCTGCATAAAAACAATCTTAATATTTTTTATTGCTTATGATGACTAATGTTTTATCCATCCAATATTAAACCAGGGAAAACATATCGCTGTTACTTTACTAATGCAGGAAACTTTGGAGCTGCACTTAAACATCTAAAGAGGCTTTTACTCACAGCATGCAAGAGCTGTTCCACTTTATGTGTCACAGTTGACTACAGCACATTTTATCAACATATTCATAACCACAATATATGCTTGTACCTGTGCAGAAACACTTAAGCCTGAATAGTCAGAGCAGTACTAAAAGTCACAATTGTTAAGTTTGATAGTGGGACATCCACTCGACTTCTTTTTCAAGCAGTTCAAGTTGTAATGGTTCAGCTCATCCTTGGATCGCTCAGCTTGCACAACACGTATAATGATACCCCCTGCTGCTGCTCTAAGACCATGTTTTCAGCACAGACGCATTAGAGGAAATGTAAGCGTTTAAGAAGGGAATGTCACTCACAAGGTTATTGCCTCTCTCGACTGCTTGCTGTGCATTTACATGATGCTGACCAAGCTACGAAACACAGTCTACCACAAAACCAGTGCGGGATGCCATTTTCAGATAGACTCACCACCGGGGAATAACCGGAGGGATATCAGAGAATCTAGAGTAGAATTAGTCACTGAAATCTCCCAACATTACTAATGATTTCTTAAGCAGTGCAGCACACATTAGCTTCAATCCTAGAGCAACCTAAATCAAATTTGTAATAAAGATAACTACACTCACATCTCTGAAGTATTTATAAGCTAATGATTGGCTGACCTCCCCACAGTATCTGTGGGTTTTGGAATGAGCATGCCCTATGAATCATTTTCTGTCTGGTTAACTGTCTGGTTAATCTTGTTTCTTGGATATTGTAGTATCTCTACTGCAAATATGGCCAGCCCAATGTTTTTCTCTACACATCAATAACAATTAATGCTATCAGTATCCTGTTTGATTGACTTGTTAAATGGCAGCTAATGGCAGTTCCACACTGACTTGTGGAATTATAGTGTAAATAGATGGAATCCAGTACCTGTACTGTGGGGAGGGGTTCCCCTCTGCCTCACATGTAATGGTGGCTTCCTGGTCAGGGGAGTTGTTGGGGAGAATGAGGTCACTGGGCTCTGTCCTCCATTTTGGCCCTTGGAATAGGACATCTTGTGCACGAGCTGGAGAAGATAAGAAACACGTGCTGTGATACTCAGGCCTTAAACAATTGGTTTTCATCAATGTGTGACATTTCAGTCATCTAACGTCTAAGGATAACAAATTAGTCTGAACAAACAGGTAGAGGGTGAAAACTTCGAAGAATCGTGACACGCCAGCACTCGCTAACAGAGGTGACAAAAACTGATGACACATTTGAAAACCATGTCTTTAATTACAAGATGTTAATACACTGTACAAGTGCGACATGGCCATTAAAATATTCGATTTTGACGAGAGATAAGGAAACCATAATTTTATTAAATAGTGTGCTACTAACCCCGATAATTATAATAGCTTATCCATGAAAAACGTTATTGTTGGCAGAACTAATTCGATGTTGGCACTACAAAAAAGCATCTGAGCACTGCAAAAAGCGTGGAGACTTCATGTGACGTTGAAACGTCAGTCACATGCTTGCACCCGCGTGAATCCATTTGGAAGCAGTACGATTTATGATAACCAACTAATCTCTGCCTGCTTTCTTAGTGTTACATCATTGTGCCAACCTCAAAATATTTTGGACGTTTTTATTGGTAGCCTAAGACGTTATGTTTCGGATACTTACAGTGGGGGAAAAAAGTATTTAGTCAGCCACCAATTGTGCAAGTTCTCCCACTTAAAAAGATGAGAGAGACCTGTAATTTTCATCATAGGTACACGTCAACTATGACAAACAAACTGAGATTTTTTTTCTCCAGAAAATCACATTGTAGGATTTTTTATGAATTGATTTGCAAATTATGGTGGAAAATAAGTATTTGGTCACCTACAAACAAGCAAGATTTCTGGCTCTCACAGACCTGTAACTTCTTCTTTAAGAGGCTCCTCTGTCCTCCACTCGTTACCTGTATTAATGGCACCTGTTTGAACTTGTTATCAGTATAAAAGACACCTGTCCACAACCTCAAACAGTCACACTCCAAACTCCACTATGGCCAAGACCAAAGAGCTGTCAAAGGACACCAGAAACAAAATTGTAGACCTGCACCAGGCTGGGAAGACTGAGTCTGCAATAGGTAAGCAGCTTGGTTTGAAGAAATCAACTGTGGGAGCAATTATTAGGAAAGGGAAGACATACAAGACCACTGATAATCTCCCTCGATCTGGCGCTCCACACAAGATCTCACCCCGTGGGGTCAAAATGATCACAAGAACGGTGAGCAAAAATCCCAGAACCACACGGGGGGACCTAGCGAATGACCTGCAGAGAGCTGGGACCAAAGTAACAAAGCCTACCATCAGTAACACACTACGCCGCAAGGGACTCAAATCCTGCAGTGCCAGACGTGTCCCCCTGCTTAAGCCAGTACATGTCCAGGCCCGTCTGAAGTTTGCTAGAGTGCATTTGGATGATCCAGAAGAGGATTGGGAGAATGTCATATGGTCAGATGAAACCAAAATATAACTTTTTGGTAAAAACTCAACTCGTCGTGTTTGGAGGACAAAGAATGCTGAGTTGCATCCAAAGAACACCATACCTACTGTGAAGCATGGGGCTGGAAACATCATGCTTTGGGGCTGTTTTTCTGCAAAGGGACCAGGACGACTGATCCGTGTAAAGGAAAGAATGAATGGGGCCATGTATCGTGAGATTTTGAGTGAAAACCTCCTTCCATCAGCAAGGGCATTGAAGATGAAACGTGGCTGGGTCTTTCAGCATGACAATGATCCCAAACACACCGCCCGGGCAACGAAGGAGTGGCTTCGTAAGAAGCATTTCAAGGTCCTGGAGTGGCCTAGCCAGTCTCCAGATCTCAACCCCATAGAAAATCTTTGGAGGGAGTTGAAAATCTGTGTTGCCCAGCGACAGCCCCAAAACATCACTGCTCTAGAGGAAATCTGCATGGAGGAATGGGCCAAAATACCAGCAACAGTGTGTGAAAACCTTGTGAAGACTTACAGAAAACGTTTGACCTGTGTCATTGCCAACAAAGGGTATATAACAAAGTATTGAGAAACTTTTGTTATTGACCGAATACTTATTTTCCACCATAATTTGCAAATGAATTCATTAAAAATCCTACAATGTGATTTTCTGGATTTTTCTTTTCTCATTTTGTCTGTCATAGTTGACGTGTACCTATGATGAAAATTACAGGCCTCTCTCATCTTTTTAAGTGGGAGAACTTGCACAATTGGTGGCTGACTAAATACTTTTTTCCCCCACTGTATGTGTTGATTGTTGAGCTCCTTAAAGCCTACACGTTCGATTAGTTGTTGGAATGCTGCATCAATAGGCAGAGTGCAGTCCATCAAAAGTGGCCAATCAATAACACACTTTTCAACTTTTTGGCCAACCGAGTGTGATGTCTCCAAACCCTGCTGCATCAATCATTGAAGAACATTGAATTCCCAGTGTGCAGTGGCCCTTACTTCTTAAAATGTAAGGAATGGTTTCAACATGATTTAGACATGTAATACCTAGTGAGGTTGATTTATCTCAATATCCTCTGGACTTTTTCACATACAACCCTAGTGCCTGTAGTGCTGCCTTCCCCATTTTACTGAGTCCCATTGATACAAAAGTCACATGCTAAGTTTGATGGGTATATTAGCTATGCTGATTTAGTCTACACTACCTTCCCTTGAGAAATAGGCGTAAATTACCAATATGCTATTTCAAAACAATTAAAATGACATACATTGGGATTTGCAATGTCATGTGTACAAGCTAAAACAATTCAACCTCCTCTTTGTTACAGCGCTTTGAGATGTATTTAATGTAATGAATAGCGCTATAAAAGTTGAATAAATTATTATTATTTATAATTATTATTTGTTATGGTTGCCTTTCAGTGGAAAAATAGAGCGATAGAGAGAGAGTGAGAGTGAGAGTGAGAGTGAGAGAGTGAGAGAGAGATTTTCATCCCAATCCCAGGTGACCACAGGGTCAGTGTGGCAAGTGGATTGTGATGAAATACAGGCGCAGTTCCATCCCAAGGATCCTGATAAGGATCTCTGACATCTCATACACAGGAATAGGAATGGAATCACAGATGTCCCTGGAGGTGCAAATGCAGTAGGCTGCTCAAGGGATGGCTGAAGGGCAACAGGGGAAGTAGCCTACCGTAAATGAAAAACTGCATTCTAATCAATTGAACCATGTCAGTATAAAATATGATATGTTTGGTTGCAAATACTGTGTGGGTGTCTCTATCAGTTTCTTATAAACAGCAAAAGAGAAGATTAGATCTAGGCTTGGTATCTGACTGCCATCAAATGTAATGCAATACTAAATCTGTAGAATTGTGTAGTCAGTGCACAGAATGGTTCATTTCAGTTCATAGCGTTCTTTCAAGCCAAATCTGGAGAATGCATATAGCACTTTAAAATGATGTAGGCAACACTGTAAGCATGAGATCTCTTACATTTCCATATGAGACCAAAGAGACAACACACATCAGTGTCATACTGTCAACTTCAAACTATCAGTGCTCCATTGAGCGGTATTGCAGTAAACTTGCAAAAAAGGTATACCAGTTTCTAATTTGTAACAAAAAGAGCAATAAGGCCTACTAATATTGTGCAAGTAATAACATTAATATAAACATTAATCATCCCACTAATGGAAAATCATATATGATTAGGAGTTTGTAGGATTATAACAGTAAATACCTCATCTTGAATAAAATGTGTAGTAGAACATCTTACCGGCAAGGCAACCAATGATTGATAGCAGCAGAAGTCGTTTCCATAGTAACATCATCTTCAGTTGCCAAGGGCAAATACGACTCATCCAATTGCTTCTGAATGGAATGTTCTCCCTTGATTACGAGAATCTTAATCTGAGGGGAAAGTAATTATAGAAATAATTAAAATAAGACATTATGAGCCAAATATTTCAAGCATTCAACATCAGAACATTATTCCAGTATTGCTAAAGTTGCACTATTCATGTTCTTTATTCTTTAATAGTTTTTAGAATACATTAAGTAAAAAACAAACAGTGAAAGCACTGTAAATTAAATCCACTCACTAAGGACAACATACGCACATTACGACGTTACTGTATGCAATGGTTGAATAATTACATTATTAATTATACTGTATGCCCTTTGATGACTAAATGTAATGGAAAATACAAATGTTGACACATTGTGAGTAAGTAAGGAAGGACATACTGTATATATATCAAAAAGAAAATAGGCATGCAACACATTTGAATACCAGGTATAGATGCATAGCCAGCCATCATCTGTGACACTTTCAAATGTTCTCCATAACACCTGCTCTAGATAAACTCGTACACAGCGTTGTACGAGATCTTCAGTTTCTTGGCAATTTCTCACATAGAATAGCCTTCATTTCTCAGAACAAGAATAGACTGACGAGTTTCAGAAGAAAGTTATTTGTTTCTGGCCATTTTGAGCCTGTAATCGAACCCACAATTGCTTATGCTCCAGATACTCAACTAGTCTCAAGAAGGCCAGTTGTATTGCTTCTTTAATCAGCACAACAGTTTTCAGCTGTGCTAACATAATTGTAAAAGGGTTTTCTAATGATCAATTAGCCTTTTAAAATTATAAACTTGGATTAGCAAACACAACGTGCCATTGGAACACAGGACTGATGGTTGCTGATAATGGGCCTCTGGACGCCTACGCTAAAAATCAGCTGTTTCCAGCTACAATAGCCATTTACAACATTAACAATGTCTACACTGTATTTCTGATCAATTTGATGTTATTTTAATGGACAAAAAAAAGGCTTTTCTTTCGAAAACAAGGACATTTCTAAGTGACCCCAAACTTTTGAACGGTAGTGTACATTTTCCTTTCAAAACACTTTCGATCTCCTTTGACTGGCAGAAAAAGGTTTTATGCTCCCATTTTTGCAGAGGTGGGATATTGCTTGTCATTTTACCTTATAATCCATGCTCTGATGAAGGTCTTGCATCCGAAACCTTAGCCTAATTAATTTAAATGTGTGCATTGGTCCTGAGTGTGCGGATATTTATTCCATTACCTTATAATCCATTGAAATTATATAGTATATTACATTATTTCACTCCTATGTTTTATTTATTTATTGCTTAGACCTGTGTGATATGTCCCTAAAGCATAGGGTTACTTACTAAGGTTTTCAATATTCCCTTTCAAAAGCTTTCAAACCTGGTTTCACAGACATAAGCTAGAGGGACGTTTTTCCATTGAGCGTATGCCATGCTCGCAAAGTCTGAACTGAATTCACAATGCATCACGCATAATATTGTCTGACAAGTAATCTAATCTTTAGCCAACTCTCTTGCTATCTCTCTCAGAATGACCTTCTTGATCCAAACCAGTCAGGTTTCAGGACTGGTCATTCAACTGAGACTGCTCTTCTCTGTGTCACGGAGGCTCTCCGCACTGCTAAAGCTAACTCTCTCTCCTCTGCTCTTGTCCTTCTAGACCTGTCTGCTGCCTTTGATACTGTGAACCATCAGATCCTCCTCTCCACCCTCTCCGAGCTGGGCATCTCCGGCGCGGCTCACTCCTGGATTGCGTCCTACCTGACCGGTCGCTCCTACCAAGTGGCGTGGCGAGAAGCTGTCTCCGCACCACGTGCTCTCACCACTGGTGTCCCCCAGGGCTCAGTTCTAGGCCCTCTCCTTTTCTCCCTATACACCAAGTCACTTGGCTCTGTCATATCCTCACATGGCCTCTCCTATCATTGCTACGCTGACGATACACAACTAATCTTCTCCTTTCCCCCTTCTGATAACCAGGTGGCGAATCGCATCTCTGCATGTCTGGCAGACATATCAGTATGGATGACGGATCACCACCTCAAGCTGAACCCTGGCAAGACGGAGCTGCTCTTCCTCCCGGGGAAGGACTGCCCGTTCCATGATCTCGCCATCACGGTTGACAACTCCGTTGTGTCCTCCTCCCAGAGTGCGAAGAGCCTTGGCGTGACCCTGGACAACACCCTGTCGTTCTCCGCTAACATCAAGGCGGTGACCCGATCCTGCAGGTTCATGCTCTACAACATTCGGAGAGTACGACCCTGCCTTACACAGGAAGCGGCACAGGTCCTAATCCAGGCACTTGTCATCTCCCGTCTGGATTACTGCAATTCGCTGTTGGCTGGGCTCCCTGCCTGTGCCATTAAACCCCTACAACTCATCCAGAATGCCGCAGCCCATCTGGTGTTCAACCTTCCCAAGTTCTCTCACGTCACCCCCCTCCTCCGCACACTCCACTGGCTTCCAGTTGAAGCTCGCATCCGTTACAAGACCATGGTGCTTGCCTATGGAGCAGTGAGGGGAACGGCACCTCCGTACCTTCAGGCTCTGATCAGTCCCTACACCCAAACGAGGGCATTGCGTTCATCCACCTCTGGCCTGCTGGCTCCCCTTCCTCTGCGGAAGCATAGTTCCCGCTCAGCCCAGTCAAAACTGTTCGCTGCTCTGGCACCCCAATGGTGGAACAAGCTCCCTCACGACGCCAGGACAGCGGAGTCACTCACCACCTTCCGGAGACATTTGAAACCCCACCTCTTTAAGGAATACCTGGGATAGGATAAAGTAATCCTTCTACCCCCCCCCCAAAAAATAATAATAATATATATATATATATATATATATATATATATATATATGTATATATATATATATATATATATATATATATATATATATATATATATATAAAAATATATATATTTATATATATATATATAAAAAAAATAAAAATAATAACCAATTGTAAAGTGGTTATCCCACTAGCTATAGGGTGAATGCACCAATTTGTAAGTCGCTCTGGATAAGAGCGTCTGCTAAATGACGTAAATGTGCCCTTGAGCAAGGCACTTAACCCTAATTGCTCCTGTAAGTCGCTCTGGATAAGAGCGTCTGCTAAATGACTAAAAATCTAAATCTAATGGGCCTTCTGATCTGGATGTGGTGCCTATTGTTCTACAATTCCAATTCTAGCATTATTCCAATGGTAAAAGCTTTCTTTCCTAAAGCTTTCACCTACATCCCTGTTACCACTGGTAACTGATATGCCTCTCAGGATTAAGCATTCTAACCTTTCTCCATATACTGAGAATGTGACACTTTTGTGGATTAACCCAGTAGGCTACTACTATCTTTTGCATTCTTAATATAGCAGTAACATCACATATAAAACTATGGTTTCATCGTCTTAAGATGTTTTACAAACCAAGACATTGCAATAGCTACAATTACAGAATTGTGTGTGCAGTTTAAAGGGAGCAATATAGGCCTAGCTGTTATTGTACATCCATTGTTATGAGTCACATTTTGCAAGAAGCACCAGCCTCCTGCAGCCACCTATACTGTCGCCCAGAACACACTCTTCAGGGGGGTGATCTCATTTGGTTACAGATTACATAATATTCCGGCCAGTGCTGGTTTGGCACCATGGTTCTGGTGCCAGTAATTGTTCCTCATCTGCTGTAATTGCGGGGCACAGTGTGTCTCAGAATGGATTTCCTGGTGTCTTTCAAGTTTTAGGGGGCATTATGCCACTGTAAATCGTGTCACATTGGATTACACGCTTTGAGATCGTACTGGGTAGAGATGTGTGCCACATTCCTCAGTTTGTCTGCCATCTCAGTCATCCCATCCTATCCTTCCCAGTCTAATGCAGGGACCCAAAGAGGACAGACTGTATTTATAATGCATTTATAATGCATTCCTCTAGTATTTTCAAGATGAGTGCTTTATTTTGACAAACTCAGTGGAGACCAGAGCATGTGAGCAGAGTTGAGCAGTTGGAACACATGCTCATGGCTCGTGGAGCGGTGCTTGTGCTCCATGTCTTTTCCTACTGCTCCGCTAAAAACCGCTCCATGCTCACAGGAAAAAAAAACTGTTAGCTCCATTCATAAAAATCACAATTTAACCAACACTCATCTATTTTTGTCATTACCTGAATCTACCAATTGTTTTTTAAGGACATTTGAATAAACATGAAAAGGTGAATGTAAGAAGATAACATAATTTCAAATAGGCTACATTTTATATTACACAGCATATAAACACTCAAAATAGGTCAGGAGCCAGACAGGGAGCCTAAGAAGGAACGAAAATAAATTATTTAGGCTATATTATTTCTATTATTTCAAGGCTATAGCCTACAAAGGAATACATTGTGAAGCATTAGTGAGTGCAACACAGTAGGCTGGTAGGGACATAAAACGCTCAGCATTTAAACAACATTTAATTGTATTCAATCATTATAGTCTAGAAATGGTGCATATAGGTGCATACAGGTTGTGATTTACTTAGAATTAAATACAAATTAAACGAAAAATGACTTATTAGTGCCTTTGAATTCATCAGCACTGGAGAATATACTCTCCACATTCGCAGAGCCACTGGGGATACTAAACACCCTTTTGGCCACTCTTGCCAGGATGAGCAGAGATGCAGAGTTTTTAGGCAAAATAACCAAATCAAAATGGAAAGCTCCTTGAACGTGGGAATATGCCAGGCCTATTGGGCCAAAATCAATGATGGCCTATTGTATAGATAATAGAACAAAAATGAACGAAACGTTTAACAGATCTGACATTTAGTTTATAAATACTTTGATACAAATACACACTTACAGTTGAAGTCAGAAGTTTACATACACCTTAGCCAAATACATTTAAACTCAGTTTTTCACAATTCCTGACATTTAATCCTAGTAAAAATTCCCTGTTTTAGGTCAGTTAGGATCACCACTTTATTTTAAGAATGTGAAATGTTAGAATAATAGAATGATTTATTTAAGCTTATATTTATTTCATCACATTCCCAGTGGGTCAGAAGTTTACATACACTCAATTAGTATTTGGTAGCATTGCCTTTAAATTGTTTAACTTGGGTCAAACGTTTCAGGTAGCCTTCCACAAGCTTCCCACTAAGTTGGGTGAATTTTGGCCCATTCCTCCTGACAGAGCTGGTGTCACTGAGTCAGGTTTGTAGGCCTCCTTGCTCGCACACGCTTTTTCAGTTCTGCCCACTCATTTTCTATAGGATTGAGGTCAGGGCTTTGTGATGGCCACTCCAATACCTTGACTTTGTTGTCCTTAAGCCATTTTGGCACAACTTTGGAAGTATGCTTTGGGTCATTGTCCATTTGGAAGACCCATTTGCGACCAAGCTTTAACTTCCTGACTGATGGCTTGAGCCGTTGCTTCAATATATCCACATAATTTTCCTTCCTCATGATGCCATCTATTTTGTGAAGTGCACCAGTCCCTCCTGCAGCAAAGCACCCCCACAGCATGATGCTGCCATCCCTGTGCTTCATGGTTGGGATGGTGTTCTTCGGCTTGCAAGTAACCTCCTTTTTCCTCCAAACATAACGATGGTCATTATGGCCAAACAGTTCTATTTTTGTTTCATCATATCAGAGGACATTTCTCCAAAAAGTACGATCTTTGTCCCCATGTGCAGTTGCAAATCGTAGTCTGTCTTTTTATGGCGGTTTTGGAGCAGTGGCTTCTTCCTTGCTGAGTGGCCTTTCAGGTTATGTCGATATAGGACTCGTTTTACTGTGGATATAGATACTTTTGTACCTGTTTCCTCCAGCATCTTCACAAGGTCCTTTGCTGTTGTTCTGGAATTGATTTGCACTTTTCGCACCAAAGTAAGTTCATCTCTAGGAGACAGAACGCGTCTCCTTCCTGAGCGGTATGACGGCTGCGTGGTCCCATGGTGTTTATACTTGCGTACTATTGTTTGTACAGATGAACATGGTACCTTCAGGCGTTTGGAAATTGCTCCCAAGGATCAAGCAGACCTGTGGAGGTCTAAAAAAAGAATCTGAGGTCTTGGCTGATTTCTTTTGATTTTCCCATGATGTCAAGCAAAGAGGCACTGAGTTTGAAGTTAGGCCTTGAAATACATCCACAGGTACGCCTCCAATTGACTCAAATGATGTCAATTAGCCTATCAGAAGCTTCTAAAGCAATGACATCATTTTCTGGAATTTTCCAAGCTGTTTAAAGGCACCGTCAACATAGTGTATGTAAACTTCTGACCCACTGGAATTGTGATACAGTGAATTATAAGTGAAATAATCTGTCTGTAAACAATTGTTGGAAAAAATACTTGTGTCATGCACAAAGTAGATGTCCTAACCGACTTGCCAAAACTATAGTTTGTTAACAAGAAATTTGTGGAGTGGTTGAAAAACAAGTTTTAATGATTCCAACCTAAGTGTATGTAAACTTCCGACTTCAACTGTAGTTATCTACCAACCTCATTCCTTTCTTTTAGCATGTGCACGTAGTAAGTACACCATCATACTTTTGGGATAAGTGTCTTTTCAGATTCCACAATTACTCTTTAGTTGTGGGCACTACATCACCGCACTCCCTCTCTTGCACTTGGTCCTCATCTTTGTAAGTCACCTTGATTTAGCACCTGTGTGTTTTATCAGTTTCTTAATGAAAACATTTAGTGAACTCCATGACAGTAGCTAAAGCAAGGGGCTATTAGCAGCACACAAGTAGACTACAAATGCATGCTGGGGCGGGCATGCTCTGAACTCGTGAAGTGATCGCTACTGGAGCACTACTGGAGCGAAATTGGAGCGGGCAAGAAGGCCGACGCTCCAGCCTTTTGGAATCTCGCTCCACGCTCCAGTCAAATTGGGCACGCTCCGCTCCAGCTCTGATCCGCTCACATACTCTGGTGGAGACATTGCTTGACATGTTGGATCCCCTGCTTGTGAGAGAAGTCAAGCTTGGCAGTCAACATGTCAAGCAAAATATCTCCACTGAGTTCATCAAAAATGAAGAGCTCATACTGCAAATACACTGAGTGTACAAAACATTAAAGACACCTGCTCTTTCCATGACAGGTAAAACCAGGTGAAAGTTATGATCCCTTATTGATGCCACTTGTTAAATCCACTTCAATCAGTGTAGATGAAAGGGAGGAGACAGGTTAAGAAGCATTTTTAAGCTTTGAGACAATTGAGAAATGGATTGTGTATGGGTGCCATTCAGAGTGTGAATGGTCAAGACAACAAATGTAAGTGCCTTTGAACGGAGTATGGTAGTAGGTGCCAGGCACACCAGTTTGTGTCAAGAACTGCAACGCTGCTGGGCTTTTCATGCTTAACAGTTAACAGTTTCCTGTGTCTATAAAGAATGGTCCACCACCAAAAGGACATCCAGCCAACTTGGCACAACTGTGGGAAGCATTGGAGTCAACATGAGTCAGCATGGGGGGGGGGGGGGGGGGTCACAACTCAATTAGGAAGGTGTCCTTAATGTTTTGTACACTCAGTGTAGGTATGCATTATAATTACTGTCTGTCTTCTATTTGGCCATGTACTGTAGTGGTAAGGGTGGCTGGATATCATTATACACTGGCGGAGGTGAAGTGAAATTATGAATACAAGATTGCTCTGCCAAATGTAATGAGGCATCACAGTTTCACCTTCACAATAGCTAAGCCTAATGAAAGTCATTGTCTAAACGTATCCCAGAGTAAATGAGATGACTTCTTGGTTAGAGGGGCTGTTGTTTGGCGCATAAATGATAGGCGAGGTGGTTAAAGGCATTCGTTTTCCCTGAGGGGACGCATAATTGCAAAGAATCCAATAAGGGCGGGAGTAAAGGAGAGAGGTTCCATCACAACATGAGAGAGACGGTGAGCTGTTTTCTGATGCAACAAGACCTATGGCAAACAAAGCTGGACCAGCAAGTACTGTAGTGTACATCTCAAAAGGAGACACTGTTACACAGTTAGATTAGAAAATCAGATGTATGACAAGACAGCCTCATCTAAAACCTCATTCATATTGAAGATTGTCTCTTTTTAAGACAGGATACATATAATTGTGGTGTAATCACTATTATTGCACTCCGCTGGAAAATCTCTACGGTCAGCATCAACCAGAGACATGATTTCAGTTCAAAGTTCCACCATGAGCTGTGATTTACCCAAGAAAGATTATGAGATCATCGTCATCTGAGTGTGCCTCACTGTTTAGTTTATCCAGTGATCCGGCTGCTGAGTAGACTTAATTTCACATGGGCCAATGAGTATGAATAAATGTTGCATTGCACATGGTTAGTATATCAAAGTTGGGTAATAAAGACTTATCAAATGGAACAAGGCCATTGAAAGAAGTCTTTGAGATTGTTTCGCAATGATGGTCTAAACGCTCTGAGCTGAGTAACTGAATGGTGTTTGTCCAAGACCAATTCAGTGTATTGACTTATTTTGTAACCTCTTATTTTACTGCCTCCCTTCCTCTCCTTACAGCTTTGTACCATTTCCATCCAATGAAATAATGGTTTTACATAATCAAATGAATACCTCTCCTGAGATATCTCTGTCTGCTGTTTCAAGTGCGGCTGCCATGGAAGCACATCACATAATGCAGAACACTGAGACGCTCCATAAAGATGACTGATTGGCATGTCGTTACGTACATGTGTGCATAAGATAACATGTGATTAGAAACTGACAAACTGGCTGTGACTAAGACCAAAAATGCACAGATCGCATCAATGAGTAATATAGACCGAGCTCAAAGACGAGGCGAATGTTATTACGTTTCTCACTTCTGTCAGTCAAAGAAACATTATAGTGATGTTGAGTCACAATTGTTCTATGTAGCTACAGTATAGTATAACAGATAAATTGTTAACTGAAAACGAGAAAGTAACGCCAAACCTCAAAATTGAAAATGATTTGTAAAGATTACGATTTTTATCAACAATCTTGCATTTGAAGACATAATCAATATGTCACAAATGTAATCCATTAAACTACATTTTATGTAACAAGATATTTTCAGGAGAAGAAAGTTTGTTTAACCCCCCAATAACAGCTGTGCACAAAGGGTGAGGTGATTGATAATTATCTGGTCACCCAAAGAAGGAAGCTTCTTATAACTGTGAAAAACATAATAATTCATGGAAGGCCACACTGTTCAAAAGACAACAAACAGTATAATCCAGTCATTCCCTCAGATGTTAACCAAGGGGCCAATGCATCGGTGAACCCAACAGCTGTTGCAAACCATGGGGCCAGGCAGACAAGTAAATGCACTTAAAGAGGCAGTCTGGGATTTTAAGCACTTACAAATTTGTAACATATTGTACGAATTGACGGATGATGTAGTTCACAATTGTGCACAAATTTCGGGGACCTGTTTTGGCTCATGAGCACTACTTTCAAAACTACTGGCTGAAATGATACAAAACCTCAGAGTGAGACAGGGAGCAGTGATCCATTCAACAACCCCATCATCGTGGTGGCATATCGCCAGACCCCCATCCAAATAGCCATAGATACATCACTGGGTTGGAGGGAGGTGTGGCATGAAGAGAGGTAGAGGGAACATTCTCTCTAGACTAGACCTAGATCTCTGGATATCTGCAACCGTTTAGTCCCCTGTAGCTCAGTTGGTAGAGCATGGCGCTTGCAATGCCAGGGTTGTGGGTTCGTTTCCCACAGTGGGCCAGTATGAAAATGTATGCACTCACTAACTGTAAGTCGCTCTGGATAAGAGCGTCTGCTAAATGACTAAAATGTCTGCTAAATGACTAAATTTACAGCACTATATTCAAACCTCATAGATTTTTCCAAACAGAAATGCACTTACTGTACCAAGATTGCCACTCTGATGTTCTTCAGAAGGGATTTCAAAACCAATTGAGCTCAAATAAAAAGGGACACAACCCTTTCCTCTGTAGTAATAGATGTCAGGGGTATATTGCAGTGTTCAGGAATAATTCAGAACCATAGGTGCTTATGATGTTTTCACCTCTCATTTGGCTGTGCTTGTTAGCCACAAAATGAGATGAGCAAAGCATGTGAGAGAAATCTATAAATAAACATGAATAGAGAAGAGAACGATCAAAATCCTTCATGAATAGCTCATACTTTGAAGATGTTTATTGGCTGAGCATGTGCAATTCTGCTGCAGCTGGTGTTCTGTCTTTTTTTAAGGGGTCCATAATATGGTCAAACCAGAAGAGATAGAGTTTTGAGACATTAATATATGTATTTAGCTAGAGGAAATAGAACAAACGTGAGACGGTTTTGGTCACAAAGGTCCCCCAGAGGGCAGCCTGTAGGCAATCATTCCACACAGTCAGAGGTGTCAAAGTACTTATCAGGAAAAATACAATAAAAATACAATGCCAGCAACATAATAAAAAAAATACAATAAAAAATACAATGCCAGCAACATAATTAAAAGCATAACAACATAATTAAAAGCATAACAACATAATTAAAAGCATAATTTAATTATGTGTTGGATGACTAATCACGGTTTAAAATTGAAAAGCTGGTGTGCAAAAGAGCCACAAGGTGTATCTGACTGAATTGTATGTGGAGAAAGGGACTCTGTTGCAACCAACAGCATTATAGCCTATCTGCAGTCAAGAGCTATGAAGACTCCAGTACCTTCCCTGACCGCATGGCACAAAGCAAAGCAGCCCCTGAGCCTGAGCAGCAAGATAAATCTCAGTAGCCTGGAGCAGCCTACTATATCAGCATTATGCATGAGATGATCATGCACAACCATTATATATCCCGTAATGTCTGCTGGTGCCCCCTCACACACTTCAATATATATATATAGCGTTTTCTACAATTCAGAAGATAGGAAGTTGAATAAATGCTTGAATCAGGGTGTTGTTTCTATGTTTCACTCTTGCCACTGACCATAAGTGAAAATGGGAAGCATGACAAACCAACCATAACAATGTGCTTATAGGCTATAGGCACCGTGTGATTTACGTTGCGGTTACCATAACATTGTTAACTATGAAATAATTCGGATATTTCACACTGCCTTTTCAATTACTGATAATGAAAAATAAACTTCCCAGCATGTCGAAAAATACTAGTAGGCTATAGCCTATGAGGGATTGTGGAATTGATAGACACTCATACTCACATGCAATGTATACACTATTATGAGAGACATTTAAAATAGCTTTTTGACCTATGTAGAAGCTTATCAAGTCAACTAATAAATACTTACCGAGTTGTTAAACAGAATGTTTTTTCCTCTTCATGAAATTGTATGATCAGAGAAATGAGCCGGACATAAGCGGTGGTATTTTTCTAAAAAATATACATTTTCATAACAGCTTTGGCGCTCTCATTCAGGATCCCAACGAGAGGTTGTGCATAAACGCTGGTCCGCAGAATCCCAGTCCGAGCACACTACACTTCTCGTAAAAAGTCCCGCAAGTCCCACGCAATTAGCTAGTCACAGAGCTCCAGCTCCAGCTCCGACGTCGCCTTCTCACTCACAGGTGCTTTCAACAACTAAGACACTCCAGAAATGGTGCCAGTCTGGAGGAATACTGTGACAGAGTGATCTCTGAGCTGAGATGTATTTACATTCTGCGCATCCCCGGGCTTCAGCCTTTGTGCAGAGGCAGTGAAGCGCTCACTGGTGACACGTGAAAACACGCGGGCAAATGAAATGCACCACCGGTCAGGCTCTCAATACACACCCTGCATACTCTAATTTCCACATTCAAAGCCAAATAGATCAATTTTTTTTATATATATATAACATGGCACACGGTAATGTATATGCGTTGCCCATTTGGAATTAGTCACAGCCATCCAAATGGAGGGAGTTTCAGCTGTAGTTTTATTTCATGACTGTCAGGGTAATTTGTGTAATACCTCATGGTGATTGCATAGTGAATGTTATGAAAGTCATATCGTCCTGAGATGATTATTAAATTAAGACCAGGATTCAAAGTCAATAGCCCAATTCAAATGTATTCCACAGTAGGGCTACTGCATTTAGCTATATCTACTACATCTATTTAGCTCTAGGCCTATATGCAATATCCTACAAAAAATGTATCATGTGTTGAAAGCTCAATGGTTCAGAAAGCTGTAGGCTTCTAATGTAGCCTGTGTGCAACCAATAAACAGGACATCCGAACTGAGCCAGTGTGAAGACAGCCTAGATTTGAGTTTGGCCTACAGTTGAGGCTAGAGTCAGTGGACAAGCTACCTCAGTTTTGCGAGGCTCTTCAAGGCAGCAAACTTCTACACATTATGCCATGGGGCAGAGAGAAAAATGTGCAGTTTTGTATCTAATCTCATGCTATTCTACACATTTTGCCAATGGGCAGACAGACAATTTTGCAGTTGTAAAGCAAATTTCCAGTAATTCTAAACATTTTACATCATTTAGCAGACACTCTTATCCAGAGCAACTTACAGTTAGTGCATACATTATTCTTTTTAATTTTCATACCCCATGGGAATCAAACCCACAACCCTGGCGTTGCAAACACCATGCTCTACCAACTGAGCTACCTCCCTGCCGGCCATTCCCTCCCCTACCCTGGACGACGCTGGGCCAATTGTGCGCCGCCCCATTGGTCTCCCGGTTGCGGCCGGCTACAGCAGAGCCTGGATTTGAACCAGGATCTCTAGTGGCACAGCTAGCACTGCGATGCAGTGCCTTAGACCACTGCGCCACTCGGGAGACATTTTGCCATGGCTTATGAAGTGCTCATATGCTATATATTTTTTCATGTCTGATATGGAAACAGCTAGTCTAGTCTGTGGGGCTATAACTCGTTATACAATGTAGCAAAATAGTAGGCCTTCACTATGCTTAACATGGTTGATGTGTCAGAGGGTACCTTTTCTCACGGCCAAGGGAGGAGGTGATGGGTAGGCACAGGATTTCCAAAAGGTGCCACCGGATTTATTGAATAAAAGTGCTGAGTGGGCCTAATCAGGTGTAGACTAACAGTGAAATGCTTACTTATGGGTCTTTTTCCAACAATGCAGAGTTAAAGATAAAGAAAAAAAAGAACAAATGAAATAGTGACACAAGGAATAAATACACAGTGAATAACGAATAACAATAATGAGTCAAAATAACATGGCTAAATAATGTGAGTACCAGTACCGAGTCGATGTGCAGGGGTACTAGGTAACAGAGGTACAGGTAGGGGTAAAGTGACTAGGCAACAGGATAGGTAAGACAGTAGCAGCAGCGTGTGGAAGTGTGTTTGTGTGTGTGGAAGTGTGTATGTGTGTGTGTTTGTGTGTGTGTTTGTGTGTATGTGTGTGTGTGTGTGTGTGTGTGTGTGTGTGAATGTGTGAGTGTGTGTGAGTGTGGCCTCAGTATGTATGTGTGCACATGTTATGTGTGTGTGGGCGTATGTAGTGCGTGTGTGTATGTGTATGTGTATGTTGTGGTGTCAGTGTAAGTATGTGTGAGTGTGTGGGTAGAGTCCAAAGTATGTGCATAGAGTCAGTGCAAGAGAGTTAGTGCAAAAATGTGTCAATGCAGGTAGTCCGGGTAGCCATTTGATTAGCTATTTAGCAGTCTTATGGCTTGGGGATAGATGCTGTTCAGGGTCCTGTTGGTTCCAGACTTGCAGTGGTCCACTTACATTGCGTTCATCCACCTCTGGCCTGCTGGCCCCCCTACCTCTGCGGAAGCACAGTTCCCGCTCAACCCAGTCAAAACTGTTCGCTGCTCTGGCACCCCAATGGTGGAACAAGCTCCCTCATGACGCCAGGACAGCGGAGTCACTCACCACCTTCCGGAAACACTTGAAACCCCACCTCTTTAAGGAATACCTGGGATAGGATAAAGTAATCCTTCTACCCACCCCTTACCCCACCCCAACCCCCCAAAAAATAAAAAAAATAAAAAAAAAATAAAAAAACATATTGTAAAGTGGTTATCCCACTGGCTATAAGGTGAATGCACCAATTTGTAAGTCGCTCTGGATAAGAGCGTCTGCTAAATGTAAATGCAGTAGCAGAGAAAACAGTCTATGGGTTGGGTGGTTGGAGTCTTGGAAAAATGTTTGAGCCTTCCTCTGACACCGCCTTGTATAGAGGTCCTGGATGGCAGGGAGGTCAGCCACAGTGATGTACTGGGCCGTACTCACCACCCTCTGTAGCGCCTTGCGGTAGGGTGCTTTGCAGTTGCCGTATCAAGTAGTGACGCAGCCAGTCAAGAGGCTCTCAATGGTGCAGCTGTAGAACATTTCGAGGATCTGAGTGCCCATGCCAAATCTTTTCAGCCTCCTGAGGGGGAAGAGGCGCTGTCGTGCCCTATTCACAACTGTGTGGGTGTGTGTGGACCATGTTAATTCCTTAGTTATGTTGACATCGAGGAACTTGAAGCTCTTGACCCGCTTCACTACTGCCCCATCGATGTGGATGGAGCGAGCTCGCCCCTCCGTTTCCTGTAGTCCACGATCAGCTCCTTTGTCTTGCTGACGTTGAGGGAGAGGATGTTGTCCTGGCACCACACTGCCAGGTCTCTCTCCTCCTCCCTAAAGGCTGCCTCATCATCGTTGTTGATCAGTCCTGCCACCATTGTTTTGTCAGCAAACCTGATGATGCTGTTGAAGTCGTGCGTGGCCACGCAGTCATGTGTGAACAGGGAGTACAGGAGGGGACTAATCAAACACCCCTGAGGGGCCCCCTTGTTGATGGTCAGCGTGGCGGATATGTTGTTGCCTACCCTCACCGCCTGGGAGCGGCCCATCAGGAAGTCCAGGATCCAATTGTAGAGGTAGGTGTTCAGTCCCAGAGTCCTGAGCTTGGTGATGAGCTTGGAGGGGACTATGGTGTTGAATGCTGAGCTGTAGTCAATCAACAGCATTCTTACATAGGTATTATTTTTGTCCAGGTGGGTGAGGGCAGTGTGGAGTGCAATAGAGAAAGTGTCATCTGTGGATATTTTGGGGCGGTATGCAAATTGGAGTGGGTCCAGGGTGTCTGGGATGATGGTGTTGATTTGAGCCATGACCAGCCTTTCAAAGCATATCATGGCTATAGATGTCAGTGCTACGGGGCAATGGTCATTTAGGCAGGTTACCTTGGCGTTTTTTGGACACAGGGACTATGGTGGTCTGATTGAAACCAGTTGGTATTACAGACCAGGTCAGGGATAGGTTGAAAATGTCAGTGAAAACACTGTCTGGCCCTGCGGCCTTGCGAATGTTAACCTTTTTAAAGGTCTTACTCACATCAGAACAGCTGGTGACTCATGCATGGTTCAGTGTTGCTTGCCTCGAAGCGAGCATAGAAGACAATTAGCTCGTCTGGTATGCTCGTGTTGCTGGGCAGCTTGCGGCTGGGTTTCCCTTTGTAATCCGTGATAGTTTGCAAGCCCTGCCACATCCGTCGAGTGTCAGAGCCGGTGTAGTAGGATCCGATCTTAGTTCTGTATTGACGCTTTGCCTGTTTGATGTCTCGGAGGTCATAGCAGGATTTCTTATAAGCGTCCAGATTAGTGTTACGCTCCTTGAAAGCTTCAGTTCTAGCCTTTAGCTCAGTGCAGATGTTGCCTGTAATCCATGGCTTCTGGTTGGGGTATGTATGTACGGTCACTGTGGGGATGACGTCGTCGATGCACTTATTAATGAAGACGGTGACTGATGTGGTAAACTCCCCAATGTTATCGGAGGAATCCCGGAACATATTCCAGTATGTGCTAGCGAAACAATCCTGTAGATTAGCATCCGCTTCATTGGATCACTTACATATTGAGCGCGTCACTGTTTGAGTTCTTGCTTGAAAGCAGGAAGCAGGAGGATAGAGTTATGGTCTGATTTGCCAAAGGGAGGGCGAGTGAGGGCCTTGTAGGCGTTTCTGTGTGTGGAGCAAAGGTGATTTAGAGATTTGTCGCCTCTAGTTGCACAGGTGATATGCTGGTAAAAATGGGGTAAAACGGATTTCAATTTTCCCTGCATTAAAATCACCGGCCACGAGCCGCCTCTGAATGTGCATTTTCTTGTTTGCGTATGGCCCTATACAGCTTGTTGAGTCCAGTCTTAGCACCAGCATCAGTTTGGAATGGTAAATATACAGCTATGAAAAATAGAGATGGTAAGACTCTCTTGGTAAGTAGTATGGTCTGCAGCTTATCATGAGCTATTCTAACTCAGGCGAGCAAAATCTTGAGACTTCCTTAACATTAGAGATTGCGCACCAGCTGTTGTTAACAAAGAGACACACCCCTCCTCCCTTACCTGAGTCTGCCGTCCGGTCTTAACGATGCATAGAAAAACCAGCGAGATACATATTATCCATGTCTCCGTTCAGCCACGACTCAGAGAAACATGTGATATTACAGTTTTTCAGGTCCCGGTTTGATCTCAAGTGACTGGACGTTCGCCAATAGAACAGAGGGCATTGGCGGTCTATTTGCTCGCCTACATAGTATCGTCAGGATGCCGCCTCACATGCCTCTCTTTTGACGCTGCTTCCTTTTTCGAGTCTCGGGGATTAGGGCCTGGTACGGAATAAGCATAATGTCCAGAGCTTCTGACTTGTTGAAGTAGAAATGTTAATCCAAATCAAGGTTAGTGATTGCTGTTCTGATGTCCAGAAGCTGTTTTCGGTCATAGGAAATGATGCCGGAGACATTATGTGCAAAAAAAAGTTAAGATCAGCGTAAAAAAAACACAAAATAGCAGAATTGGTCAGGAGCCCGTAAGACGGCTGCTATCCACTGCAGCGCCACTACTGAGGTATAATAAGAACTGGAGACTGCGTCTAAGATGTCCAACAGTTGTTTTCAAGGTAATCTACTCACTTTCACATACACCGATTCATGGACCGTCTATATTTCATCCGGTTTATACGGACCAACATCACATGCGCACTAGCACTCAGTGCGCACAGGGAGCAGCGCAAGCATCAACGACGTCATTACCTCATCCAAAAGCATGGCAGACATGGAGGAATATAAATGTGATGACTAAAGTGTCTTATTAGGAATTTTCAAATCTGACTTCTCTATGTGGCCGTCTATGGAAATTGTCTTTCTGGGCCGGGCGTCAGTGAAACTGCAGTATCGAAGCAAAACTGTAGGGGTAGTCGAAACCGTGCTTCTAGACAGGAACCCTGGCCCCTTGGTCAAACTCAAAGGACTGAAACCAAATGAATTAAATACCCTCTATGTCAGGAAGCCCGAGCTAGTGGAATATACTACCCCCATATTATAAATAGGTGGCATCAGGTAATAGGCCTATGTTGTTATCACAACATTCCTTTTAGGCCTACATGTTGGAACAAAACCACTAAATGCATGAACATGTATCTGACAAATGATAACAGGTATGTATAAGGAAGGAAAACATGACAATAAACACTGTTATGAGAATTACAAACTTTTCTCAAAAGTAAACTCACCTGTTTTCACGACGACAATGGATGGGCCTACGCCCATTCCCAAACTATTACCCACTCTCCCCTGTTTCTTACCTGATACAGGTAAGAAACACCTTTGTTGAATATTGGAATTATAGCTAACTCAAATTACTCAAAGGCAGAGAAAATAAAGGTCTTGACAAAAACGTTACTGTAATGAGCTACAATCAGGGGATATGGCTGACTACTGTTGCTAAATCGCGGTATGCTCTCACAAAAAGCGTTTGCATAATCAATGCGATGTAATTAACTAGGCATTGGTGGAAACAACGTGGCAAAAACATGTTTTCAGTGTGATGTTTTCAGTGTGGGGCATAAAGTAGGCCTACACATTTTAATAGCCAAATTCTGACTATCTTTATCAAAATGAGCGAGTGGGTATTTAGGTAGGGAAAATGACATGCAACAGTCACAATCCGCATGTGATCACCACATGACGTCACTGGGGATTTACTTTAGATGTTGTGCTTTATGCCTGAAATAGAGACCAGTTTGTTGTGGTATAGGAGTACTCACAGACTAATATTATCATAGTAGGCCTACATTCATTATTTAAAATCAGAAAAAGTGTTGCTTTTCACAATTACATGTTGTTATACCAGCACAGCAAATGTAAGAGCATAACGTTCACACATATGCTACAGTTAAAAGTGTAGGCCTACTGAAGGGAATGTTGATGAATTTAGGTCACAATTGTGGTATGAGCATAAAATTCTATTTAGATATTCACAGCTTCCATAGGCTGAGTAGTCTATCCTTTAACCTCAAGTCAGAGCAAAACAGCTGGATAAATAACAGATGACCATGTTTGTGAAAGGGAGTACTGGGTTTGTAAAAACAGGGTGGTCGACACCATGGCACATTTGGCAGCTCTTACACCATGTGCACTCAACTCTGCAGTATCTGTATGTCCCGGAGTGCCGTCTTGTAATCCGATAAAGATGCTGCTTTCCAGGTCAACAATAAGTCTGTGAGCACTGCAATTTCCATTGTGTTCGTGGTTGCTGCTGTCATATATGATATCATTACATCTATAAACATTCTAACAGAATTACTAACGTACCAACAAGATACTAACACACTTAAGAAAGTAGTATGAATGATTACTACCCCTGCTGTCTTGACCTCTGAATGCTCGGTTATGAAAAGCCAACCAATTTACTCCTGAGGTGCTGACCTGTTCTGCCCTCTATAACCACACTGTGATTATTATTTGACCCTGCTAGTCATCTATGAGCGTTTGAACATCTTGAAGAAGGATCTGGCCTTAATGGCCATGTACTCTTATAATCTCCACCCGGGACACAGTCAGAAAAGAGTTGACCCCCCCTCAGAGCCTGGTACCTCTCTAGGTTTCTTCCTAGGTTCCTGACTTTCTAGGGAGTTTTTCATAGCCACTGTGCTTCTACATCTGCCTTGCCTGCTCTTTGGGGTTTTAGGCTGGGTTTCTGTATAATCACTTTGTGACAACTGCTGATGTAAAAATGGCTTTATAAATAAACTTGATTGATTGAATTAATATGTAGCCTTCTGCTCATTAATGATTCAATAATAATTGGTATAATAATAAAACAGATATTATATATTATTTACCATAATATTACAATGTTGTTTATACAATGTTACCAGTTCACATTTAAACCAGCCTTATGAATTGTGAGCACTCAATTTAAAATATATGCAAATGTAGGCCCCATTTAAACAGATGGCTTCATGACATGATTTCAACCTGAATGTGGTGTCATATTGCAGCTGCGGGTCATAAGCAGTTGCATGGGTGGAGAGGAATATGTCACGTTTGGTTATATGCTAGTCAGTGGCCCACCACAAAAACATGTCAGTTAATTGTTTTATGTTGCAATGCAGTTGGAGAAGGCATCAAACAGAATTTGATCCCTCATTTGGGGGATTTCCTGCTGGGATTTCTCACTTCAAAGGCAGGAAGGTGTGGAAGAGCCATATGGTTTATTTGCTGCTCCAGGAGAAATGAATGGCAATGCCATGTTCTAATTTCCCATAACATATCTGTGTCACTCGATTCTTTGTTCATAGAATTTATAGAGCGATTCTGAATTTTTACATTTACATTTTAGTAATTTAGCAGACACTCTTACCAACAGCGACTTACAGTTAGTGCATTCATCTTAAGATAGCTACGTGGGACAACCACATATCACAGTCATAGTAAGTACATTTTCCTCAGTACAGAAGCGATCAGCAAAGTCAGAGCTAGTAAGGGGTAGAAAAGGAAAGGATTTAGCTAATCTGAGCTGAGCATGAATCTAAGGTCCTTCACTCCCTTTGCTGATAGTTAACCAATAGCTACCCGGACTATCTGAATTGACCCTTTTTGTACTAACTATTTTGACTCATCACACACGCTGCTGCTACTGTTTATTATCTATCCTTTTGCCTACTCACTTTATCCTTACCTATATGTACATACACTACATGGCCAAAAGCATGTGGACACCTGCTTGTCGAACATCTCATTCCAAAATCATGGGCATTAATATGGAGTTGGTCCCCCCTTTGCTGCTATAACAGCCTCCACTCTTCTGGGAAGGCTTTCCACTAGATGTTGGAACATTGCTGTGGGGACTTGCTTCAGCATTAGTGAGGTCGGGCACTGATGTTGGGTGATTAGGCCTGGCTCGCAGTCGGCGTTCCAATTCATCCCAAAGGTGTTCGATGGGGTTGAGGCTGAGCCGTTGTTGCTTCTAGATGTTTCCACTTCACAATAACAGCACTTACAGCTCTAGCAGGGCAGAAATGTGATGAACTGACTTGTTGGAAAGGTGGCATCCTATGACGGTGCCACGTTGAAAGTCACTGAGCTCTTCAGTACTGCCAAGGTTTGTCTATGGAGATTGCATGGCTCTGTGCTCGCTTTTATACACCTATCAGCAACGGGTGTGGCTGAAATAGCCGAATCCACTAATTTTAAGGAGTGTCCACATACTTTGTATGTGGACACCCATGTACTGTATCTACCTCAATTACCTAGTACACCTGCACATCGACTCGGTACTGGGACCCTGTGTTTATAGTCAAGTTATCATTACTCATTGTGTATTTATTCCTTGTGTTATTATTTTTATATTATTTCTTAATTTGTTCTCTCTGCATTGTTGGGATGGGCCCGTAAGTAAGCATTTCACTGTTAGACTACACCTGTTGTTTACGAAGCATGTGACCAATAAAATGTGATTTGATTTGATTTGATAGTCAGGTGCTGAGATGCTTATTGTTGAGCGTTGTAAAGACACAATAGACAATTTTCCCTGTAATTATCTTGAGAGCCATGCTTTTGAATGTAACACATGGTATTACCTAGAAAACTCAGTGAAGTAGCCTAACACACATTTCTTCTCAAGCATCATTAATTAATGGCTCTTCAGTCAACCGTAATAGATAGAACATTACTGTGGAAATGTATTCATGCAATTTTAACAGCGACACTTTGAGAGGAAATGCTGGCTCTAGGAATGTTGGCCTCAACCCTCGACACTGACAGGTTAACAATGGCTGCAAGATACAGCCATGGGCATCAACAATGGTGGGGTAGTAAATTCACACTTGGAATGGTATTATACCATGTTACGTCACAGGTGTTGTGATCATTATTTGTCTGTGGAAAAATATGTTATAAGTCAAAGCCCATCATTGTGATGTATTGTTAATGTTGCTGCTCCTTTTCCAATAAAATGCATAATTTCATAATTATATAATCTAAACAAATTATCAACAGAAATAAAAGTGTTTATGTATGTATTAGGCGTGTGTGTAGATAAAGGTACATCTGAATGAAAGTTGACTTTTAATACCCACATTGAACTATGTATGAACTCACAGTTTTTCAATTTTCCTTTATACATTCAGCAATTTCATTACAGTGGCTCCCCTAAAGATGCCGAGGAAAAATCCAGAGAGGATCTGAGGAGAGGTTAGATGGGGATAAAGACATGAGCTGCAGATAAAATACGACAATACAAATTAGACTGCCTTGGAAACATTAACCATTAGACACCTCCAGCAGTGTCTAACAAACTAATTCACTGCAGGCACCCATCAGAGATGGATGGAGGAAAAGCCCAGACAAAAGTCAGGAAATTAGCTTAGCTGTTTGTTTAGAGGTGTGGATGACTAGAATAAATATTGATGCTTGCAAGGACAACACAGATTGTTTTATATTAGTACTTGGAACTTTCTCCCATACTGATATGGTCCTCTGTAGCTCAGCTGGTAGAGCACGGCGCTTGTAACGCCAAGGTAGTGGGTTCGATCCCCGGGACCACCCATACACAAAAATGTATGCACGCATGACTGTAAGTCGCTTTGGATAAAAGCGTCTGCTAAATGGCATATTATATTATATACAGTCAGTTAATAATGTCCCTAACGATTCCACAAGATGCAATGAGTTTGTTGAATTTCTGATATCCTATACTGCTTGTTTTATCTTTACAACAATCCTGATGCAGTCAATGACAATATACAGTATGCTGTGTTGCATCCACTTCACTCAACACTAAGACCTTTGAAGAGCAAATCAGATCATTTATCATATCTCTAGCCTAGAGTTTGTAAGATAGATTGCAGTTCACTTAATGAAGAGATGAGCTGATGCAGTTCAAACAAGTCAGTAGTCATCACACATCCAAAAATGAAACCACAAAAACCAAAGGTGCAAACTTTTATTCATTAGCGCTCAGAGATTCCGAATCCTGTCAACAACAAAAAAACGAAGAAATTTAGAATTCAAGATAACATGAAGTCATCAGATTCACTTCAGTGCTAAAACTGAAACCTGCTGTGGTTTCACACCCAGTCGATTGTGAAAACATTGCTGTCTCCTACTGAGCATTGTTCTCATCCACCTGTACCATTCTAAAGCATGTGCCGGATGATAAATACTTTCTGAGTGCTCCATAACATGCATGGGTCCATGCAAGCCAATGATTCCATTCCCTAGCTGGCGATCTGCCACCCTGCAACCCAATGCCGGAGAGAGGAGTAGTATCAAACTCCACTCAGTTTGTTCTTCAGTCAGAGAAGGCACCCACTGGGCACACCACGTCATTTCAATGTGGATAACGGGGTAATATTTGGTTGAGACGTTGATCAACGAGTTTACAACCTATATTCACTCATTCAAAAAGACAGCCAATTGTTAGTTGTAATGTATAGTTACAGTAAGCTCAAAATGTGGCCGTGGAATGTGGTACTCATTTTCAGGTTGAATGTTACATTAATTAGATAGCTTTAACTTTAAGCTATTTACTGTATTCAGCTTTTAACACCATAGTGCCCTTCAAGCTCATCACTAAGCTCGGGGCCTTGGGTCTGAACTCCTCCCTGTGCAACTGGATCCTAGATTTCCTGACGGGCCGACCCCAGGTGGGGAGAGTAGGTAACAACACCTCTGCAACGCTGATCCTCAACACGGGGGCACCCTAGGGGTGTGTGCTCAGCCCCCTACTTCACTCCCTGTTCACCCAGGACTGTGTGGCCACACACGACTCCAACTCAATCATCACATTTGCTGACGACTCGACAGTCGTAGGTCTGATTACTAACAACAACGAGACAGCCTACAGGGAGGAGGTTAGAACCCTGGCGGAGTGGTGCCAGGAAAATAACCTCTCCCTCAACTTCAACAAAACAAAGGAGCTTATCATGGACTACAGGAGACAGAAGAGAGAGCACACCTCCATCCTCATCGACAGTGCAGCAGTGGATAGGGTCAAAAGCTTCCTCGGAGTGCACATCACTGAGGACCTGAAATGGTCTCGTCACACCGATATCATGGGGAATAGCGCCTCTACAACCTCAGGTGGCTGAAGAAATGTGGCATGGCCCCTAAGACCCTCATAAACTTCTAACCATTGTGTGCATTCTGTTGGGCTGCATCACTGCCTGGTACGGCAACTGCTCCGCCCTCAACCACATGGCTCTCCAGAGGTTGGTGCGGGCATCCAAACGCATCACCGGGGTAACGCTGCCTGCCCTCCAGGACATCTACAGCAGGTTATAGCCTTACACTACACAGGTGCTGACTACTTATATGCACAATTTTCAGGTCTCTGCAGGGGTCTGTAAGGATTGCTCTTCACGTTGACATTCACAACACCTAATTGTTTATCATAATTTTTTAAAATCAATTTGCTTAATTTAGAGGTATCATTTGAGACTAAATCTCCGATATTTGTGCAGACACGCTTATCATCAGCTCTCTAACAGTCTGCATAATTAATACAGATTGATCTGGGGCATACAGAATGTAGAGAACACAATATTGCTCAATGTTGAACATAAAGATAGAAAGTACAGTATTAGATTTTTTATTTATTAGGATCCCCATTAGCCGACGCCAAAGACTTTACAATGTACATGCATTTACAAACATTAACAGGTAGTGTGCGTGTGTGCGCATCTATCAGTTACACATACATGTCAGTACATACACACAACAAGTAGATCACTATTGGAGGCATACCATATAGCAGGGATCATCAAAATAGATTCAGCCACGGGCCAATTTTTTATTGAGCGGACGGTCGTGTGGCCAAAACATAATAAAAACACATTTTAGACTGCAAATTGACCGCAAGAAGCCCAAACATACAGTGGGGAGAACAAGTATTTGATACACTGCCGATTTTGCAGGTTTTCCTACTTACAAAGCATGTAGAGGTCTGTAATTTTTATCATAGGTACACTTCAAAAATCCAGAAAATCACATTGTATGATTTTTAAGAAATTATTTTGCATTTTATTGCATGACATAAGTATTTGATTACCTACCAACCAGTAAGAATTCCGGCTCTCACAGACCTGTTCGTTTTTCTTTAAGAAGCCCTCCTGTTCTCCACTCATTACCTGTATTAACTGCACCTGTTTGAACTCGTTACCTGTATAAAAGACACCTGTCCACACACTCAATCAAACAGACTCCAACCTCTCCACAATGGCCAAGACCAGAGAGCTGTGTAAGGACATCAGGGATAACATTGTAGACCTGCACAAGGCTGGGATGGGCTACAGGACAATAGGCAAGTAGCTTGGTGAGAAGGCAACAACTGTTGGCGCAATTATTAGAAAATGGAAGAAGTTCAAGATGACGGTCAATCACCCTCGGTCTGGGGCTCCATGCAAGATCTCACCTCGTGGGGCATCAATGATCATGAGGAAGGTGAGGGAACAGCCCAGAACTACACGGCAGGACCTGGTCAGTGACCTGAAGAGAGCTGGGACCACAGTCTCAAAGAAAACCATTAGTAACACACTACGCCGTCATGGATTAAAATCCTGCAGCGCATGCAAGGTCCCCCTGCTCAAGCCAGCGCATGTCCAGGCCCGTCTGAAGTTTGCCAATGACCATCTGGATGATCCAGAGGAGGAATGGGAGAAGGTCATGTGGTCTGATGAGACAAAAATAGAGCTTTTTGGTCTAAACTCCACTCGCCGTGTTTGGAGGAAGAAGAAGGATGAGTACAACCCCAAGAACACCATCCCAACCGTGAAGCATGGAGGTGGAAATCTTTGGGGATGCTTTTCTGCAAAGGGGACAGGACAACTGCACCGTATTGAGGGGAGGATGGATGGGGCCATGTATCGCGAGATCTTGGCCAACAACCTCCTTCCCTCAGTAAGAGCATTGAAGATGGGTCGTGGCTGGCTCTTCCAGCATGACAACGACCCGAAACACACAGCCAGGGCAACTAAGGAGTGGCTCCGTAAGAAGCATCTCAAGGTCCTGGAGCCAGAGCCTAGCCAGTCTCCAGACCTGAACCCAATAGAAAATCTTTGGAGGGAGCTGAAAGTCCATATTGCCCAGCGACAGCCCCGAAACCTGAAGGATCTGGAGAAGGTCTGTATGGAGGAGTGGGCCAAAATCCCTGCTGCAGTGTGTGCAAACCTGGTCAAGACCTACAGGAAACATATGATCTCTGTAATTGCAAACAAAGGTTTCTGTACCAAATATTAAGTTCTGCTGTTCTGATGTATCAAATACTTATGTCATGCAATAAAATGCAAATTAATTACTTAAAAATCATACAATGTGATTTTCTGGATTTTTGTTTTAGATTCCTTCTCTCACAGTTGAAGTGTACGTATGATACAAATTACAGACCTCTACATGCTTTGTACGTAGGAAAACCTGCAAAATCGGCAGTGTATCAAATACTTGTTCTCCCCACTGTATATAATATTTGACTAAAACATAATAATTTCAAACCTTGATTACATTTGGGGACATTGCCCTGCGTAGGGTGCCGTCTTTCAGATGGGACGTTAAAACGGGTGTCCTGACTCTTTGTGGTCATTCAAAATCCCATGGCATATGTTGTAAGAGTAGGGGTCTTCACCCCCGTGTCATGGCTAAATTCCCAACCTGGCAACATTCCATCATGGCCACCTAATCATCCCCCTCATTCCTAATTGGCATATATCACTGCTCACCTCTCCACCTGATAGCTGATGTGTGGTGAGCATTCAGGCACAAAATGGTCACTGTGCGTCACTGAGGTGGGTGCTACACATTGATGGTGGATGAGGTGAGTTTCCCCCTACTATGTAAAGTGAATTGAGTACCTCAGTTAGTAGAAAAGTGCTATATAAATCCAATCAATTATTATTTATTATTTGTATACGATCACATCTCTCTATTATACGTGGGAATACTTTGGAACAGATTTCCTAAATTAAAATCACTTGGAACTGATTTCCTGGTGTTTTTACAGTATTTTATGTACAACAATGAAAATTCAAATAATTCAAAACATTACATCATTTTCTATTTTTTTTTTTTGAAAACTTGGGGCGCCAAATAAAACCACCCGTGGGCCGCCAGTTGGGAAACCCTGCTATATAGTCTACATATGGGCAAATGTTTTGACTCAGCTTTGAGTATTTTTATGTTGCTCATACAATACTAAAGAACAATTCGTAAAGTTCCAAAGCACTCACTTTCAACACATCATAAACATGTGTCAGGAATGTGTCAGTAGTTGTGTAATCTCAACGTAAACTGTGCAGTAAATCGGTAGGAATATATTGTGTAGGCCTATACATTGCACAGAAAGATAAATACAAACATTTGTCTGATGCTTGTGGATTCCACCCTGTTGGAACAATATGGTTGACTGAGCATTCACCTTTCATGACTTCTCATTCAGAGTCCTTTGGAGGCCCACTGGTATTAATTAAAAAGAGAAAGTACCTCCCAACACAACCCTGACCTGCCACAGACTTCCCCTCCAATTAGCTGCACTACGAGAGGCAGTCTCAGAGGTTTGAGGCAATACCATTTCTTTAATGTGAGTCTGTGACGGATAACAGTGCTGAGCTACTGCATTTACTAGAGCTCTCTTGTGAGGTGGTGTAGATCAACTTTCTTTCATCTTAACTGATTCCAACCCTACAGTATTCTTTAATTTGAAGTGAAATTAGACCTATTATGATATTGTTTTATACAGGTCGAAGGACACCTCTGCTAGTGACCTGATCCTCTGGCAACCACAGCATGGTACCAGCAGAAGGGGCAGGCCAGAGATCACATGGACCAGCTCAGGATAGACACTGGACTGGAAGACGAGCAGATTGAGTCTGCAATGGAGGACAGGCAGCTCTGGAGGATCCACTTTTCATCCCTGTCGACCCCAGACGACCAGATGATGATAAGATGATGGGAGGGTGAGTGACATGTTCAAATTATGTAAAATAATGATCCCTCATTCCTCTCCACGTTTGCCTACTCATAAACATGAATATTGTCTACAAAGGCAATATCACCAAATGAAAACATATACAATTGCGACAGCAACTGTGCAGCTCTGTGAGGAGTTTGTGGCTTTTCTTATATTTACAAGGTGTTTTAGTTTAGCCAAAATAGTTCTAATTTCAAGAGGGGGGTCTTACAACTCATTTTGAATCCTCAGTTCATTTGCAATTTCTTTTCAGATTCAGTCAAACATAACATATCACAGTTTATACCTCCTATTCCTATTCCTATTGCATTGAGAGCCTGGACCATAACGCATCTGGGTGTGTTAGATTTACCTTCTCACCACCAGGAAGTCCATAGCCAAGTGTAATGAGGGGAGAGTGCAGGCATGTTGTTCTTAATCCTCTTTATGGGTCCATTTAAATGGTTTCGCTTCCAAGGGAAAATTAGAGAGAGGACCAGATCTGATCCCTTCTCTCCTATTTCTATAAGGAATTACAGCAGGGTCTGCTCTGACCTCTGTGACCTGTGCTTGTGTACATGGTATGTATGTTTTGTATGGATTGAAACATGCCACGAGTCGATGGGTCTATTTGACACCATGGCACCGGCTTATCTAGAAACATATTTACATATATAGACGTTTCAAATCATCTTTTGAAGCATATTCTTTGAAATACTCTGAACAGTCAAACTGAACAAGTCCTACCTCAGTGGATCTCAGAGTTATTCAGGGTGCAAGCTGAGTTGTGCTCATCAATAGAGCCATTCTGTCACATGCTAGCTATTTTGTGGATGTAGAGTTATCTTCCCACATGTATAACACTCCCACATGCTGACAATTTTAATTGCTGATTATGTTTGGCTCATTTTAGATGTCCTCCGCTCAGCAGGTTGGCCCTTTTCAGAATATCACTGCATCATTTTAGCAGAACAAAGCTTTTTCAGCATGTTGGTTTCATACACAGGCTCAAAGCAAGGGCTGAAACAGAGGTTCACGTATAGTACAAATACTTTCCTTCAGAAGCTTTGGAAATCGAAAAAAACTATAGATGTTCATGCACAATTTGACAGACTTTTAAATGAGTTGGTGGATGAATAGAGTTTCATTGGCAGTAAGTGAACATGGGCCTCCTGCGTGGCAAGTGAAAAATTATATCACCAGCCATTCTGACATGGCCTGTGGGAATTTATTTTCAGATTTTCTTTTCAGAAACTCTTCAGAAGAAAGTCAATTAATATGATGTTGACTTTCAACCTGGAAGTGGTAGACCGAACCACACAAATCGACTTCCCTTCCCAGTTTTTAACCTGCGCCTCCAAGTAATGTAAGGTAGACAATGAAAAGCAACTTCTTTCCACCCATGACAAATGTTACTTACTTTGCCTTTGGAGGCTTAACCAAAATTCTACACTGAACTAGGAATGACTCAAATGTGTTGCCATTTGAAGAGGTCACAGGCTCTCAGGCGGTGGTACTTTCAAAAGAGAAAATGGTAAATATGTTTGTAAAATATTAATGCAAGCCAAAATCAATATTTTCAGGTATGCCTATATCTCTGCTGTGTGACATTCTCCCCACTGTAGTTTTTCAGCCACAGAGAGAGATGTGATGACACCGTCTCTGTGTGCCTCTCTGGCTCTCTGAAGCCACAGTGTGCCATTTACACTGAGGCTGATTCCACTCTGTGCGAATGAGAAGATACTGCGTTGAGTCGACTCTCATATCTGGACACCGATAGGTTCAACACACCCCCGCCTCCCGGGACACCACACACATCATCCCTGATAGCACACCACTGGCTGCTCTCCTTACTCACCATCTCTCGCTGGGTTGCTTTAAATATTTAATTTGTAAACGTGTTACGGAAGATCACACGAGCACTCACAAAGAACCCTCAGCTGAGTATGCAATGCTCTGATAAATATTTCAGCATTCCATTTCACCAGCCCCCTGTTGAATCACCATGAGCCTCAAGCTGACCCTTGCAAGAATTAAACCTGTTTTTCTTGAAATATTTATTATTAAAATCAAATAAAATCAAAGATTTTTGGTCGCGTACACAGATTTCCAGATGGTATTGCAGGTGCAGCGAAATGCTTGTGTTTCTAGCTCCAACAGTACAGTAATACCTAGCAACAAAACATCTAATAAAAACAATACACATATAATGTATATATATACATATACAGTACCAGTCAAAAGTTGGACACACCTACTCATTCAAGGGTTTTTCTTTACTTTTTCTATTTTCTACATTGTAGAATAATAGTGAAGACATCAAAACTATGAAATAACACATATGGAATCATTTAGTAACCAAAAAAGTGTTAAACAAATCAAAATATATTTTATATTTGAGATTCTTCAAATAGCCACCCTTTGCCTTGATCTTGGCATTCTCTCAACCAGCTTCACGTGGAATGCTTTTCCAACAGTCTTGAAGGAGTTCCCACATATGCTGAGCACTTGTTGGCTGCTTTTACTTCACTCTGCCATCCGACTCATCCCAAACCATCTCAATTGGGTTGAGGTCGGGGGATTGTGGAGGCCAGGTCATCTGATGCTGCACTCCATCACTCTCCTTCTTTGTAAAATAGCCCTTACACAGCCTGGAGGTGTGTTGGGTTATTGTCCTGTTGAAAAACAAATGATAGTTCCACTAAGCCCCAACCAGATGGGATTGCGTATCACTGCAGAATGCTGTGGTAGCCATGCTGGTTAAGTGTGCCTTGAATTCTAAGCACCCCCACAACATAACACCTCCTCCTTCATGCTTTACCATGGGAACTACACATGCGGACTCCAGACCAACGGTCAAATTTCCACTGTTCTAATGTCCATTGCTCGTGTTTCTTGGCCCAAGCAGGTCTCTTCTTATTATTGGTGTCCTTTAGTAGTTGTTTCTTTGCAGCAATTTGACCATGAAGGCCTGATTCACACAGTCCCCTCTGAACAGTTGATGTTGAGATGTGTCTGTTACTTGAACTCTGTGAAGCATTTATTTTGTCTGCTATTTCTGAGGCTGATATCTCTAATGAACTTATCCTCTGCAGCAGAGGTAACTCTGGGTCTTCCATTCCTGTGGCGGTCCTCATGAGAGCCAGTTTCATCATAGCTCTTGATGGTTTATGCGACTGCACTTGAAGAAACTTTCAAAGTTCTTGATATGTTCCGTATTGACTGACATTCATGTCTTAAAGTAATGATGGACTGTCATTTCGCTTTGCTTATTTTAGCTGTTCTTGCCATAATATGGACTTGGACTTTTACCAAATAGGGCTATCTGTATCTGTATACCCCACCTACCTTGTCACAACACAACTGATTGGCTCAAACACATTAAAAAGGAAAGAAATTCCACAAATTAACTTTTAAGAAGGTACACCTGTTAATTGATGTGCATTCCAGGTGACTACCTCATGAAGCTGGTTGATAGAATATCAAGAGTGTGCAAAGCTGTCATCAAGGCAAAGGGTGGCTATTTGGAGAATCTCAAACATAAAATATATTTTGATTTGTTTAACACTTTTTTGGTTAATAAATGAGTATGACGCTACAAGCTTGGCACACCTGTATTTGGGGAGTTTCTCAGATTCTTCTCTGCAGATCCTCTCAAGCTCTGTCAGGTTGGATTGGGTGCATTGCTGCACAGCTATTTTCAGGTCTCTCCAGAGATGTTTGATCGGGTTCAAGTCCGGGCTCTGGCTGGGCCACTCAAGGACATTCAGAGACTTGTCCCAAAGCCACTCCTGCGTTGTCTTGGCTGTGTGCTTAGGGTCGTTGTCCTGTTGGAAGGTGAACCTTCGCCCCAGTCTGAGGTCCAGAGCGCTCTGGAGCAGATTTTCATCAAGGAACTCTCTGTTCTTTGCTCCGTTCATCTTTGCCTCGATCCTGACAAGTCTCACAGTCCCTGTCGCTGAAAAACATCCCCACAGCATGATGGTGCCACCACCATGCTTCACCGTAGGGATGGTGCCAGGTTTCCTCCAGACGTGACGTTTGCATTCAGGCCAAAGAGTTCAATCTTGATTTCATCAGACCAGAGAATCTTGTTTCTCATGGTCTGTGAGTCATTTAGGTGCCTTTTGGCAAACTAATAGCGAACTGTCATGGCCACTCTACCATAAAGGCCTAATAAGGTAGAGTGCTGCAGAGATGGTTGTCCTTCTAGAAGGTTCTCCCATCTCCACAGAGGAACTCTGGAGCTCTGTCAGAGTGACCATCGGGTTCTTGGTCACCTCCCTGACCAAGGCCCTTCTTCCCCGATTGCTCAGTTTTGCCGGAAGGCCAGCTCTAGAAAGAGTCTTGTTGGTTCCAAACTTATTCCTTTAAGAATGATGGAGGCCACTGTGTTCTTGGGGACATTTAATGCTGCAGAAATGTTCTGGTACCCTTCCCCAGATCTGTGCATCGACACAATCCTGTCTTGGAGCTCTATGGACAATTCCTTCGACCTCATGGCCTGGTTTTTGCTCTGACATGCACTGTCCCCTGTGGGACCTCATATAGACATGTGTGTGCCTGTCCATATCATGTCCAATCAATTTAATTTACCACAGGTGGGCTCCATTCAAGTTGTAAAAACATCTCAAGGATGATCAATGGAAACATGATGCATTTCGAGTCTCATAGCAAAGGGTCTGAATACTTATGTAAATAAGGTATTTCTGTTTTTTGTTTTTAATAAATTTGCAAACATTTCTAAAAACCTGTTTTCACTTCGTCATTATGGGGTATTGTGTGTAGATTGGTGAGGGAATTGTTTTATTTAATACGTTTTAGAATAAGGCTGTAACGTAACACAAAGTCAAGGGGTCTGAATATTTTCAGAAGACAGTGTGTATATAAAGTGGGTAAAACAGTATGTAAATAAAATTACAGTGACCAGTGTTCAATGACTTTACTACAGTATATACAGTGAGGGAAAAAAGTATTTGATCCCCTGCTGATATTGTACGTTTGCCCACTGACAAAGAAATGGTCAGTCTATAATTTTAATGGTAGGTTTATTTGAACAGTGAGAGACAAAAAAATCCAGAAAAATGCATGTCAAAAATGTTATAAATTGATTTGCATTTTAATGAGGGAAATAAGTATTTGATCCCCTCTCAATCAGAAAGATTTCTGGCTCCCAGGTGTCTTTTATACAGGTAACGAGCTGGGATTAGGAGCACACTCTTAAAGGGAGTGCTCCTAATCTGAGCTTGTTACCTGTATAAAAGACACCTGTTCACAGAAGCAATCAATCAGATTCCAAACTCTCCACCATGGCCAAGACCAAAGAGCTATCCAAGGATGTCAGTGACAAGATTGTAGACCTACACAAGGCTGGAATGGGCTACAAGACCATTGCCAAGCAGCTTGGTGAGAAGGTGACAACAGTTGGAAGAAAACACAAAATAATTGTCAATCTCCCTCTGCCTGGGGCTCCATGCAAGATCTCACCTCGTGGAGTTGCAATGATCATGAGAATGGTGAGGAATCAGCCCAGAACTACACGGGAGGATCTTGTCAATGATCTCAAGGCAGCTGGGACCATAGTCACCAAGAAAACAATTGGTAACACACTACGCCATGAAGGACTGAAATCCTGCAGCGCCCGCAAGGTCCCCCTGCTCAAGAAAGCACATATACAGGCCCGTCTGAAGTTTGCCAATGAACATATGAATGATTCAGAGGAGAACTGGGTGAAAGTGTTGTGGTCAAAATCGAGCTCTTTGGCATCAACTCAACTCGCCATGTTTGAAGGAGGAGGAATGCTGCCTATGACCCCAAGAACACCATCCCCACCGTCAAACATGGAGGTGGAAACATTATTTGTTTGGGGGTGTTTTTCTGATAAGGGGACAGGACAACTTCACCGCATCAAAGGGACGATGGACGGGGCCATGTACCGTCAAATCTTGGGTGATAACCTCCTTCCCTCAGCCAGGGCATTGAAAATGGGTCGTGGATGGGTATTCCAGCATGACAATGACCCAAAACACACGGCCAAGGCAACAAAGGAGTGGCTCAAGAAGAAGCACATTATGGTCCTGGAGTGGCCTAGCCAGTCTCCAGACCTTAATCCCATAGAAAATCTGTGGAGGGAGCTGAAGGTTCGAGTTGCCAAATGTCAGCCTCGAAACCTTAATGACTTGGAGAAGATCTGCAAAGGGGAGTGGGACAAAATCCCTCCTGAGATGTGTGCAAACCTGGTGGCCAACTACAAGAAACGTCTGACCTCTGTGATTGCCAACAAGGGTTTTGCCACCAAGTACTAAGTCATGTTTTGCAGAGGGGTCAAATACTTATTTCCCTCATTAAAATGCAAATCAATTCATAACATTTTTGACATGTGTTTTTCTAGATTTGTTTTTTGTTCTTCTGTCTCTCACTGTTCAAATAAACCTACCATTAAAATTATAGACTGATCATGTCTTTGTCAGTGGGCAAACGTACAAAATCATCAGGGAATCAAATACATTTTTCCCTCACTGTACCCCTAACAGAGTGTAAGAGGCCTATACGACAAGATATGTATTTTCTACAAAAAAGCGACCAGGGTCCAGTTGACCCATAAATTCATTTTTTATAATGACATTTCTTAGGGTATCTGCAAGAGTAGGGGGAAGAGACAGCAAAAAGGGTTCCCATATTGTATAGAAATCTCCTTCCTTGTTCCTAAATATAGCACTCATTTTCTCCTGTGGTAACACTAAAGATCTCACAATAGTACTGATTTATTGTTGGTGGCTGGTCTTTTATCCAGTTAAGAAGAATGTATTTGCCGGCCAAAAATAGTAGTTCTTTAAGATTGCTAAGGTAAGTGATGGCCCATTGCCGACGACATCCAGTACAAATAGCCATGGTTCCATTCTTATAGGACATATGAACATGCCCTCCAGCTCCATTTTTGACATTTTCTCAGAAAACTTTAATTAATGGGCAAGTCCAAAACAGATGGCCTTGAGTGCCTTTTTCTTCTTACATTTACAACAGTTATCAGTGAATTCTGCTTTCATTTTATTCCAAATAATGGGAGACCTATGAACCCTTTGCATAATCTTATATTGCATCTATTGCGCCTTGTTGCAGGTGAAAAGTGTTCTTGCTTCAAGCATAGCCTTTGTCCAATTTTGAATTTCTGGGCCTCTCCCCAGCTCCATTTCCCATACCCTAATCAGAGCACTTGAGTTACTTTCAACATTAGAGTGTATGGCAGCATAAAATGAAGAGATAAAGTGTTTAGGTCTTTCAGCTTTCAACAGGAGATTGTCCACATGCATACAAACACACGATAACATACGCAATATACACACATGTACACATGGATTTTGTGTTATAGATTTGTAGTAGTAGAGTAGAGGCCTGAGGGCACACACTTAATATGTTATGAAGTCTGTTATGAATGTATTGTGATGTTTTTTAAATGTATAACTGCCTTAATTTTGCTGGACCCCAGGAAGAGTAGCTGCTGTCTTGGCAGCAGCTAATGGGGATCCATAATAAATACAAATACAAATACACTGGGGTTTGTATTGGGTTCTTTGGAAGGAACACCATCTTAGATTCAATTAAATGTCATACTTGCAGATACCCAAAAATACATATTTTTGGTTCAGCAATTTTGGGGGGGATTTGCTGAAACAAAAGCAATGTGTCACCATCAAACATACTGTATCTGATATTGACCTTATACCATTCTGGTGCCAGAGGTGGAAAATGCTAACAGACGCCAGGGGAAAATACCTTGTTATTAATAAGGGGAGTCAGAGCAGAAAAGTAATCCTTTCTCCGAAGGTGTTTGAAAATACAGTGCCTTGCAAAAGTATTCATCCCCATTGCCGTTTTTCCTATTTTGTTGCATTACAACCTGTAATTTAAATAGATTTTTATGTGGATTTAATGTAATGGACATACACAAAATAGTCCAAATTGGTGAAGTGAAATGAAAAAAAAGAACTTGTTTCAAAAAAAATCTAAAGAATAAATAACGAAAAAGTGGTGCGTGCATATGTATTCACCCCCTTTGCTATGAAGCCCCTAAATAAGATCTGGTGCAACCAATTACCTTCAGAAGTCACATAATTAGTTAAATCAAGTCCACCTGTGTGAAATCTAAGTGTCACATGATCTGTCACATGATCTCAGTATATATACACCTGTTCTGAAAGGCCTCAGAGTCTGCAACACCACTAAGCAAGGGGCACCACCAAGCAAGCGGCCCCATGAAGACCAAGGAGCTCTCCAAACAGGTCGGACAAAGTTGTGGAGAAGTACAGATCAGGGTTGGGTTATAAAAAAAGATCTGATACTTTGAACATCCCACGGAGCACCATTAAATCCATTATTAAAAAATGGAAAGAATATGGCACCACAACAAACCTGCCAAGAGAGGGCCACCCAGCAAAACTCACAGACCAGGCAAGGAGGGCATTAATCAGAGAGGCAACAAAGAGACCAAAGATAACCCTGAAAGATCTGCAAAGCTCCACAGCGGAGATTGGAGTATCTGTCCATAGGACCAGCTGCAAACCCAACACCTCTAATCACCCCGAGAACACCATCCCCACAGTGAAGCATGGAGGTGGCAGCATCATGCTGTGGGGATGTTTTTCATCGTCAGGGACTGGGGAACTGGTCAGAATTGAAGGAATGATGGATGGCGCTAAGTACAGGGAAATTCTTGATGGAAACCTGTTTCAGTCTTCCAGAGATTTGAGACTGGGATGGAGGTTCACCTTCCAGCAGGACAATGACCCTAAGCATACTGCTAAAGCAACACTCGAGTGGTTTAAGGGGAAACATTTAAATGTCTTGTTATGGCCTAGTCAAAGCCCAGACCTCAATCCAATTGAGAATCTGTGGTATGACTTAAAGATTGCTGTACACCAGCGGAACCCATCCAACTCGTGGTCCTCTGTAGCTCAGCTGGTTGAGCACGGCGCTTGTAACGCCAAGGTAGTGGGTTCGATCCCCGGGACCACCCATACACAAAAATGTATGCACGCATGACTGTAAGTCTCTTTGGATAAAAGTGTCTGCTAAATGGCATATTAAGGAGCTGGAGCTGTTTTGCCTTGAAGAATGGGCAAAAATCCCAGTGGCTAGATGTGCCAAGCTTATAGAGACATACCCCAAGAGACTTGCAGCTGTAATTGCTGCAAAAGGTGGCTCTACAAAGTATTTACTTTGGGGGGGGTGAATAGTTATGCATGCTCAAGTTCTCTGTTTTTTTTTATTTCTTGTTAGTTTCACAAGAAAAAATATTTTGCATCTTCAAAGTGGTATGCATGTTGTGTAAATCAAATGATACAAACCCCAAAAAAATCCATTTTAATTCCAGGTTTTAAGGCAACAAAATAGGAAAAATGCCAAGGGGGGTGAAGAGTTTCGCAAGCCACTGTATGTCTCTAGATCTTAAAGGTGCTGTTAAGAATCGGATTATGTTTCACTTCTGTGCTGACTGAGTTTCTATCATAAGTCATAAGACTGATTAATGAGTATGGAGATGTGAAACAGGAGTCATTACTGACCCAGTTAGAGCAATTTTAATCTCTGAGCCGTTCTGCAATTATGCGAGCATGACAAGCCCAGTTATAAAATAGCAAATTAGGAGAGCAATCTGTACCTTTTTTTCTTTTAAGCTGAGTCAATTCTTTTTTTTACATTTGATAGGCATATTAATTCCTTTCAAATTAATAGTAGTTATCTTTTTTAATGATCATGCTGTTTAATCAGCTTCTTGATATGCCACACCTGTCAGGTTGATGGATTATCTTGGCAAAGGACAAATGCTCACCAACAGGGATGTAAACAAATGTGTTCACAAAATTGGAGAGAAATACGTTTTTTGTGCGTATGGAAAATATCTGGGATCTTTTATTTCAGCTCATGAAACATGGGACCAACACTTTAGATGTTGTGTTTATATTTTTGTTCAGTATATACAGTTGAAGTCGGAAGATTAAATACACTTACAGTGAGGGAAAAAAAGTATTTGATCCCCTGCTGATTTTGTACGTTTTCCCACTGACAAAGAAATGATCAGTCTATAATTTTAATGGTAGGTGTATTTGAACAGTGAGAGACAGAATAACAACAAAAAAAATCCAGAAAAACGCATGTCAAAAATGAGGGAAATACAGTGGGGAAAAAAAGTATTTAGTCAGCCACCAATTGTGCAAGTTCTCCCATTTAAAAAGATGAGAGAGGTCTGTAATTTTCATCATAGGTACACGTCAACTATGACAGACAAAATGAGAATTTTTTTTCCAGAAAATCACATTGCAGGATTTTTAATGAATTTATTTGCAAATTATGGTGGAAAATAAGTATTTGGTCAATAACAAAAGTTTCTCAATACTTTGTTATATACCCTTTGTTGGCAATGACACAGGTCAAACGTTTTCTGTAAGTCTTCACAAGGTTTTCACACACTGTTGCTGGTATTTTGGCCCATTCCTCCATGCAGATCTCCTCTAGAGCAGTGATGTTTTGGGGGTGTCGCTGGGCAACATGGACTTTCAACTCCCTCCAAAGATGTTCTATGGGGTTGAGATCTGGAGACTGGCTAGGCCACTCCAGGACCTTGAAATGCTTCTTACGAAGCCACTCCTTCGTTGCCCGGGCGGTGTGTTTGGGATCATTGTCATGCTGAAAGACCCAGCCACGTTTCATCTTCAATGCCCTTGCTGATGGAAGGAGGTTTTCACTCAAAATCTCATGATACATGGCCCCATTCATTCTTTCCTTTACACGGATCAGTCGTCCTGGTCCCTTTGCAGAAAAACAGCCCCAAAGCATGATGTTTCCACCCCCATGCTTCGCAGTAGGTATGGTGTTCTTTGGATGCAACTCAGCATTCTTTGTCCTCCAAACACGACGAGTTGAGTTTTTACCAAAAAGTTATATTTTGGTTTCATCTGACCATATGACATTCTCCCAATCCTCTTCTGGATCATCCAAATGCACTCTAGCAAACTTCAGACGGGCCTGGACATGTACTGGCTTAAGCAGGGGGACACGTCTGGCACTGCAGGATTTGAGTCCCTGGCGGCGTAGTGTGTTACTGATGGTAGGCTTTGTTACTTTGGTCCCAGCTCTCTGCAGGTCATTCACTAGGTCCCCCCGTGTGGTTCTGGGATTTTTGCTCACCGTTCTTGTGATCATTTTGACCCCACGGGGTGAGATCTTGCGTGGAGCCCCAGATCGAGGGAGATTATCAGTGGTCTTGTATGTCTTCCATTTCCTAATAATTGCTCCCACAGTTGATTTCTTCAAACCAACATGCTTACCTATTGCAGATTCAGTCTTCCCAGCCTGGTGCAGGTCTACAATTTTGTTTCTGGTGTCCTTTGACAGCTCTTTGGTCTTGGCTATAGTGGAGTTTGGAGTGTGACTGTTTGAGGTTGTGGACAGGTGTCTTTTATACTGATAACAAGTTCAAACAGGTGCCATTAATACAGGTAACGAGTGGAGGACAGAGGAGCCTCTTAAAGAAGAAGTTACAGGTCTGTGAGAGCCAGAAATCGTGCTTGTTTGTAGGTGACCAAATACTTATTTTCCACCATAATTTGCAAATAAATTCATTAAAAATCCTACAATGTGATTTTCTCCCAAAAAAAATCTCAATTTGTCTGTCATAGTTGACGTGTACCTATGATGAAAATTACAGGCCTCTCTCATATTTTTAAGTGGGAGAACTTGCACAATTGGTGGCTGACTAAATACTTTTTTTCCCCACTGTAAGTATTTGACCCCCTCTCAATCAGAAAGATTTCTGGCTCCCAGGTGTCTTTTATACAGGTAACCAGCTGAGATTAGAAGCTCACTCTTAAAGGGAGTGCTCCTAATCTCAGCTTGTTACCTGTATAAAAGACATCTGTCCACAGAAGCAATCAATCAATCAGTTTCCAAACTCTCCACCATGGCCAAGACCAAAGAGCTCTCCAAGGATGTCAGGGACAAGATTGTAGACCTACACAAGGCTGGAATGGGCTACAAGACCATCGCCAAGCAGCTTGGTGAGAAGGTGACAACAGTTGGTGAGATTATTCGCAAATAGAAGAAACAGAAAATAACTGTCGATCTCCCTCGGCCTGGAGCTCCATGCAAGATCTCACCTCGTGGAGTTGCAATGATCATGAGAACGGTGAGGAATCAGCCCAGAACTACACGGGAGGATCTTGTCAATGATCTCAAGGCAGCTGGGACCATAGTCACCAAGAAAACAATTGGTAACACACTACGCCGTGAAGGACTGAAATCCTGCAGCGCCAGCAAGGTCCCCCTGCTCAAGAATGCACATATACAGGCCCGTCTGAAGTTTGCCAATGAACATCTGAATGATTCAGAGGAGAACTGGGTGACAGTGTTGTGATCAGATGAGACCAAAAACGAGCTCTTTGGCATCAACTCAACTCGCCGTGTTTGGAGGAGGAGGAATGCTGCCTATGACCCCAATAACACCATCCCCACTGTCAAACATGGAGGTGGAATCATTATGCTTTGGGGGTGTTTTTCTGCTAAGGGGACAGGACAACTTCATCACATCAAAGGGACGATGGACGGGGCCATGTACCGTCAAATCTTGTGTGAGAACCTCCTTCCCTCAGCCAGGGCATTGAAAATGGGATGTGGGTGGGTATTCCAGCATGACAATGACCCAAAACACACGGTCAAGGCAACAAAGGAGTGGCTCAAGAAGAAGCACATTAAGGTCCTGGAGTGGCCTAGCCAGTCTCCAGACCTTAATCCCATAGAACATCTGTGGAGGGAGCTGAAGGTTCGAGTTGCCAAACGTCAGCCTCGAAACCTTAATGACTTGGAGAAGATCTGCAAAGAGGAGTGGGACAAAATCCCTCCTGAGATGTGTGCAAACCTGGTGGCCGACTACAAGAAACGTCTGACCTCTGTGATTGCCAACAAGGGTTTTGCCACCAAGTACTAAGTCATGTTTTGCAGAGGGGTTTAATACTTATTTCCCTCATTAAAATGCTAATCAATTTATAACATTTTTTACATGCGTTTTTCTGGATTTTTTTGTTGTTATTCTGTCTCTCACTGTTCAAAAAAACCTACCATTAAAATTATAGATTGATCATTTCTTTGTCAGTGGCAAACGTACAAAATCAGCAGGGGATCAAATACTTTTTTCCCTCACTGTAGGTTGGAGTCATTAAAACTCGTTTTTCAACCACTCCACAAATTTCTTGTTAACAAACTATAGTTTTGGCAAGTCGGTTAGCACATCTACTTTGTGCATGACACAAGTAAATTTTCCAACAATTGTTTACAGACTGATTATTTACACTTCTTTTTTTTATTTTTATTTTTTATTTTATTTTATTTCACCTTTATTTAACCAGGTAAACCAGTTGAGAACAAGTTCTCATTTACAACTGCGACCTGGCCAAGATAAAGCAAAGCAGTGCGATAAAAACAACAACACAGAGTTACATATGGGGTAAAACAAAACAAAGTCAAAAATACAACATAAATAAATATATATACAGTGTGTGCAAATGTAGCAAGTTATGGAGGTAAGGCAATAAATAGGCTATAGTGCAAAATAATTACAATTAGTATTAACACTGGAATGATAGATGTGCAAGAGATGATGTGCAAATAGAGATACTGGGGTACAAATGAGCAAAATAAATAACAATATAGGGATGAGGTAGTTGGGCGGGCTAATTTCAGATGGGCTGTGTACAGGTGCAGTGATCGGTAAGGTGCTCTGACAACTGATGCTTAAAGTTAGTGAGGGAGATAAGTGTCTCCAGCTTCAGAGATTTTTGCAATTTGTTCCAGTCATTGGCAGCAGAGAACTGGAAGGAATGGCGGCCAAAGGAGGTGTTGGCTTTGGGGATGACCAGTGAGATATACCTGCTGGAGCGCAGACTACGGGTGGGTGTTGCTATGGTGACCAATGAGCTAAGATAAGGCGGGGATTTGCCTAGCAGTGATTTATAGATGGCCTGGAGCCAGTGGGTTTGGCGACGAATATGTAGTGAGGACCAGCCAACAAGAGCGTACAGGTCACAGTGGTGGGTATTATATGGGGCTTTGGAGACAAAATGGATGGCACTGTGATAGACTACATCCAATTTGCTGAGTAGAGTGTTGGAGGCTATTTTGTAAATGACATCGCCGAAGTCAAGGATCGGTAGGATAGTCAGTTTTACGAGGGCATGTTTGGCAGCATGAGTGAAGGAGGCTTTGTTGAGAAATAGGAAACCGATTCTAGATTTAACTTTGGATTGGAGATTCTTAATGTGAGTCTGGAAGGAGAGTTTACAGTCTAACCAGACACCTAGATATTTGTAGTTGTCCACATACTCTAGGTCAGACCCGTCGAGAGTAGTGATTCTAGTCGGGTGGGCGGGTGCAAGCAGCGTTCGGTTGAAGAGCATGCATTTAGTTTTACTAGTGTTTAAGAGCAGTTGGAGGCTACTGAAGGAGTGTTGTATGGCATTGAAGCTTGTTTGGAGGTTTGTTAACACAGTGTCCAATGAAGGGCCAGATGTATACAAAATGGTGTCGTCTGCGTAGAGGTGGATCTGAGAGTCACCAGCAGCAAGAGCGACGTCATTGATATACACAGAGAAAAGAGTCGGCCCAAGAATTGAACCCTGTGGCACCCCCATAGAGACTGGCATAGGTCCAGACAACAGGCCCTCCGATTTGACACATTGAACTCTATCTGAGAAGTAGTTGGTGAACCAGGCGAGGCAGTCATTTGAGAAACCAAGGCTATTTAGTCTGCCAATAAGAATGCGGTGGTTGACAGAGTCGAAAGCCTTGGCCAGGTCAATGAAAACGGCTGCACAGTACTGTCCATTATCGATCGCGGTTATAATATCGTTTAGGACCTTGAGCGTGGCTGAAGTGCACCCATGACCAGGTCGGAAACTGGATTGCATAGCGGAGAAGGTACGGTGGGAATCGAAATGGTCGGTGATCTGTTTGTTGACTTGGCTTTCAAAAACTTTTGAAAGGCAGGGCAGGATGGATATGGGTCTGTAACCGTTTGGATCTAGAGTGTCACCCCCTTTGAAGAGGGGGATGACCGCGGCAGCTTTCCAATCTCTGGGGATCTCAGACGTTACGAAAGAGAGGTTGAACAGGCTAGTAATAGGGGTTGCGACAATTTCGGCGGCTAGTTTTAGAAAGAAAGGGTCCAGATTGTCTAGCCCAGATGATTTGTAGGGGTCCAGATTTTGCAGCTCTTTCAGAACATCAGCTGTCTGAATTTGTGTGAAGGAGAAGCGGGGGGGGGGGGGGGGGGGGGGGGGCATGGGCAAGTTGCAGCGGAGGGTGCATAGCTGGTGGCCGGGGTAGTGGTAGCCAGGTGGAAAGCATGGCCAGCCGTAGCAAAATGCTTGTTGAAATTCTCGATTATTGTAGATTTATCGGTGGTGATAGTGTTTCCTAGCCTCAGTGCAGTGGGCAGCTGGGAGGAAGTGCTCTTATTTTCCATGGACTTTACAGTGTCCCAAAACTTTTTGGAGTTAGTGCTACAGGATGCAAATTTCTGTTTGAAAAAGTTAGCCTTTGCTTTCCTGACTGCTTGTGTATATTGGTTCCTAACTTCCCTGAAAAGTTGCATATCGCGGGGGCTATTTGATGCTAATGCAGTACGCCACAGGATGTTTTTGTGCTGGTCAAGGGCAGTCAAGTCTGAGGAGAACCAGGGGCTATATCTGTTCTTAGTTCTGTATTTTTTGAATGGGGCATGTTTATTTAAGATTGAGAGGAAATTACTTTTAAAGAACAATAATTCAGTGTTTCACAATTCCAGTAGGTCAGAAGTTTACATACACTAAGTTGACTGTGCCTTTAAACAGCTTAGAAAATTCCAGAAAAAGATGTCATGGCTTTACAAGCTTCTGATAGGCTAGTTGACATCATTTGAGTCAATTGGAGGTGTACCTGTGGATGTATTTCAAGGCCTACTTTCAAACTCAGTGCCTCTTTGCTTGACATCAAGGGAAAATCAAAAGAAATCAGCCAAGACCTCAGAAAAGGAATTGTAGACCTCAACAAGTTTAGTTCATTCTTTGGAGCAATTACCAAACGCCTGAAGGTACCACGTTCATCTGTACAAACAATAGTACACAAGCATGAACACCATGGGACCACGCAGCCGTCATACCGCTCAGGAAGGAGACGCATTCTATCTCCTAGAGATTAACGTACTTTGGTGCAAATCAATCCCAGAACAACAGCAAAGGACCTTGTGAAGATGCTGGAGGAAACAGGTATAAAAGTATCTATATCCACAGTAAAACAAGTCCTATATCGACATAACCAGAAAGGCCGCTCAGCAAGGAAGAAGCCACTGCTCCAAAACCACCATAGAAAAGCCAGACTACGGTTTGCAACTCCACATGGGGACAAAGATCATACTTTTTGGAGAAATGTCCTCTGGTCTGATGAAACAAAATAGAACTGTTTGGCCATAATAACCATCATTATGTTTGGAGGAAAAAGGGGGTAACTTGCAAGCCGAAGAACACCATCCCAACCGTGAAGCAAGGGGGTGGCAGCATCATGCTGTGGAGGTGCTTTGCTGCAGGAGGGACTGGTGCACTTCACAAAATAGATGGCATCATGAGGAAGGAAAATAATGTGGATATATTGAAGCAACATCTCAAGACATCAGTCAGGAAGATAAAGCTTGGTTGCAAGTGGGTCTTCCAATCGGACAATGACCCCAAGCATACTTCCAAAGTTGTGGCAAAATAGCTTAAGGACAACAGAGTCAAGGTATTGGAGTGGCCATCACAAAGCCCTGACCTCAATCCAATAGAACATTTGTGGGCAGAACTGAAAAAGCATGTGCGAGCAAGGAGGCCTACAAACCTGACTCAGTTACACCAGCTCTGTCAGGATCAATGGGCCAAAATTCACCCAACTTATTGTGGGAAGCTTGTGGAAGGCTATCCGAAACGTTTGACCCAAGTTAAACAATTTAAAGGCAATGCTGCCAAATACAAATTGAGCGTATGTAAACTTCTGACCCACTGACATTTCACAATCTTAAAATAAAGTGGTAATCCTGACCTAAGACAGGGAATTTGTACTAGAATTGAATGTCAGGAATTGTGAAAAACTGAATTTAAATGTATTTGGCTAAGTTGTTGTAACGAATACTCAGGGAGAAAAAGGTGTAGATTCAAGCGCAGAGCGCGGCAGGTGTTTATTATGCCTTCTCAGAAGGCAGGAATCGTAGTCACAGGCAGGCAAAGGTCATACACAGGTAGGCAAACAGGCAGGTGAATCTAAACTACGACTGAAGGCTAAAACTGGTTCTCACAATCGAGCTAGGAAAAGGTTTAGTAGAGTCATAACGAACAATACCTCTCAAGGCACAAACAGAAATAACTGAACTAAATAAGGAGCTGATGAGACCAGGTGAGTAACTAACACAGGTGAAATCAATGTAGAAAAATTATAGACAGGGCTACGTTCAAGAACACAAAGAAACAGAGCTACGTTCAAGAACACAAGGTGAACTAAGAAAATAAATACAGAACCTTACAGGTGTATGTAAACGTCCGACTTCAGCTGTATACAATACCAGTCAAAAGTTTGGACACACCTACTCATTCAAGGGTTTTTCTTTATTTGTACTATTTTCTACATTGTACATGTAGTAACCAAAAAAGTGTTAAACATATCAAAATATATTTTATATTTGAGATTGTTCAAAGTAGCCACCCTTTGCCTTGATGACAGTTTTGCACACTCTTGGCATTTTCTCAACAAGTTTCATGAGGTAGTCACCTGGAATGCATTTCAATTAACAGGTGTGCCTTGTTAAATGTTAATTTGTGAAATGTGCATGCTAATGCATTTGAGCCAATCAGTTGTGTTGTGACAAGGTAGGGGTGGTATACAGAAGATAGCCCTATTTGTCAAAAGACCAAGTCCATATTATGGCAAGAACAGCTCAAATAAGCAAAGAGAAACGACAGGCCATCTTTACTTTAAGACATGAAGGTCAGTCAATATGGAACATTTCAAGAACCATCAAGCGCTGTGATTAAACTGGCTCTCATGAGGACCGCCACAGGAATGGAAGACCCAGAGTTACCTCTGCTGCAGAGGATAAGTTCATTAGAGTTACCAGCCTCAGAAATTGCAGCCCAAATAAATGCTTCACAGAGTTCAAGTTACAGACACATCTCAACATTAACTGTTCAGAGGAGACTGCGTGAATCAGGCCTTCATGGTCGAATTGCTGCAAAGAAACCACTACTAAAGGACACCAATAATAAGAAGAAACTTGCTTGGGCCAAGAAACACGAGCGATGGATATTAGACCGGTGGAAATGTGTCCTTTGGTCTGATGAGTCCAAATTTGAGATTTTTGGATCCAACCGCTGTGTCTTTGTGAGATGCAGAGTAGGTGAACGGATGATCTCCGCATGGAGGAGGAGGTGTGATGGTGTGGGAGTGCTTAGCTGGTGACACTGTCAGTGATGTTTTTAGAATTCAAGGCATACTTAACCATCATGGCTACCACAGCATTCTGCAGCGATACGCAATCCCATCTGATTTGCGCTTAGTGTGACTATCATTTGTTTTTCAACAGGACAATGACCCAAAACACACCTCCAGGCTGTGTAAGGGCTATTTGACCAATGAGAGTGATGGAGTGCTGCATCAGATGACCTAGCCTCCACAATCCCCTGACCTCAATCCAATTGAGATGATTTGGGATGAAATAACACATACAGAATCATGTAGTAACCCAAAAAGTGTTAAACAAATCAAAATATGTGAAGGAGAGTGAAGGAAAAGCAGCCAACAAGTGCTCAGCATATGTGGGACCCCCTCAAGACTGTTGGAAAAGCATTCCTCATGAAGCTGGTTGAGAGAATGCCAAGAGTGGGCAAAGCTGTCATCAAGGCAAAGAGTGGCTACTTTGAAGAATCTCAAATATAAAATATATTTTGATTTGTTTAACACTTTTTTGGTTACTACATGATTCCCCCCTACACACACACATACCTCAGTGTAATTCTATGCTTGTCACAGTCTCTTAAGCAGCCTAATCCTCTCTCGCTCTAAGGTAATCCTTTCATTACCACTTAACACCTCACCAAGTACTCTCATTCAGTCCAGGAGCATTTTCAAACAATACTATAGTGCTATACACTATAACCACAGTTGTTATCTCGTTATAAGAAAGCCTAGGTCATTTGAACACATTCTACAATAAACACTCTCAATGTGAATTATGTACAGTAAATGATCTACCTCAGGGATGAAAAGGTAGCCATAGTGTCATCTAACCAATTTTAATGTTAATCCCTATGTAGTTTCTCCAAAAGACAGTGCTTTCAGGAATAAGAGCTTTGCTTTGATTTTCAGGGAGCAGTGAAGTGAAAACACACATTTAACACTGAATGTGCAGAAAATAGTTATTCAGTGGCAGGTTGAAAATAGAATGAGCATATCCTGCCTCTCAATAATAACAATAATTATAGGGAGAATGAAGACTGCTTTCACACTAGCTGTGTGAAATTATAACATCTAATTTACTTCACTGGATAATGAATCATACATTTCCTATCTGCAAACCAATCAAGTGCAAATGCCTTTGATATTAATTATGAGCTAAAGTATCAGATACAGTATATTGTTTGACCATTTACTGCTACAAGCTCTGATATTCAGCCTACCAGGCTATCTGAGCTCTACTCCAAATGTAAATTTCAGTGCATGTGTTGTTACAGACTTTGTGACTCCTATTATTGAAAAGTTCACATCACTAGTCAAGTAGGGAACAATAATGCCTTACGGAGTACAATTTGTAACTGCTATACTTAACTTTTAAGGACAATACTCAGAACTAAAGAAATGCTAACATTCAACTTCTGCTCAAACAATGAGAGTAAAACAATAGATTCTATGTGGCCTCAAGTCTCATACTGGTCTGTGGTGCTCTTCCTCGTATGGGGGAATTAATCAATAAAGCAATTGTTTATGCTCCCAGCAGGTCTCAGTGCAGGCTTTAAAATGTATGAACAGCAGTACAAACAGACAGTGGATGGTTCGAAAAGGTTCCCAGAGGCAGCCGGCAGAGAGTCCTTAGCAATAACTACACAATCAATCACATCTCACACAAGTCACACACAACCCCATGTTCCCTAGCAGTGCCTTCCAAATGCATTCTCACATTCACATGTTCTCTGGTCCATCATACCTCATAGTGTTAGTAGGTTGTTCCATCATGGGGGGGATGGTATACTGCCAGCTTAATCTCAGAGCCTCTCTGTGTAAAATCCTGTTAAGCCTGCAACACACTTCAGGCTTTTTTGAAATTCTATGACCACACTACCTTTCACATAACAAGCCTTGGAGAGAGTTCTGAGAACGGAGTTGTTAGCATTCCTCTAACAGTAATGACTTCACAGCAGAATGGTGGATGTTCTTTGGAGTGTGCAGCAACGGGGGCAATTAACATACCAAACATGTTTGACATTTGATTGGGAGTTTCCTGACAGTGCCCATAGAACCTTTCACATGTTGTTCCTTTAATTCCACTATGATGTCCCCAACTTTTATGGAAGCCTTAATAAATTGGAATGCCTTGCCAGATATCAATTGTGTTATCTGTTAAAGCATAGGTGTCAAACTCATTCCACAGAGGGCCGAGTGTCTGCAGGTTTTTGCTCCTCCCTTGTACTTGATTGATGAATTAAGGTCACTGATTAGTAAGGAACTCCCCTCACCTGGTTGTCTAGGTCTTAATTGAAAGGAAAAACAAAAAACGTGCAGACACTCGGCCCTCCGTGGAATGAGTTTGACACCCCTGCATTAAAGGCTTTAGAAATTAGAAAACCTATTTTAGAAACCTATTTTTATTCAACATTTTTGACAGTGCAAAACTTGTAGTTATTGGCTGAGATTTGGATTGCAACTCCTGGATTGCAATTCCTCTCCCCTGTTCATTTTTCCATCTAGGCCCTGTTTGATTGTGACAAAGGACTGTCATCAGGCTCTAAACCAGTGTTTCCCAACTCCAGTCCTCGAGTACCCCCAATAGCACACATTTTTGTTGTAGCCCGGGAAAAGCACACCTGATTCAACTTGTCAACTAATCATCAAACCCTCAATTAGTTGAATCAGGATAGTTTGTCTGGGGCGACAACAAAACTGTTGGGGCTACTCGAGGAGTTAGGGAAACACTGCTCTTAACCATGTGAAAGTACTGTTCTTCCTTCAAACAAAACCAGAGAATGTCGGTCTGTGTTCCATCACGTTTGCTTACTCACATGGTCCCTCCGAGCAAGTGTGGATATTTTTTGGGGCCTCCCCATCCACAGTTTTCATGCTTGGAGAACCAAATGGATAGCAGATTTGCCACTGGCATGCTCACAGCACCAGCTAGGAGTCTGCTCATTATTCTCCACATACTATGTTGGAGTGGGGCCGGGCGGCATCCTCAGGGCCTTATACACCGGTACATGCTTCCTGTTCTTTGGAGGAGCGCAGGGTGAAATGTACAGGTGCAGAGTTTGTATGAAATCTGACTGGGGAGCAGGGCCGAGTCTGGCTGTGGTAATCAGTGTTTCTAGTAGTTCATCTGTAAGAGGAAAACTTAGCCATAACCAAGACCTTGCAGAAGTTCACAGAATATAGACTTAAGGGTACATTTGTGATTAATAACACTTTACTTGAAATCTCCATCATAAAGGTGCTGTGTATACATAATGTATATTCAAGAGGATACACACACACACACACACACACACACATTCACATTCCTTTACACTTTTCAGATACACTGCTGTTGCTACTCTCTGTTTATTATCTATGCATAGTCGCTTTACCCCTACCTACATGTACATATTACCTTAATTACCTTGACTAACCCGTACCCCTGCACTTTGACTCGGTACCGGTATCCCTTGTATAAAGCCTCGTTATGGCTACTATTTTTCCTTTTGTTTATTTAGCAAATTCTTCTTCTTTACTTTTTTAAAAACACTGCATTGTTGGTTAAGGGCTCGTAAGTAAGCATTTCATGGTAAATAACATTTGATTTGATAATTTTAATCTAATCTTTGAAAAAGAAAAGGAAAGCCGCACACTCTAGGAGCTCAGATGAAATTATTTAATAACCTAATAACCAACGTTTCGACAGACAAGCTGTGTCAAAGGACACACACAGGTGTCTGTAACCATGGCCGGGTGTGGCCTGATATCATTGGTTAATTCACAGATAAACAGAACATACAAAAAACATGAATAGATAGCATACGATCATAGATACAACTTGGCTACATAGGCCCACAAACATTGGCTGAAATAGTACTCACAAACAACTGCTTCATGTTTCTAAATTATTTCTTTATTCAGACGAAGGGTACTGCTATGGGATCCCCTATGGCTCCTAACTATGCTAATTTGTATGTGGGTTACATGAAGAAACAGTCAATTTTCAAGCCTCTCAAAAATGTTTTCTTGCCTAACATCATTATTTGGAAACGGTACATTGATGATATTTTTGTTCTATGGAGGGGTGATTCAAAACAGCTCCAGGCATTTCATGCTTTTGTTAACTCTTGTTCTGAGCACCTGAGATTTACTATACAATCTGACACACGTCAAATCAGTTTCCTTGATCTTCTGATTTTGTGTGAGGATAATGTTCTATACACTGATCTTTACAGGAAATCTACTAATCGTAACAGTTTGTTGAGGGCTGATAGTTGTCATCCGTTTCCCTTGAAAAACAGTTTGCCCTACAGCCAATTGTGTCGAATCAAAAGAATTTGCAAAAAAATATCAGATTTCAAAAGAAATATGGCTGAGAAGCAAAAAAATATTCAAGGAGAGGGGGTACAAAAATGGTCAGTTTAATACTGCCATTGAGAAAATTCTAAACAAATCGAGACTTGATCTCTTTCAAGGACAGTCTCGCAAAAAGAAGCATTCTTGTGTTCTAACTACACGCTATTCAAAGTGCTCTGAATAAAATAAGGGAATCGTTCAAACTTTGGCACATTCTAAGATCTGATGACGGTATCGGTAATGTGTTTTTGGACCCTCCCTTGGTTGTATTCTCGCGGGGCAGAAATCTCAGAGATCAATTGGTGAACTCTGATTTACCAGCTCTAAATATCCCTGCACAACGTCTATTTGCACCTCCACCGGATGGAAACTACAAGTGTAATGGCTGCGCTCAATGCAATGGCACTTACAAAAGTACAGTGCCTTGCAAAAGTATTCAACCCCCTTGGTGTTTTTCCTATTTTGTTGCATTACAACCTGTACTTTAAATTGATTTTTATTTGGATTTCATTTAATGGACATACACAAAATAATCAAAATTGGTGAAGTGAAATGAAATAAATAACTTATTTCAAAAAACTCAAAAAAATTAATAACGGAAAAGTGGTGCATGCATATGTATTCACCCCCTTTGCTATGAAGCCCCTAAATAAGATCTGGTGCAACCAATTACCTTCAGAAGTCACATAATTAGTTAAATAAAGTCCACCTGCGTGCAATCTAAGTGTCACATGATCTCCGTATGTATACACCTGTTCTGAAAGGCCCCAGAGTTTGCAACACCACTAAGCAAGGGGCACCACCAAGCAAGCGGCACCATGAAGACCAAGGTGCTCTCCAAACAGGTCAGGGACAAAGTTGTGGAGAAGTAAAGATCAGGGTTGGGTATAAAAAAATATCCTAAACTTTGAACATCCCACGGAGCACCATTAAATCCATTATTTAAAAATTGAAAGAATATGGCACGACAACAAACCTGCCAAGAGAGGGCCGCCCACCAAAACTCACAGACCAGGCAAGGAGGGCATTAATCAGAGAGGCAACAAAGAGACCAAAGATAACCCTGAAGGAGCTGCAAAGCTCCACAGCAGAGATTGGAGTATCTGTCCATAGGACAACTTTAAGCCATATACTCCACAGAGCTGGGCTTTATGGAGAAGTGGCCAGAAAAAAGCCATTGCTTAAAGAAAAAAATAAGCAAACACGTTTGGTGTTTGCCAAAAGGCATGTGGGAGACTCCCCAAACATATGGAAGAAGGTACTCTGGTCAGATGAGACTAAAATTGAGCTTTTTGGCCATCAAGAAAAACGCTATGTCTGGCGCAAATCCAACACCTCTCATCACCCCGAGAACACCATCCCCACAGTGAAGCATGGTGGTGGCAGCATCATGCTGAGGGGATGTTTTACATCGTCAGGGACTGGGAAACTGGTCAGAATTGCAGGAATGATGGATGGCGCTAAATACAGGGAAATTCTTGAGGGAAACCTGTTTCAGTCTTCCAGAGATTTGAGACTGGGACGGAGGTTCACCTTCGAGCAGGACAATGACCCTAAGCATACTGCTAAAGCAACACTCGAGTGGTTTAAGGGGAAACATTTAAATGTCTTGTTATGGCCTAGTCAAAGTCCAGACCTCAATCCAATTGAGAATCTGTGGTATGACTTAAAGACTGCTGTACACCAGCGGAACCCATCCAGCTGGAGCAGTTTTGCCTTGAAGAATGGGCAAAAATCCCAGGGGCTAGATGTGCCAAGCTTATAGAGACATACCCCAAGAAACTTGCAGCTGTAATTGCTGCAAAAGGTGGCTCTACATAGTATTGACTTTGGGGGGGGGGGGGGGGGGGGGGGGGGGGTTGAATAGTTATGCACGCTCAAGTTGTCTGCTTTTTTGTCTTATTTCTTGTTTGTTTCACAATAAAAAATATTTTGCATCTTCAAAGTGGTAGGCATGTTGTGTAAATCAAATGATACAAACCCCCCAAAAATCCATTTTAATTCCAGGTTGTAAGGCAACAAAATAGGAAAAATGCAGAGGGGGGTGAATACTTTCACAAGCCACTGTAGATCTTTCAAACACCCCCAAACAGGGAAACAGATCCCAATCAAAGGTGTTATTACGTGCTCCACTAAGGCAGTTATTTATCTTATCGTTGTGGTAAAAATGATGTGGGTAAAACAAAGTGCAAATTAAAAGTATGAATCTCTGAGCATCGCAGCACCATTAGGTGCCAAACTCGACATACATTTTAGTCATTTAGCAGATGCTCTTATCCAGAGCGACTTACAGTTAGTGAATACATGTCTTTTTTTTTTTATACTGGCCCCCCGTGGGAATCAAACCCACAACCCTGGTGTTGCAAACGCCATGCTCTATCAACTGAGCTACATCCCTGCCGGCCATTCCCTCCCCTACCCTGGACGACGCTGGGCCAATTGTGCGCCGCCCATGAGTCTCCCGGTAGCGGCCGGCTGCGACAGAGCCTGGATTCGAACCAGGATCTCTAGTGGCACAGTTAGCACTGCGATGCAGTGCCTTAGACCACTGCGCCACTCAGGAGTACACAGTCACGGCCCACTTTTTGGAAGCGAACCACTTGATTTAGTCCCTACGTTATATCGGCATCGAACATGTCACCCTCCCTAGGAGAGGGGATGACCTCGACAACTTATTGTTAAAACGAGAGGCTGCCTGGATCTTTAATTTTTAAAGACCTTGCTCCCTTCGGTCTCAACGTAGACTTGATTTGAAGCCATTCTTGTGATTATTGTGATTTTTCTATTCATTGTAAATGTTTGTGGGCCTATGTAGCCAAGTTGTATCTATGATCGTATACTATCTATTCATGTTTTTTGTATGTTCTGTTTATCTGTGAATTAACCAATGATATCAGGCCACACCCGGCCATGATTACAGACACCTGTGTGTGTCCTTTGACACTATATAAACTAGTGACCCGCAGTTTTTGTCATTATACCCTGATGAAGACAGTTTGTCTGTCGAAACGTTGGTTATTAGGTTATTAAATT